>NC_052351.1:6345125-6397126 GCF_009727055.1 Benincasa hispida | reverse complement strand
TTATGAAGAAAGGGAGAGCTCGGTCCAGTTTGGGACCTTCGAACCTATGGTAATGCGGTTTCAGTAGGAGGTCCAAGCTACAGATCCTCAAAACGGAGGAGAGCGCACTGACGATGACGATAACAAAGGCTGGATTCTTGTGGCACGCTGTAAGAAGGGAAGATTGAACTCTACCCAAAGAGCTATGCTCTCATAGAAGCTACAAGAGAAAGAGTAAGACACAAAAAAGGAAGGGTAGAAAAAAGGCTCAAAGGCTCAAGGTTGTCAACGGGGAAGACGAGGATGTTTCTTGTCCCAGATGATAGATAACCTTAGCAGATTTCTTCTTGAAGAACTTCTGCAATTGAGGTTCAGAGGATATACTAGAGATTGTCGCATGTTATGCTGTCAGTATCAGGGAGGAGGAAGATACTATTCTAGGCCCATTAAGGTCGACGGGAGAACAAAAGGGTTCGTCACTATCCAACATAGACGACATGCTTTCACTCCTGTGAGAGGCTAAAACGACCTTGATTGAAGCACTGTTAGAATCCATCGCCTCTGGCGCACTGACCCCCATAACACATGCTTATGCCTCGTGTTGCACATCCATAGGCTTTTCAGACGAAGATCTGCTGTTGGGATTGAATAATAGACCTCTGTACGTCTCTGGATACATTTGAGAACAGAGAATGGATCGAATCCTCATCGACAACGGATCCGCTATCAATATAATGCCTAAGACGACTATGAAACAGTTGGGCATACTTATGGAAGAACTATCAAACAGCAAATTAGTAATTCAAGGTTTCAATCAAGGCAGCCAAAGGGCGATAGGCATGATACGCTTGGAGCTCCTCATCGCACGAGCCTAAACTGCATGATGCTCCTAGCCCATATGAGCTTAAAATGTGAACGACCCAAAAAAAAAATTGTATGAACTACGTTACGACTTGATCCCTTTCATTATAAAGGGTACATAGACAACTTAAAGAAATTTAAATTCAATCGCGCATAAAAAGAAAAAAAATTATCTTCGAACTACGTTATAACTTGATCCCTATCATTAAGAAGGATATGTAGGCAACTTGAAAAAAACTTCAAGTTCAGTCCAGTTAAAAAAAAAAAAACTTGAACTACGTCATGATTCGATCCATTTCTTTAAAGATACGAAGGAAACTTAAAGAAATTTAAGTTTAGTCCATCAGAAGAGGTACCACAACCACCTAAGTATAATACTACAAGATTGATGTTGATCATCCCCGTCAAAGAATGACACTTCAGATTGAAGATGTTCATCCCTATTTGGCGCAACTCAATAGGTTGAAGATGTTCATCCCTCATAAGGAGCCAACACAGTAAATGAAAGGCACACACGTGGAATGCACTTCGCTTCCTTTTTAAAACTAAACTTATACGCTCCTCCATCTTTAAGTTTAGAGGCTCCATCGATGCTTCATCTTCATGCTCAAAGTCACAAAGTCAAGCCTACTGCCAAAGCTTCATGCTTCATCAAACTTAAATGCGAAGAATTTGTCGATGCTTTGTCAAACTCAAGTGTGAAGGTCTCGTCGATGCTTCTCCATATTTAAGTTCAAAGGCTTCATCGATGCTTTTCCATCTTTAAGTTCAAAGGCTTCGTTGATGCCTCTCCATCTTTAAGTTCAAGATTGGCATGCATGGCCCCACTTCCATCTTCAAGTTAAAGGTCGGTGTGCATGACTTCGCTCCATCTTCAAGTTCAAGGTCGGCGTGCATGGTTCGGCTTCATCTTTAATGACTCGGTTTACAAAATCATAACGCAGCTTCGCTTCATCTCCAAACTAATGATGCAACTTCACTTCATCTCCAAGTCGTGGCGTGGCTTCGTTTGAACACATATACATGTATGTATATATATATATATAAACTCAATATAAGCTCTCTCTCTCTCTATATAAATATAAACTATGTTTATAATAATATATATATGTAATTATATATAAAGTTAATTAATTGTATATAACTTTCTCTTTGATATTTTTATTTCTTGGTAAGTAAAGTTTACATTATATTTTTTGTAATATTTAAATTTTAATTTTTAGAAATTATGAAAATTAAACATTTTTATCATATATTTGTCATATATGAGCGAGATATTTAACTATTTAAGTAATATATATATATATATAGTAATTTAATTAATATATTATTATTTTTTTGTAAAAATATCCAAAATGGGGAAAACTTCCCCATGAATTCCTCGTGGGGAATTCTTGCCCTGATCCCCGTGGGGAATTCTCGCCCCGATCCCCGTGGGAAGTTTTGCAAGGATGGAGAATGAAATGGATAATGGGGACGGGGATGGGGAAGCCATCCTCGGTTCCACCCTATCCCGTAGACATCTCTACAAGTAGGGGAGTTATCTAAAAATGTGGGTGGTTCCACATTTCTCTCCCTTTCTATCTCGATTGATCAAAAAAATTAGTTTTGATCACAAAGAAAAAAAAGAAAAAGAAAAATCATGCACATAATAGTTCTGGCTTGTTTATTTCTCTCAAAGAAAATTCCTCATTCTCCCTTTCTTTTTTTCCAATTCAATTGATTTTCACAAACCAAAAAATTACCAAAGATTTCTCAAAGGATAGGAAGGTTGCTCTTTTGGTGGTGTTCTAAAATCTCAATTGGAGAATTGGATTCTCACTTGATTCTACAAAGATAAAGGTTTTCTATCCATTTTCTATGATTTTTAGGCATGCTTAACCTAGGTTCTAATTTTACAGTAGGCTATTTTTTGTTTTTCTTTGGTCTAAATATTATTTCTGAATTGTCCAGTGTATGAGAATTTCAGAAATCTCAAATTAATAATGAGTTTTGGTTATGTTCTTTTTACTGCATTAGGCCTTTCATCCTTACACTCATTTCCTTCTCTCTTTCCCATGTTGCCTCCTCGAATTGATGATTATGCCATAGAACCTTCACCAATGCTACCTCCTTGTTGCAAAAAACCTTCACTTCCCTTACAATAATTTTTATAGGCTTCTCCTCATAACTTAGGTTCTCGTTCAACTATAAGGGCTCAAAGTCCACCACATAAGATGGATCCATTATGTACTTCCTTAACATGGAGACATGGAAAAGATTGTGTACTATAGAGAGAGATGATGGTAGTTGTTGGGGTTGATGCCCTAAAGTCTTGTGTCCTATAGTTTGTAAATAGTATGTATGAACACTTGTGTTTTTAATATATGATATTTACTTCACATTTTGTATTTTGCTCGGTTAATTGTTTTATTTGCTTTATCACAAACCAATAAACATAAAATCCATGGTTATCTGTATGTGACTTAAGCATGTATATGGTGATATACAAGTGGATCATGTCTTGTGTGATAACCAAAATGGTCTGTAGTAAATGGATAATGGAGGGAAACTTTATCCTGGTAATGCTACGGATGCGGCCCGCTTTGTGGAATGGTCACAAGTGTTGTGATTTGTCACAGATGGTCTGATCCTGATCATTTGTGTTGGGGACATGCGAGCGGGGGCATCCTATACAAAGAGTTTGTATAATACCTAACCACGAAGTGTTAATGTCTCGTTATATAACACCGTTCATGACAGAGACTTCACTTCACTAGGATGACCATAGGTAACATGACCTCAATTCTGAGTAAGTTGGGAACTCCTACCATTGAGGGCGGTCCTTTGATTTGTATGTGTGCGAGTGGCCAGGTCGTTGATTCAAACCTACCATTTTGGGGATTCGTTTGATTTGGGAGCTGGGAACTCAGCTACACAGGATGAAATTCACTCCTTCCCCGAGGCAGGGGTAAGTAGATAGATGGCTCCCTTAAGGACTGATTTCGAGGCTTGAACGATGTGGCGCCACACACCTTCTCTTAGCCCAATAGATGGTCACACATAGTTGGACTATGTTGTATTATTCATTAGAGTAGTTGTACTTAAAAAGTGAGATGTAACTATAGGGGCAAAACGGTAAATTGGCCCAACTGTACTTACGAGCATCTATAAAGGGTTATTGTACTCATGATTGGTTATATCCGATGGACACATAAATATATCTATGGTAAGAAGAGTTCAGCTATTGGTCTTTAGTGGAATCACTGACAGTTAACGGATGGTGGATCTCGTGGCTAAAGAGTTTAGTCAGCTATTCACGTACCGTTGGAGCTTTGAGCCATAGGTCCATTAGGTTCCCTGGATAGCTTGGATAAAGCCGAGAACCAATGTTTAGGTTAATTTGAAATGTTCAAATTGACAAGAGAAAGTTCAATTATATATGATATAATTGGTCTGGTTAATTATATATGATATAATTGGCTAAATGTATGAGATACATTAATTTGTAGGAAATTAGATACAAATATGGTTTATATCAAGTAGATGAGAAAATACTATAGTAGATATGTCATATCAAACTATAGGATATAAATATAATATGATTATATTTATTTATCAATTAATTGATTAATAATATGATAATTAACCAATTCTTCCACATTCGGATGTGGGTAGTGGGTAGCGTTAGTTATGGTAACCGACGGGTTAAAAATGAAAAGAGTTTTCATTTTTCGATCATGCATTCAGTATTTTCGACTGCCCAAAAGAATTCGTGAAAACGATCGCCCAAGAGCCTATCCGATAGTAGCTCTTCCGTCTAAACGATCGTTTATCTCATGATTTCTCTAAACGATCGTTCAGCTTTTCATACACGATCGTGTAGCTCTTCTATACGATAATCACTTCTGCTATACGATAGCACAGTAGTATCTCTCACTTGCTTATCGTCTGCACGAATCGTTGTCCTCAATCCTCTACCAAACTCACCAAAGCCCACTCTTTGGGTTTTCACTCTGAGGATACTCGAGGTTCATTAGTGGTGGTGTCGTCCCCGCTGTAGTGTCGTGTTCGTACTAATCGTGCTGTTGCAGTCAACATTTTCGTTAGGTGTTGGTAGATCTGTTGGAGGGTTTCCACTACATTGGGTTCAGAAGTTCGAAGAGAGTCTTCAACTGGTATGAAGCATTTTCCCTATTATTTATTGTGTTCTGAGCATGCCGATAATTAGATTAATGTGCATAACTGTATATGTTGAATAAATATCTTTTGTGTTTCGGTCACTGTAAAATCGGAGCGATCTGAACACACTCATGGAACTCTCGGTATGAGATCCTTCAGTAGTGCTAACCGATAAGCCAGAGGGCCAATTCGCTCCAAAACCTCGAATGGCTCCATAAAACACGGACTGAGCTTTCCATTCCTTCCAAACCTCAAGACACCTTTTATAAGTGATGCCTTCAGAAATACTTTATCCTCCAGCTCGAACTCAAGAACTTTACGCCTAACATCGATGTGACTTTTCTATCTACTCTGTGTTGTTAGCATTCAGGTCCTAATATTATGCATGGCTTCATTTGTCATCTGCACCAGCTCAGTTCCCATTAACTTTTGTTCACCAACCTCACCCCAACAAATGGGAGACCTGCAACCTTAACTATACAGAGCTTCAAATGGCGACATGCCAATAGTAGCTTGATAGCTGTTGTATATGCATACTCCACCAAATATAAATGAGTAAATTGAGGGTTTTTATCGAACACAATCGATATTGGCACCCCATGCAATATCATCGCCTCTTTTATATATAGTTGCATCCCCGAAATAAAATACGCCACCTTAGTGAGTTTGTCTACTAACACCCATATTACTGTATAATCCTTCGCTGTTCTTGGTAAACCCACAATGAAATCCATGGAAACACTTTCCCACTTCCATTATAGTACACTCAAAAGCTGTAAAAAAACCTGCTGGCTTCTGTCTTGGGGCCTTCACCTGTTAACAGACCAAACATTTACTGACATAATCAACTATTTCCCTTTTCATATCGAACCATAAATAGTACCGTTTCAAGTCTTAATACAATTTTAAAGAATACCATAGGTCCTTGTAGCTGATCAAACAAGTCATAAATTATGGGGAATGGATACTTGTTTTTTATGGTTACCTTATTCAACTCCCTGTAGTCTACGTATAGGCGTAATGAACCATCATTTTTCTTCATGAACAACATCATTTTTCTTCAGGAACGACACTAGCGCACCCTAGGGTAACACACTTAAATGGTAAACCCTTGTCATGCAACTCTTGCAACTGGGTCTTAAGCTCTTTCAGTTCTGCTGGAGCTAGTCTATAAGGGGCTTTAGAGACCGAGGTAATGATTGGTTCCAACTCAACAATTAAATCTATCTCTCTATATGGTGGAAATCCCAGCAGATCCTCTAGAGAAATGTCTGGATACTCCCTCACAACTGGCTCGGACGAAAAGGTGACTTCAGGGTCTCTAGTATCAACTACACTACCAACAAGTCCCAAACACCCTGGCTAACCATCCTCCTAGCTTTTAAAGCTGGGACTACCCTAGGTGAAGCTCAGTATTAGCTCCTCTAAACTTGAAGCTAGCTTCTGCAAGCGGGCTAAAGACAACCTCTTTCCAAAAATAGTCTATTATGGCATGGTTGGAAGCCAACCAATCCATGCTTAAAACAATATCAAAATCTGTCATATCCAAGACTAACAAAGTCACATCTGACATATGCTTTACTACTACAAGCTGACACGCTTTTACCCTCTGTGTCACACAACTAACATCTTGATAACTGGCAGAAATGCTAGTTATTATAAGTCTTTTAAATAGAATCATGAGGGCTAATAAGTAGAAAATGCGGTAATAATACTTAGAATTTGTGAAAAATCGAGTTTTGCGTCAATTAGCACCTAAATCCTCACTGACCCCAATATTATGCATTACTCCATGCCAAAGTGTATTTTTGTAGCTATCGCAGGAATCAAACACATGCGTTTGAAATAAGCAAGCAAAGACAAATGCATGCGCTGAAGCTAGGCGATCACGAAGATAAACGCATGCGCTGAAAGTTGGATCGTATGCGTCCATCGCATGGAAGTTGCGATGATCGTATGTGTCCATCACATGGAAGTTTTGGTGATCGCATGCATCCATTCATGGAGTTGCGGTAATCGAATGCGTCCATTGCATGGAAGTTGCGGTGATCAATTGGAAATTGCGGCCATGAAGTGACAACCATAATAGAAGGATGATAACAAGATGGGTAGAACGCGTTGATGCTTCAGCTGAATCAAGCTCGGACGTATACCTTAAGAGTATCAACAAAATAAGACGATGTGACATTGCCCATACCGCGACAAAAGCATCAGTGAGCCATAACGCAATCATGATAACTGTCGGCATTTAAACTCTATATATAGCCTTTTGGACCTTCATTTCAAGACATCCGAATTTCTGCCTCAAGGCAGAGGTTTGTGATCACAAAAAAAAGCTTAAACTAGATTTTCAGTGAGAATTCTTCATCTCCACATACCAGACCGAGTGACGACCGAAGCTTTCGCTGGAGATAGAGCTCGAGAGAGACATCTCCACCATTCATCTATGGCACCACTGGCAACCTTGATGCAGAGTCCTTCCTTTCTCTTCTAATCTTTGTATTGTATTACATTTTAGCTTAAGATATTAAGACATTTTGTGATCAATGCAAATCTTGACTCCTTCATTGCCGTCTTCTTCTTCATCTTCATCTTTATCATAGTTTATCTTCAACGTTTATTTATCAAAGGCAATCGCATGCTTAATTGTGTAGCCTAGAGATAGGACGCATGAAGCAACCCACTGAGAGGTGCGCGTTGTGCGAGTATAGCGAGTTAATCCTCTTCGCTTGGTGAAAGGCTGTAGCAACACTTGTCTATGGGATGTTGCATTACTTGTCTATAAGTTAAATAGCCACGTCTACCTACCTGAGAAGGTAAGAGATGGAACGTACTAAAGCAAAGTTCGCATTGTTCCTAGAGATAGGCACAATTTTATGCTCGACACAACTCTGAACTATAGAGATATAGTCATGCAGTTGACCATCGAGAAGAGTGCGATGTGTTAGTGCAATGAGCTGGGATTACTCAGACGATTTAAGATAATAAACATTACTATGCGTTAATGGTTGTTGTGTCTCTACCTATTATCATTGCAAGTCTTCTATTGCTCAATTTGTTTAGTTAGGAGTAGGAATAGTGTGTACATCTATTAAATTTCTTTTTATTTTTCTTTTCATCGCCTCAAACGCATTGCTTCACAAGAATTATTGAGTGACAAGTCCCTGTGTTCGACCTCGGATTACCTGAGAAACTTGTGTTTGCGTTATACTTGGCACAAGCGTAAGAAAACTTGTGATAGAAACGTGTGGTCATTGCATACTAGATTAACACATCTTCATTCCAACACATGACCTCAGACGCATGGGTGCAAACGCATAAGCCATGTCTAACGTATGAATTCATGTACAGCCCCATCCGTCATTAATAATAAACAATCTTTCCTAAAACCAACACATCTCTAGATGGGGTAGAAACTGACAACACATATCGCAACGACTCTAAATCTGTACTAGCATTCTTCACAAACATAGGCGATATGAATGAATGCATTGAACTAGAGTAAAAAAGTACAAGAGCATAATGCCTCAGAATAGGGAGTGCACTGTCACCACTAAGTCTGACTTTTCTGTCTCATGCCAAGTTGTAGCATAAACTCGACCCTATTATTGCTGTTGATTTGAATTCCCCTGTTGAGAATTTGGGGACTGACCCCTACCACCTCCAAAACTACTACTAGAGTGGTCGGTCGTATGTCCTGCCTGCTTACACCTGAAGCAAGTCCTTGTATCGATCAAACAACGGCCCCAATGCCGCTTCCCACACGATTTATGCACAGGCCTATAGCTCCAAACTCCTCATGAATTAGAAGTTTGCTACTTGATGTGTCCCAGCGGTCTGTCTCGTTATATAACGCCGTTCATAATAGAGGCTTTCATTTTACTAGGATGACCATAGGTAATATGACCTTAATTTTGAGTGAGTTGTGAACTCTTGCCTATGAGGGCAGTCCTTTGATTCTTATGGGTGAGAGTGGCCAGATTGCCGACTCAATAAGCTTACCATTTTAAGGATTTGTTTGATTGAGGAGTTGGGAATTCAGCTATACAAGATGGAATTCACTCATTCTCCGAAACAGGGGTAAATAGATAAATTGCTCCCTTAAGGGCTGATTCTGAGTCTTGAACAATGTGGCGCCACATCCTCTCTTGGATAGAGAGGTGTTTAGTCATATTGGGACTATGATTTATTGTTCATTAGAGGGATCAGTGGTAATTAAGGAGTTAGATGTAACTACAGGAGCAAAGCGATAATTTGGCCCAGTTGTACTTACGAGCAATTTGTGGAGGGTCATCGTACTGTTGATTGGATATATCCAATGGATAAAGAAATATATCTGTAGTGCGAAGAGTGCAGTTGTCGGTCTTTAGTAGAGTGCCCAACAATTAACGGATAGTGGATAATGTAATTAAAGAGTTTAATTAATTATTCACCTACCGTTCGAGCTTCAAGCTACAGGTCTATAAGGTCCCTTTGGTAGCTCAAAAGAATTTAGTTGAGAATCAATTTTTGGGTTAATTTGAAATGTTCAAATTAATAAGAAGTAATTTAATTATATATGATATAATTAAATTAATTTAATTATATATGATATAATTGACATAATGTATTTGATACATTATTGTTCAATTGAAGGAACCAATATTTGAATATGATTAAAATATATTTTCTATGAATAAGATTCATTGTTGTTAGATTTATATTAAATGCCATAAAATAGAGGAAAAGAACTATAGTTTATGTTGTATATGATGCAATATTAAAACTATAGGTTATAAATAAAATATGATAAGTTAGTTATCATATTTATTTATAATTATTAATTAATTTCCTTTTTCTCTCTAACCACCTTAGTGGGAAGTTAATCAATTTTTTGTGACAAATTGGGATAAATAAAATATGATTTTATTTTTTCCGTGATGGTGTGACACACGATTGAGAGATACACGATTTTGTTGAGAGCCTATGTGATAGACTCCTTTCACTATATGATTGAAGAAAACTCTATGCGATAGCTTGTTCTTCATTCAATCGTCTTCCTCCTCCAAACTACAAACTTCCTCTTAACCAAAATAGCCAGAGCCCACAACTCTTAGATTTTCACACCGAGAATACCAAGGTTACCAAGTGGTAATGTCCTCTCTTTTGGTTTGAGACTTGCTACTGTTCGAGGAGAGTTCGTTGTTGTTCGAGGCATTTGAATTAGTAAGAGGGATTAACTTGAAGAAGAGTTCTTCAAAAGTATAATCTCTAAACCCTTGTTTCTTATTAAAAAGAATGCTGTAATTTCTATTTTGATGCATAATCTGTATTGTTGATTGTAAATGTTTATTTCAATTGAAATGGGATTTAGATGATCCACTTCCGTTCATAGGTTCTCTGTAAAACGAGATCCTTCAATTGGTATCAGAGTCAGGTTGTGTTCTGATTTCCAAATTCTATTTTCTATATTGAATTTGTTTATAGTTTGATGGGTTTTAAGTTTCTACATTTCGTTAAATAGTTAAATGTATATGGATAGTTTGTTGATGGATGCTTTGGGATAGTTGTCTCTGTTATGGCTTTTTGTTTACATTTACAAAAGTTAATTTGTAAGGGCCCCTACGTTTTTGGGCATAATTTCTTGCAATCGAGTCTTTATTCGTTTTGTTTTTTGAGTAGTTTATGAAGCTTCAGACGAAAAGGTTACAATTCGTTTCGATGGAGAAGACGAAATGGTGGTCGCATTGTGTAGCTTGAGCTAGACGATCGTTTAAATTTGGCTATGCACTAGTGTAGAAGTTTTTGCACGATCGTGTAGCATCTGTTAAACGATCGCATAGCTAATGCTACACAATCGTGTAGAGTTGTCTACTCAATCGTGTTGCGTTAGCTGTGTGATCGCATAGGCGCTCGAGAAGTAAAAGATCGTGCGATATTTGATACTCAACACAAGGCATGCCTTCTAAACGATCGTGTAGACTATCATGCTCATCGTATAGTCAGTAGCTACACGATCGCATAGTATACTATACTCAGCGCACGCTACTCGATCGTGTAGACTATCATGCTCATTACATAGTCGTTAGCTACACGATCACGTATGCGTTACTCGAAGCGCGCTGCACGATCGCGTGGACTTTCATGCTTATTGCATAGTCCAAATGCCCTATAAATAGGTTGTAAGGTGCCTTTATAGATGACACCATAATTGAGTTCAATATTAGCTCTCTACTCTTCTCTTCTACTTTTCTCTCTTGTCTTGCTTTTATTTTTATTTTGTTGTCTATATTCTTCTTATTTCATCACACTTTATCAGCACGAGCCTCTACTATTTGGGAGATTTTGTTGAGACTAGAGTTGATTCATTAGAATACCAAGAACGATAAAGGCTCTACATATTGTTCAGGTATTTAAAACTAAAGTTAAAAAAAGATGAGTACTTTATTTAAACCATATATGTGATTTATGTGTCTGTGAATTGATTGTTAAAATATATTTGATATTAGATTTTACATTTGATTAGATCAAATTCTAAACTTGATATAAGTATCACGTGAGCATTGAAATTAAAATCCTTAGGCATGAGTCCAAACTTGTGTCTTAAAGTACTTGTGAGATTTTCAGCCTCTTTTCCCACTTTGAGATTATAATTAATCTTTAGTTGCTTGTTATGAATTTGAGTTAGAAAATTAAAGGAGATGTGATTTTGTAGGTAAGAGATTTAAACAAAACTTATGAGTTGTCGTGCAAACCTCTCTTTAATTTATATCACATGCACACAATGCATTTCGAAGTACATTGAATTCTATCCTCAATTCAATTTGTTACTTTGTCATCTGTTTGTTACATATAATTGTAGATATTCTCATCGCATTTTCAATCTCCGTCTTTTCAAATTCAAGTTGATTTTTAATAAATATTCCAAGAGGCATTTGCAGTGCTTTTGTTAGGCATTTGATATCATAGTTTTGACGATGACGAGTAATTTGTTATAGCTTTATTCTTTTGCTAGAAGGTAGATTCTTTTATTTATTCTTATCATGTTTATGTTATCATAGATGTCGTAACTAATGTTATAAATCATGCATGCAACAATTTTTTTGTGTAATGTATGTAAAATCTATCATAGATTTCAAATCATGCATCTTAATTTTCTTATATTTGAAAGATTTGTTTGAGATATTTTTTTAATTAATTTATATTTTTTATATCTTGGAATATAATTTGTATTTATGAAAAATTAAATTAGGATATTTTTTTCATTAATTGAATTGTATATATATTTTTTTTAATAAAATTGAGTTTCTTTTAAATAAAGATAAGACTCTCTCATATTAATATTAACTTTTATATGTTAAAATTATTTTATGATAATATTGTCTTTTATTTGTCAAATATGAGAATAAATAGGCATGATTATCTTTAATTTTAATTTAAAAAGTTTTAAGGTTTAAGATATTAAAGATTATTTCTTAAAGTGAATTTGTTTTAATAAGATTAATAATTCATTTAGAAATTAACTCCTAACTAAAAGATAAATGAATTAGAAATAAAAATTGATTAAGGGAACTCTGTCTAAGGATTGTTTTGGCTAGACTGACGTATTTAAGCTGATCGTAAGAGAACATCTTTACATGAGAACTAACTTGGGTGTTGAATTGATCAATTTTTGTTTGCTATGCTAGAATGAAAATTTATTTGATTATTGAATATCTAAGGTATTCTCATATGAATCAATCATGTGCTTTTGATATATATATGATTGAATTCTTTTATGGCAATGTTTGAAAGTTATGCATAATAGCTAATTACTCTTTCTAAAGCTAATTTTGATGTAATATACCTAAAGTTGCTTAAATCAATTAGTGCT
This sequence comes from Benincasa hispida, assembly GCF_009727055.1. Lineage (NCBI taxonomy): Eukaryota > Viridiplantae > Streptophyta > Magnoliopsida > Cucurbitales > Cucurbitaceae > Benincasa > Benincasa hispida. Next base: position 6,384,273 of record NC_052351.1, on the reverse strand, counting down.
CATTGTTTTTATCTTCCACCTGTAGTTGCATATATTTTAAATTAATAAATACTCATAAAATCATAAGCATATATCAAACATGCTATGCTCTTGTATTAGCGGTTTGAGAAAGAAAGTTTGAAACATTGTGATGAATATTTATCTAATATCTTTTGAGGTTGAATAAAATATACAAGCAAATGTTTTTATGAAAAATAATGAATTTTGACCAAATAATATAATATCATCCCTGAAGTGAATGTTCGAATATTTAATCATTAAGGTCAGAATCGTGTTAATAAAAGAAGAAGTAATTATTGTATTAAAACCAACACATATATAATGTTTTGAAGGAAAATTTTACTTTCCAAATGAGATGCAAAAGAAACAACAATCTTGTACCTATTGTAAGGGTCTATTTGAAAAATTAAAATCCTTATTAATGGAAAAAAAAAAACGATGTGTGGAAGCAAACTTTGAGAATTTATTTGAATCTCTTGAAGAGATCATGACTTATCTTTTTAAACCCTAAATATAATATTATGTTACAAATTTCTTAGAATCTCCTAAAGAGATTATTATTATTGTTTTTGAAAACTTGTATATGAGATATTTGGATTTCTTTTAAATCTCTTGAAGAGAATAAAAACAAATTATATTTATGTTTTTCATATAGTACATCGATGCATATTATTATTAAAAGTAGACAATATGTTTTCAAAAATTAAAATGCTTGAAGTGAAAAATCAAATATGATATTAAGTCCTATATACTTGGTTAAAGATTTTGGAGAAGAAAATAATATTTTGCCACAGGAGCAAAATTAAAAATTGATATACTTTATTCTCTTATTAATCAAAGAGAAGTTTAGTAAATTTGGAAGGTATATGTTGTAATAGATATCATATAGAAATATAGATAATAATAATAATATACGGTATTTATATACTATATCTATTATCTTCTATGGGAAATGCATATAGAAAAGTTATGTTTTTCCTTCTAAATTGTATTCACACATATTTGTATAGTTGAAATTGAAGGAACACATTTTATAGAGAACCTTTGGGCGAAAACGAATCGTCCAAATCTCATTTCGATTGATCACACAAATTTATAGTAAAACAGACAAATTATGTATAAAACATAAATTACAGCATGTTTTCTCATAATAAACAAAGGTTCAAGAGACTATACCTTCGAAGAACCCTTCTTTGCGTTAATCCCTCGATCTAACTTGTTCACGAACACGTCGAACAAGCATGAACACTTCAAACGAACAACAACAAAAAACAACACAACTCGAACCAAAGACACTACCACTTGGTGACCTTGGTATTCTCGGTATGAGAATCCAGGAGTGCTGGGCTCTGGCTAATTTTGGTTAGAGGGAAGTTTGGAGTTTGAGGAGGAAGACAATAGTTTAGAACACAAACTCTATCGCATAGATGTGTCTCTTAATCGTGTAGTAAAATTGAGTCTATCGAATAGGCTCTTCACTATTTGTGTGGAAGGCTTAATCGTCTATCACTGAGTTGTTTTGGTATTATAAAATCAAATTTCATTCATCCCAATTTTTTCCATAAAACTAAATAACTTCCCACTAAGGGTGGTTAGAGAGAAAGAGTTTAATTATCAAATAATTAATAATATAAATAAATATGATAACCAACTTATCATATTATATTTATAATCTATAGTTTTATTATTGCATCATATACAATATATAAACCATAGTTCTTTTTCTCTATTTTATGGCATTTAATATAAATCATATTTATATTAAATTTAACAACTATGAATCTTATTCATAGAAAATATATTTGAATCATATTCAAATATTTATTCCTCCAATTAAACAATAATGTATGTCAATTATATCATATATAATTTAATTAATTTAATTACATCATATATAATTAAATTCTCTCTTATTAATTTGAATATTTCAAATTAACCCAAAAACTGATTCTTAACTTAAATCCTTTGAGTTACCAAGGGGACCTTATGAACCTATAGCTACTCCAACGGTACGTGAATAACTGATTAAACTCTTTAGTCACATTATCCACCATCCGTTAACTGTCGGGCACTCCACTAAAGATCGACATTTGCACTCTTCGCACTACAGATGTATTTCTGTGTCCATTGGATATAACTAATCAATAGTATGATGACCCTTTACAAATTGCTCGTAAGTACAGTTGGGCCAAATTACCATTGCCCCTATAGTTACATCTAACTCCTTAAATACCACTGATCCCTCTAATGAACAATAGATCATAGTCCCACTATGACTAAACCCCTCTCGGGCCAAGAGAGGGTGTGAGACTACATTGTTCAAGACCCAGAATCAGCCTTTAAGGGAGCAATTTATCTACTTACTCCTGCTTCGAGAAAAGAGTGAATTCTATTTTGTGTAGCTGAGTTCCCAACTCCTTAATCAGACAAATCCCCAAAATAGTAGGCTTGTTGAGTCGACGATCTGACCACTCTCACCCATACAAATCAAAGGACCGCGCTCATAGGCAGGAGTTCACAACTCACTCAGGATTAAGGTCATGTTATCTATAGTCATCCTAGTGAAATGAAAGTCTCTATTATGAACGATGTTATATAACGAGACTAAACATTTCGTGGTTCGGTCTTATACAAACTTCTTTATATGGAATATCCCTACTCGCATGTCTAATACATGAATGATTAGGATCAGATCATTTGTAGCACTTTACAACATTTGTAACACCTACAAAGTGGGTCATACTCGTAGTGTCACTAGGATAAGGTACCTAACCTTATCCATATACAACATACCATTTAGGTCATCATTTAAAAATGATTTATCTGTATGTCTCCGCATACATGTTTAAGTTACAGTGTTTGAAATCTAGATTTCCATTTTCCCTACTTAAACAGGTGATTAAGGGAATTAACTAAGTGAAAGTTAAGTCCTATGTTGAAGAGAAAGAAATTTCTAAGTGTTGAATAGATTTTCCTTGAGTAGTTTTGAGTTAAGCATTAATTGGTAAAATTTGGCTAAGTGTAAGTTAAAAAGGAACCATGCATTTGTAAGGTTGGACGCATGTTGGCCGAAGTGTTGGCAAGAGGCGTTGCCAAAAGTTGCTCATGCATTGAGAATGCATGAACAAGAGCGGAGAGAGCGAAATGTTGAGCGCAAGGTACTGGGCAGACGATTGTGTAGCAAATGAGCAGTGCTACACGATGAGGTAGACGATCGTATAATAAGTGAACAACACTACACGATGAGGTAGGCGATCGTGTAGGTGGGCTTTAGACGATTGTGTAGAAATACGGGGAGCTAAGGCAATCGTATAGCAGATGCACGGAGCTAAGCGATGCACTAGACGATCTGTAGATATGTGCGATATTAAATGATGAGAAGTGACGCGCTAGACGATTGACCTATACGATAGGCAAAGTACTACACGATCAGTATAAGTGCTAGATGATAAAGCATAGAAGCTGGACGATAGCACTAGACGATAGCATTATATGATAGCATTAAGCGTTAAGCGATGCACGAGTGCTAAGCGATGGACTACACGATGGCGCTACCCGATAGGTATGGGTGCTAGACGATAGCTGTGCTACGTTAAAGATGGGCGTCAGTGCTACACGATAGGCGGAATACTAAGTGATGGCATTGTGTGATAGATGCAGGCGCTGGATGATGACTCTAATCGATGAGTATATGTGTTGGACAATAAGGCGTCAGCGCTAAACGATGGAGGAAAATGATAGATGCGGTAGCTAAACGATAGACTATGCGCGAGATCGTTAAGAGCATGATCGTTGAGAGCGAGATCATTTACTAAACGATTGAGCTACACGTGGGCCACTGGAGCTAAACGATAGATGTAGGAACTAAACAATGGAGCGGTGCTGAGGCTTGCGTTATGCAAGATTGATGAACTCATCCGAACAAATATCTATACCGGAAGATGGGTAGACTTGAGTTAGTAGGAGTTGGACGAATTAAGTTTCATTCAAAGGAAGTCTCATACATAAGGAGGACAACTCAAATAGATGTGGCATGGAAGTAGGTGAATGTCAAGGGTAGGTGGTGGCAGAACATGATGCAAATACTTCAAGAGTAGGAGGTATCTTGCATTGGAGGTTTGGTAAAGATGAGAAGGATCATTTCCTTATGCCTATAAATACCACCGCAAGCCTTCTTTTGAGTACATAATCTGAAATCCCCTTGAAATACAGTAGGAAGAGTGTTTAAGAGTAGTTTCGGAGATAGCTATGCGTCGGTCATGAAGTTCCAAGAGGAGGAGATGCTGTCAGATAGTGAAGTCTGGAAGTAGTATCAAATTAAGACGAGGATATCTCCTAGAATACTCGTGTATTTAGAGTGATTTTAAATCCACCTGAAAGCTCTGAGAGTCTAGTTTTCAAGGTAGGGCTTCCAGAGAAGAAACTTCAAGGAATCGGGCTGGAAAATGAGGAAAAGACAGAAGGGTCGAGCTGTTAGTAAGCTGGTCTAGTCTTGATGTTTTGAGGATTCCGGCCAAACCACAAGACGTTATAAGCTAAGATTTTAAGGTAAGATTCCTGAGATATGTTAGAGAATTTTTGTAGAAGGAAGTATCTTGAGATAAAGCTTAGAAATATGAGTAATCTGAGCTTTAATTTGAATATGGAATTTAGGATTCGAAAGAGGAGCTGAGAAGATCAAGGAACTTCTAAGAAAAGATTCCTATCCTCACCGAGGTCAGTGGTAATTTCCTTTAAGTCTTCAGCATATCTTTTAGAGTAAATTGTATATGCTTATGTTATGAATGAATATCTAGCATGAGAATGAGATTATGTGATCGGGATGGTCAGGGGGTTAATAGACCTAGTTTCTAAGCCCGTAAGCAAAACCTCACGGGATGGTCAGGGGCTGTCTCTTATACACATCTAGATGTGTATAAGAGAAAACCTCACGGGATGGTCAGGGGACCGAGAGGTCTAGTTCCTGAGCCTATAGGAGGATCCTCGTACGAAATGGTCAGAGGGTTGGCGGGCCTAACTTCTGAGCCCATGAGCAGAGAGCTATGTGCACATTGAGGACATAGGGAACAGAGGAACTATTTCATGGTTGTATATCTGGATTTATGAATCCACCAAGTGAACTATTTCAATATTTTATGATTTTTGTTGGCGCATCCAGTTGATGATCACATACATACTTATTATTTTGTTTTTATACTGCTAGTGAGTTTGCATCCCAAACATTTGATAATTGATTGGGATAAGTGTCGAACATCCTGTAGCTTATGTTCAAGCAAAATTTCTAGATCTGTATAAGATCATGTTATTGTGTATGCTGGGCTAATAACTAATGAGCTCACGGCTAGAAGCCAGATATATTTCATCAAGATATGTAGTAAATGTTTGAATTGTTCCACAACAATAATTAAGATGATTGAGCAATTAAAATCTATGTTAAAATTGATTTTACATTAATTAATTACTTTGAACCCTTGATGGGTGAATTATTTACTACACAATTTAATTTTTATTAATGAGACAAAATTTTCAACGTTAGGGGAAGGAATTAAGGAAAAGTTGGAAAAATAAATTGAATAAAATACATAAGTGTTGTCTCACTTTGATATCATACAGACTACTTTGAACCAGAAGTTAAAAAGATAATTCATTTGTAAAATATTGCAAATCGATGCTAGATGCATTTACAAAACATTTACAATTGCAAGAAAGTGACCAAGCTATATCCCAATGTAACAAGTTACCAATATTAATGAGTCTGCAACACGGCTGAAGCGTGACAGACAAATGGGTTCCAAAGATAAATATCCTCGAAAAAAAGTAGTCAATAATCAAAATGACTCAGCTAAAAATATAGATATTCCAAAGAAATCCTAAATATGAGTATTCATAATAATCTTGAAGTAAAAAGGATAATAAAGAGATATTGATAGATTCTATGTCATGACAAGAAAAAGATGGAACTATACTTAAATAAGTGAACAACATTTTTTTCATACAACGTTGCTCACGATATTATTTATGAAAAGGAGTATTATATACTCAGATATATTGAAAAAAAAATGTCGTGACATAGAAATGATTGACTTACGTGGAAAAAAACCAGTCTAATAGAAATAAACTTATTTTTCAAATCGTGAGAACTAGTAGCTCAAACATTAGAGAATGGAAAACATGTCGGATACAAGCGAATATTTATAAGAAAAACAAATAGAATGAGGTTACATTATTTAACATGAGACAAGTTTAACAATAATTCTCGAAAAGAAATGGTTGATCGGTGCAAAATAGGTGTCGTTAATTCTATCTTACCTAAGAAAATGAAATTTATAGTGCTCAAGCAACTGCTAAAACTAATATGTAGTTAAAGTGAAAGTAGGAGGTCGATCCTAAGAAAACCTCTGTTAAGTGGCCAAAGAGAACTTTTGAATTAAAAAAGATAGCAATTTTTTTTTTTTTTTTTATTTGGGGGGGGGGGGGAGGTTGGTGGGGGTATGAAGATGAAAACAATTTGTAACTCAAACTTATATATATATATAGGAGAATTGATATAGAAAAAATGTCTTGGAAAATCTTGTACTAGGGTTAATCCTATCATTGTTCTTGAAATAATTACTTAAAAACTCAACATCCATGATCCAAATAAGGGAAGGGCCCTTAAAAGACTCGTGTAAGCAAATTAACACGAATCATATCCATTAGCCCTAATCTAAGTTTAAAAAAACTTCCCCATAGAACTTTTATCATGTTTCTTCTTTTAGGATTACTTTAAAGACATTGAGTTTATCAACAATTACTATTATTCAAAGAAAACATTTTAGAATAAATTTCAAGAAATGGTTGGAATTGAATGTTTTAAATCTTAAGAAAATTCAAGAGATTAAAATTTCCGGAAAAAAGTCCTAATTTAACCACAAGAAAACTTAATTGTGTAAACCTATCTCACCATTATCCGAGTCAAGCAAGATTTAACATAACAAGGATTCACAACTGGATTACCTCCATAATTATATTCAAATTTCAGCCCAAAAAGAAACATTCAAGAATGAGAAGGGGAAATTCGAAGAAAATATACCAAAAAAAAAAAAAAAAAAACTCAAGGAATTTAAACCTAAATTAAAGATTTTCCCAAGAAATAGAAATAACCTAGCATGAAGTTTGAAGAACTCTTGAAAGAAATCCTTGAAGAAATGAAGAAATCCATGAACCAATTACTTAGCCATGCATTTTTATTTTTCCGTCAATTTTCGGAGTATTGCAACGCTGTGTAGGGTATTGCGACGTTACCCTATTTTGTAGCAAAATGGTGCATTATGTCCTTTAGCATTGAGCTAGTGTTGTGGGTAGTGTTGCAACGGTCTGAACATTGTTGAAATGTGTTGAATTGATCCTTTTGATGGGCAATGTGGTAAGTTGTCATGGTTCTTCTTCTAAAGTGATTCTTTGGTGTTGTTTGGCTCGATTTAGCTCTAAATTCTTTGAAATAACTCAATGTCAAAATTGGAATTTACCTACAAAATAGACATTTTAAGCAAATAATTGAAGTATAATTGAGGGAATTAGTACTAATAAGATAACTCTTTACAGGACCTATCAATGGTATTGATTATAATATGACAGATTCTCCTGTGGAGGATACAATACCATTACATATCAAATTTATCTGGTTGTGTATGAAAAACTTAACATACATCTTATGGATATAGTCATTATACATTTAAATCTCTTAATAACTATATCCCTGAAAGATTAGAGGTATCAAATTCATATAATTCAAACATAATTATATATAAATCATTCATGAAGAATGTGATATAATCATTTTATTAAATATTTGTTGATATGGGTATAAAAATAACCTCTATTTGTCCATATGCTTTTATAAAGAAATCACAACCTAAGATTTATTATATATATGTTGATAATTTAAGCATAAACTCCTAAAGAGATTTCAAAGACAAATCACATAAAACAGATGAAATTGCATCAATATATACATCTGAGATCTTATATGGACTAGTTCCACTATTGAACATTCCCATGATGGTGTAGGATTGATATAACCACCCTAGAAGGGTGAATGGAGTTTAATCAAACTAATTAAAATCTTTTTACTAATGTGAGCCAAATTAAACAAACTAACAAACTTTTTGCTAACAAGTAATTTAAACAATAAATTTATACAAATAACTTCACTTTAAATTAAACAAGAAATTAAGCATCACGCTTTAAAACACAATTTTTAAATCTAATAAAATGATTGATAAAGGGTATATAAATTTAAGAACTATAAATCAAAATAAACATATATGAGCAATTAAATTTACGAACAAAAATTGCAAATAATTTCTAGCAATAAAATTTAAGAGCAAATTAATTGCAAAATTAAATAAGTGAAGGATAGAGATACTGACACCGAAAATTTCATAGTGGTTCGACACAACCGACTTACATGTACTTCTCAAGCTCCTCTTGAGTACTTCACTAGAAGTCTTTACTCTTTCCACGACTTAGAGTCGAACCACTATAACGATCTTTTTCTGGTTGTAAGAACAAACCTGATCCTTTCTACAGTTGAGGATCAAACCGTTACAATAACTCTTTTTCTAGGATCATGAGCAACCTTTACAAAATGTTTGTAAAAATAAAGAGCACACTTGACAAACTCTCTATAATAGTGGATTTACAAATTTTAGCTCAAAACAAATTAATCTTCACAATACATAAATATCTCTTCCAAGAATTAGATGAAAATAAGAAAATTGAAGCTTAGAGAGAGAATAACAATTGTGGCTTTGAGTTATGGAGGAAGTCTAAAATTGTTGTTAAAATTTGGAGAAGATGAAGTGTTTAAAAAGTGAGGGAAGTTGATGAAAATCAAATCCAATTTGGGCAATTGAATGTTGGTAAAAGAAAACTGAATGATGGAGATTTAAATTCAACTAGCGGTTAGACACATAAAAAAAAAAACAATAATAATAACATATATCTTTTAAAATCATTTCTTTTAAAAACCAACAAAAAGCAAATGCTCACCATGTGTCCAAAAATAGCTGACACAAACATAAAATAATATTAAATTCAATTTCTTTTTAAAATCAATCCAAAAATAAAAAAAATACACCATGTGTCACTCCTCCATTGGTTCAAGTGGCACATTCCAATCGGTCCACTTTGATGAGAAAAATTCTACCAAGTCATCCGCTCGAGATTTTTAAGCTTGTTTCGACCGTATCTTCTTCATTTGAACTCCGATTTGAGGGATCTAAATTGTGTTGGAATCATTGTTCTGAGTTTTATGCAATGGACACTTCAAAACATTCAGATTATTTACAAATAAAAGGAGGATTGTTATCATCAATATTACTTAATTAATTAATTAAATTGAGATTAAGGGCCAAAAAGTTAACAATCTCCTCCTTTTTTAGGATGAAAAACAACTTAAGAAAAATGAAATTCAAAGTAAAGTGTGATAGAAAATATTTTTTTGATGCATAATTAACACACATAATTTCAATTCACTTGAACCAAGGAATACATTTAATATCAACATGCTTTCATTTTTCTTATTACCTTTCCTCTTTTGGAATCAATAAAAAAAGAACAATTAAGGAAATTAACATAAAGACATAAAAGGTTCTCCTAAAATCATGAACACATACTATTTTGCATATTTCTTCTCCTATCAATATGCCTTAAAAAAAATAATAATAATAAGCAACAATATTGTAGATTCAAAAGATATCATAAAGAATCAACGAAGCTCAAGTTAATTTTATTTAAGATCAATTTTACAAAATTCTCCCTCTTTTAAAATCAATTGAATACTCCCCTTAATAAGGGATAAAATGACATTAGCACATAATTGAACTTGAGGAGAGAAATATCGAACATATTTTCAAAGACATTTATTTCAAATACAATAACACCCTTTAAAAGAATAAACAATATACATAAGAGGGATACACAACAGTAAATAAACATGAGAATCAATTTCATTCAAACATGAAATTCATATATAAAATACTTAACTCCCCTTAAAATCAAGAATCTCCTTCTAATGAAAAAAATCAATCAACACTAAGGAGATAAAATCATTCAAGTAAAAATTGAAGACAATTGAGATACTAAAATATCAAATATTAGAAAGTAAATACCAATTGTTGAAAAATAGATAATGGTATCAAATAATATCAAAGTCACATTAGCAAATCCAATGCCACCTAAAGAGAGAAGATATTATCAATCAAATATAAGCATGATGGCATAACAAATAAATTTAAATCAATTTTAAACAAAATTTCAAATAATTTTCATAATGCAGTACAATTCCATAAATACTCTCCCTATGGAAAAGAATTTAACAACTCTTCGATAACAACATGCTCAAAGATCAATTATTCTCAACATAGGACATATAACATGCTCACAATGATTATATTTCAACAAAGTAAGCCATGAAACATGCATAACTTCATGCTTAAGAGAAATTCAATAAAACTCTAATCAATTTCAATAAAAAAAAAAAAAACCATATCTTAATCATCAAAACAATGAAAATCTCTTGCACGACTCAATATCCTTTTTTTTAAATACTTTCCAAGAATAACACAAGGATAGATCAAGTAACTAATTGACCAAAATGCCAAAATATAAGCAAAAAAGACAAATGTCAAATAGATAGATATACAATAATTTCACATGACATTGAACCAATAATCAAAATATTTCACAAGACCTCAAATTTTAACTATTCAAAACTATTCGAAAAATATAATTTTTATAAATAAACCAGAAGAATAATTATCTTAAGAAAAAAAAATAAAGGTTACCAAATAAGCTATTTTCCTTTGTTGGATTCAAGCAAACTTTTTAGTTGCTCCAATTTGAAGTCAAAGCGACCAATTTCTTATTGAAATCACACCTACAAAGAAAGTTCAACCAAAAGATTTCGGTACCCATTTCTTGGACCTTTTATTGTTAGTAACCATGGATTTTGGAACCCAGTTCAAATTATTACCACCATTACTAGTATTCATTTTCGGCAAATAACAAGTATAAAATTTATGACCAATTTTGACATAAGAATAACAAACAACATTAGGCTAGAAATTCTATTTAACTAATTGATTTTGTACCTTATTTCTATTCAAGAAATTATGTCTAGGAGCATCTTTCAACTTAAAGCAATTTAGTCCAATATGACCTTTAAATCCATAAAAATGACATGTAGGCACAAATTTTGAATTCACATAGATATCTCTAGTCTTTTCATGTCTAGTAGTTTTAGCATGGGAATGTTTAGCCATAAACTTTGATTTTTCAAATACATTTCTAACATTTTCATGCCTATTCACTAAATTCACATTATGAGTACATCTTGATCTAGCATGAAATTGTTTAGGAACAAATTTTGGTTTTGCATGCATACTTCTAGATTTTTCATGCTTTGACACATATTTAAATTCAAACTTAGGCAAATTAGGTAAAACATTTTGAGACATACAAGAAGTGATTTTAACAAAAATACGTTTAGAACTAGATGAAGAAATTTTATCAATATAACCAAATTCCTTATTGTCACTACAAGGTTATCTTTACCTAATTTTTGAGTACCTATAGTCAATTTCTTATTACTTTCTTTAGTATATTAAGCTCATTCACAAGATTTGACTATTTCTCTCTTAGAGCTTTAACAAATTCATTTTTATAAAAAAAACATCACGCTCAAGAATTAATTTTATCAACAAGAGAATTTATCTTTCCTAAAGATGTATTGCTATTTTTCAAAATAAGAATTTTATATTTCAAATTAGCAATTTCATCTTTCAATTCCAGAGAACAAGATTCAATTTTCTCATTTACATTCTTCAAATCATTTAATTCAACATTTATTTCACTAAAGATTTAAGCTCACTATTTTCAGTTTCAAGAAACTTAATTCTATTATTTTAGACACATTTCACATCACCACAAAAGTTATCATGTAAAACATTATTAATTGCTCTATTTTTCAAACACGTATTTTCATTTATTAAAGATTTATTTTCCATAGATATTGCCTTAAACATTTTTGAAAGTTTTAGATATTTAGAGCTAACTTTTTCTAAGTCATGTTGCATACTTTCAAATGCATCATATAGCTCATCATAAGACAGAGATTTGTGACTTACCTTATCTTCATTGGTCTCATCACTAGAGTCATATTTCGAATGGGCCATCAAGTACAAGGAGGACTTATCACATTTTCCATTTTCACTTCATGAAATTTTCTTGATTATTAGAATTATGATTATCCTTCACATCAAATAAATCATTAGTACCCGAAGGAGAATTTTCAATACTAAACATATTATCAAGAAAATTCCAAATATCATGTGCACATTCAAAATGTAAAATTTTATTACATATTTATTTATCCAATGCACAAAATATGATATTCATAGCTTTGACATTAAACATAAGCAACTCACTATTTTATTCCAAATTTTCCAAATCGTGCTCACAAACATATAAAATATTGAAATCCATAGCAAGCATAAATATTTTCATTTTATTTTTTCATACATCATAATTCCTATTTTCATCAAAATATGGAGTTTATGAATAAAATCATCATTTAAAGTTGTCATATCTTTAACAATTAATTAGCTTTTCAAATAAAATTTTCAAAGTATTAAAAAGATACTTTAGTATCAAAACAATATTTGAAAATAATTCTATCAAATGAGCAACCTCTTTAATATCAATCGTTGGAGTAAATAACTCAATCAATAAGTATCAAATGAAATACCTTTTGATAAAAAGAAATAATTAAAATCAAGAGCGACCTTGCTCGAAGAGTCCGTTTATTCTCTCCGTCTTCGCTGATACCAATTGTAGGAGTGACCAACTGAAACAATGGGTATCACTTTAAAATTATATATGAAAATTTTATCACAAACAAGAGAGCAACCAACTCTGATACAAATGGTAAGATCGGTATGATAATCTTAGAGAGGGTGAATATGGTTTAATCAAACTAATTAAATTCTTTTACTAATGTGAGTACAATTAAACAAATTAACAAAATTTTTGCTAACAAGTAATTTAAATAATAAATCTATACAAATAATTTCACTTTGAATTAAACAATAAATTAACTATAACACTTTAAAGCACAATTTTTAGATATAATAAAAGAATTAGGTAAAGGATATGTACGTTTAAGAACTATCAATCAAAATAAACATATATGAACAATTAAATTTAAGAACAAAAATTGCAAATAATTTCTAACGATAAAATTTAAGTACAAATTAATTGCAAAATTAAATAGGGGGAGGATAGAAAAATTAACACCGAAAATTTTATAGTGGTTTGACATAACCGGCCTACATCCACTTCCCAAGTTCCTCTTAGGTATTTCACTAGAAGTCTTTGACTCTCTTCACAACTTAGAGTCGAACCGCTACAACGTTCTTTTTTCGGGTGCAAAAACAAATCTGATCATTTCTACGGTTGAGAATCAAACCGTCACGATGACTCTTTTTTCGGGATTAAGAGCAACCCTTACAAAATGTTTGTAAAAATAAAGAGCACACTTGACAAACTCTCTACAATAGTAGATTTACAAATTTACAACAAATTAATCTTCACAATACATAAGATATCTCTCTCAAGAATTAGATGAAAATAAGAAAATTGAAGCTTAGAGCGAGAATAACAATGGTGACTTTGAGTTATGGAGGAAGTGTAAAATTGTTCTTAAAATTTGGAGAATATGAAGTGTTTAAAAAGAGAGGGAAGTTGTGAAAATCAAATTCAATTTGGGCAATTGGATGTTGGTAAAAGAGAATTAAATGGTGAAGATTTAAACTCCACTAACCGTTAAACACATACAAAAAATATATATATATAATAACATATATCTTTTAAAATTATTTCTTTTAAAAACTAACAAAAATAAATAAATACTCACCATGTGTCCAAAACTACCTGTTAAACACAAACATAAAATTATATTAAATTCATTTTCTTTTTAAAATCAATCCAAAAATAAAAAAACCCACCACATGTCACTCCTCCATTAGTCCAAGCTACACATTCCAATCGATCCACTTTGATGAGAAAAATTCTATATGACATCAACTCAGAATGTGTTAAGCTTGTTTTGGCCATATCTTCTATTTGAACTTCGATTTAATGAATTCAAATTGCATTGGAACTGTTGTTCTGAGCTCTACGCAATGGACGCTTCAAAACACTCAGATTATTAATAAATAAAAGCACGTTTGTTATCATCAAAATATTAATTAAAATTAATTGATTTAGGATTAAGGGCAAAAAAAGCCAACAGTTGGTTCATTCACTTAGTATGAAAAATTTATATCATCTGATGTCAGAAAGATAATAAAGAACTTTGGGTCCTAGAGAATCATAATTTTTGGAAAATAAGTGTACTTATATCTTTACTAGTTTATACACTACTTGTCATAGCATAAATATAATATTCCTCCAAAGAAAGATATTGGAGTAGAGTTAAAAATATGTTATGTTTTTATTTGAGAATTAGTTTATATGGATTTATTTTATTCTCATAAATCTAATTGTGATCTAGTTGGTTGTGAAGGTGCAAGTTACTTATCTAATCCATAAGAACTAGATCGTAAACAGGTTAATTGGTATATAGAGAAGAACTTTTGCATTATGACAGTTTATGAAGCAGATCATAACAATTACTTTAATCATGTTAAAATCTTGATGATGTACGAGGCTAGCCAATATTGTTATTACACGAAGATGATAAAGCATAAAATGCCAACCTCACTATTCAACAAATTTCTTAAAAAGGTGACTTGGGAGACTTATTGATGTTGGCGTTACCTGCAACAACAATTGAGAAGTTAACACACAACATTTTTACATGACAACCAAGAGTATCAAGTGTTGTTTTCATGAGGGGAAGTAAATGTGTTGCACTCTTTTTCCCTTGACTATGGTTTTATCCCACTGGATTTTTCTAAAGATTTTTAATAAAGCAATTATTAAAGTATATGAATGATGTTCTCTTTTTCCTTTACTAGGTTTTTATCCTATTGAGTTTTTCCTAGCAAGATTTTAACGAGACATTTATTTTACATACTATGGATATCTAAGGGGGAGTATTGTAAATGTAATATTGTAGATATCCATAACTTATTTATGTTATAACAAACCCATAACTTTCATAGGTTATCCAATCCCATAACCTCCCCATTAACTTTTACCTTATAACATACACTCTATCATGCCTTATAAATAGGGTTATAAGGTGCTTTTGTAGATGACACCACAATTGTGTTCAATACTAACTTTCTACTTCTTCTTTTGTCCTTTTCTCTTTTGTGTTGCTTTCATTGTTATTTTGTTCATATTCTTCTTATTTCATCACAGTTATGATAATAAAGTATAGGGTGTTGTTTCGAATGCTATACTTATGTAAACTCTAGCTAATTGATTCAATCGAAAAGATCTATTAATGGATTAGATCCTTAGGAGTATTCAAAACTATTAAAGAAATTTAACTATTAGTAAATTTGAGGAGGATTTATTTTCAAACTATTTAAATCTATGCAAAGAATTCTTCTTTAATTTTATGTGGATGATTTGATTACCTCTTAAGTTTATATTTAATTTAAACCTTTTTTTAAGTTTAACGGAAGATAGGAGATTTGAACCATAGATCTCTTGCTTATCAACACATTCGTATGTCAATTGAGTTCTATTCGATTTGACTATCTTTTTTAAAATCATAATAATACTCTCTTAAATGTAAAATAAAATCTCTTTTTATTTTGATTTAAGATGATTTGATCAACCTCTCAATTTAAAATTTTATTTTAAACCCAAATCTTTTTTCTACTCTTTTTAAAATTTTGTGGTAATTAATCATCTCTTATAATTTTAAAGTTTAAAGGGAAATCAAAAGTTTATCTCCTTAATCCATAGTCTACATATAATGGATTGATTTGTAAGTCCTAACTTAGTTTTATTGATTAATCCCTTAAATTTTATAACCAAATCAATTTAGATTCTCAGTTAAAATTTTCTTTGAAAACTCTTCATATTTCAATTATAATCATCATTTTTATTAATTCGACATCTAAAGAAATCTACACATGTGTAAGAATTGACACGTTGACGATTTTAAAAAATAATCTTAATAAATGATCTAAATTAATTCTCTTATGACAATTTAAGAGTTTAGTTGAAATAATTATCACTCTTAATATTTTTCTAACAAAATATAAAAGAGTGTATAAATTGATATATTTATTAAACTTCAAGATTTTAGTTGATTAAAATTACTCTTAATATTTATTAAATTGATATTTTTGCAAAGGATAGCCTGTTATAGGATTTGAACCCACAATTATTAATGTTACAAAAACAACAATTAAAGAATATAAAAGAACGTAAAAGAATTGACACACAGATATACGTGGTTCACTAAGGTGTGTGTTAGCTACATCTACAAGCTAGAGGGAGAATAATATTATTAGAGAGAATATTTTATGGATACACAAACAACGACTCTAGGATTAGAGAGTTTATGTAGCACACTATTCTAAATTTTAGGGTCATAATTGTAATTAGTTGTTCAAAATGCCAACAAACAAATTCAAAACATAAACGAGATCTCTGTACTTGATTGTTCGAAGTGCCAAACAAATTCAAGGTATTCTAACAATTAAGTTGATATTATCCAAATATTTTTTTTAATAAAAAATTGCCTTTTGTTCTCATCAATAAACACTTCATTGATCCTTAACTTTGCCATGCATAAAAAAGTATCATAAATATATAAACAGTGATTTATAACCATGTTTTATTATAAAATAATATTTTTTTTGGAATGTCGTGTCACCAGTTGATAATAGAGAAGAAACTTATCTATTTTACGTTTGTAACTAAATTTATAATCTAACCATTCAATTCATTATTGTAACATATATTCATAAAATTGATCTTAAAAAAGTTCAAAAATTCAAAATTAAACGGTGGGAATCTAACAGAGACAAACAGTTCAAGAAAAATAAAAAATAAAAATAAACTGCACGGTTATAGTAATTAAAAATGCATTTCCCACCCTTACTCCATTTGCTCTTTTTTAAAGAAAAAATAAAATTATTAGAGTAATCTATTCTTATTTTATTATTATTATTATTCTATAAATATTATATTTGAATTTTAAGTTTTATTGTTGAATGACCAATATAATTAATATTACTTGAATTGAATATTTAAATTTAAATTATATATAAAAATAATGATAGGTAATTATTTTTGTTTACTAAAAAAATGTGAGAAATCTCTCCTTAAATTTAATTTGTCTGAATTAATCATATAAACAGATTAGTGAGAAAATTATTATCTAATTACGATTTCTCCCATCTCTTTTGTTGGATGCTCCAATTTTTATTTTTTTTTAAAAATTCAATCATTCTCCTTTCTTGAGTATAATTGAAGATATGAGAATTCGACAAAAATCTAGTGTTAATAACATATTTATATACCAATTGAGCTATGTCTAATTTGACAATCATTCATGTCTCTTGAAGAGACAAAGATAGGTGAAAAATTATATTTCATCTTTTCAAGATACGAAAGTGAATAAAATTACTGTTCGCACGAGATTTCAAGAGAAATTTATTTCGTGGAACTTGAACTTTGTATTTGTATTAATTTTGTGGAAAGTGAGTACAATCTCTAATACATAGTATTTTGATGCTTTCAAAATAAATTATAATCTTTAAGCTGGTTGATCTCCTTGAATGATCGGCCTTTGGGCTTATTGATCTTCTTGGACGATCGGCCTTTGGGCTTGTTGATCTTCTTAGACGATCAGCCTTTGAGCTTGTTGATCTTTGTTTATTGAACTTCTTGGATGATCGACCTTTGGGCTTATTGATCTTCTTGGACGATCGGCCTTTGGGCTTGTTGATCTTCTTGGACAATCAACCTTTGGGCTTGTTGATCTTTGCTTGTTGAACTTCTTGGATGATCGGTCTTTGGACTTGTTGATCTTCTTGGAGGATTAATGTTCGCATGAGGCTTCTAGAGAAACTTTTTTCGTGGAGTTGAACTTGAGTTGGTGTTGATGTTGAGGTTGATTTGATGCAATGTGGTTCGATCTCTAGTACTTGATCCTCTGATTCTCTCTCGGTTGAATGTGTACACTTGATATATAGAAGCGGGGCGTGTGGATGTTCTTGAGTTTCGAGTCTTGGAAGAATGCTTGTATCTTTAAAGGACTTCAGTCTTCAAGCGTGTTCAGAATGCTTGTATCTTTTTCAGCCTTCAGAATGCTTGTATCTTCAAAGGACTTCAGTCTCCAAGCGTGGTCATAATGCTTGTATCTTCAAAGGAATTTAGTCTTCAAGTGTGGTCAGAATGCTTATATCTTCAAAGGACTTCGGTCTTCAGAATGCTTGTATCTTAGGACTTCAGTCTTCAAGCATGGTAAGCTTTAAGAGTCAAAGAGTCTGCTGATTGTAGAGAAATCTCTCTAAGCTCTCTGGAGTGTAGAATTGCCGACCTCTCCAAATAAGGAGAGCTTCTCTATTTATAGAGTTCACAGGTGGGCTTGGGTGATCCATGAGTTTTGTCTTTGGATCCAATTAGTTGGTCTTGGGCTTGGTTGGTTCATGGGTATGACATTTGGGCCTAATTAGTCGGATTTAGGTCTGATTTGACATTTGGGTCAAATTCAACCTGCTTAGTTGGACTTTGACCCAAATAATAATATCAAATTAGGCCAAATTGATCTTATCTATTCAACGGTCATGATAAAACCATACGACGTCATCGAAATTTATCTTCAACTTTAATTTGGGATATATGTCAACTCCTAATTGAGCCCAAATTTAATGATTTGGAATTTCGTCATTAACTTAGTAAATGACGTGGCAACTTGTGATTGGTCCAAGATTTCTCATTCAATAAATTCCACTTTTGAGATTTATGCACAAACATGGGTGGATGAATCTCGAAAAATATAAAGTTTGAATCAAAATCCAAATATATTTGTTATTGAATTTGACCTCAATTGATGTGTCAGTCAAACTATGGATTTAGTACATAAGTTTAACTTGAATTTGGGATAAAATTTAGAATAAAATTTGGAATACGGCCAAATTTATGAAATATTTTGAATTTTGTCCCAATTTAATTTGATTTTAATTTAAAATAAAATTGGGGATATGCCTAAACTTCAATAAAAGATCAATTGAAGTTTTTTTTTCTTATCCACAATCTATTTTGATTGAAGATAAAAACTCAACATTGAATAACTTGAATTTGGAATAAATTTTGGAATATGACCAAATTTTAATTTGAGATTAATTTAGATCTTTCCCACAATTTGATTTGGAAATAGAGATAATAACCTAAATTTAGATGAATTTGATATAAAATTTGGAAGATGCCCACATTTTAATTTGAAATTTTATCCTCAATAATTTGGCTTGAGGGTAAAAGTTGGGTGATTTGGTGATTTAGATTTGGGATAAAATTTGGAATATGCCCAAATTTTAATTTGAGATTTTACCCTTAATAGAAGATAAAAGTCTAATATTTAGATTGAGGATAAATTTTGGAATATGCCTAAATTTTAATTTGAAATTTTATTTACAATTTAATCTCTGAACCATTTGATTTTGAATAAAACTTAGAATATGACAAAATTTTAATTTGTGATTGTATCCGCAATTTAAATTTGATTTTAAATAAAATTTGGAATATGTCCAAATCTTAGTTGAAGATAAATTTGAGTACAAAATCTAATAAAATCAAATTAGATAGGGAATTTGTTTAATTTTTTTATTTTAATTTGAAATTAGGATAGAATCAAATTAAGAAATCTAATAAGAATCTAATATTTTAAATCAAATCTTTATTTAATTTGAATTTCCTAATTTGTTATGGAATCTAGGGAACCTCTATAAATAGGACCCTAAACCCCTCCATTATTCTCATCTCCTCCTCTTCTTCTACACTATCCTTTCTCTCTCTTTTCTCTTCTTCTTCCAACGTTTTCTTTCTTCTTCTTCTTCCTTTTTTTATCTTTTTTTTTTATTATTATTTCTTCTTTTCAATTTTCCTTCCTTTTTTTTTTCTTTTTTTTTTTTTCTTTTTTTTTTTTAACTTCCTTTTTTTCTTTCAAGCGAAGGCACATTTGAATTTTGAAGATGAAGCGAAGCCGCACTTGAATTTTGGAGATGAAGTGAAACCACATTTGACTTTTGAAGATGAAGTGAAACCACATTTGACTTTTGAAGATGAAGTGAAACCACATTTGACTTTTGAAGATGAAGTGAAACCACATTTGACTTTTGNTGAAACCACATTTGACTTTTGAAGATGAAGTGAAACCACATTTGACTTTTGAAGATGAAGTGAAACCACATTTGACTTTTGAAGATGAAGTGAAGCCGCACTTGACTTGTGGAGATGAAGTGAAGCCGCACTTGACTTGTGGAGATGAAGCGAAGCCAAGTCTACCAGACTATGGAGATGAAGTGAGCCATGCCAGACTATGGAGATGAAGTGAGCCACGCCAGACTATGGAGATGAAGCGAGCCACGCTAGCTTTTGGAGATGAAGCGAGCAACGACAACATTTAGAGATGAAGCGAACCACGCCAGACTTTGGAGGTGAAGCGAGCCACGCATACCAACCATAAACTTGAAGATGGACTGGAGCCGTGCACCCCGACCTTGAACTTGAAGTTGGAGCGGAGCCATGCACACCGACCTTGAACTTGAAGATGGAGCGGAGCCATGCACACCTTCTTGAAGATGGAAGTGGAGCCATGCACACCAATCTTAAACTTGAAGATGGAAGCAGAGCCACGCACACGGATCTTGAACCTGAAAATGGAGCGGAGCCATGCACACCGACCTTGAACTTGAAGATGGAGTGGAGCTATACACACCGACCTTGAACTTGAAGATGGAGTAGAGTCATGCACACCGACCTTGTACTTGAAAATGGAAGTGGAGCCATGCATACCAATCTTAAACTTGAAGATGGAAGCAGAGCCACGCACACCGATCTTGAACCTGAAAATGGAGCGGAGCCATGCACACCGACCTTGAACTTGAAGATGGAGCAGAGTCATGCACACCGACCTTGTACTTGAAAATGGAAGTGGAGCCATGCACACCAATCTTAAACTTGAAGATGGAAGCAGAGCTATGCACACCGATCTTGAACTTGAAGATGGAAGTGGGGCCATGCACGCTGATTTTGAACTTGAAAATGGAGCAGCATCGATGGAGCCTATGAACTTTTGATACTTTCTCTAGATGATTATTGAGAAAGCTTATTGGGAGAAATTCTGCCGAAGTTTCCAGCCGTCGAAATTGAGGAAAGTTCTTGTCTTCTTTCTTAGCAGGTTTAGGCTTCCATGTCATCTTTTTGCCTTTCTTTTTATGAGTCTTGTTCCTTCTTCTATAGCTTCGATAGGATAGCAACTCTTTTTGGGTGGAGTTTGGCTGTCTTCTTTTTCAACGAGTCACAACTATTCACCCTTCGTTGTCATCTTCAACGAGCTCATCTTTCTTTTTGGAATTTGCTGTTTGAATCTCTTGCTGGAACTAAACAACTATAGGCTTGAAGGCTCCAAACTGGATCAGGCTTTGTCTTTGAGCATGGGACACAGACAGTGTTGGAACACTTGAAGTCGCCACTACTATAGCATGATTTGTCTGAGCTACTTCATCTAAATCTACCTCAATCTTCTTTTCACTAGCAAAATTCAGAATTCGTTCCTTCAGCACGAAGCACCTTTCAACTGGGTGACTAGTGACCTGATGATACTTGCAGTAGTTAGGATCATCTATTTTTCCTTCTTGTTCCGACCGCTTGCATTCCGACAGTTGAATAAGTTGCTTCTCTAGTAGTTGCTCCAACATATCTACCACATCAGAGTCAGGGAATGGATAAACCTTCTCTTGTCTTTCTTTAAGAGTTGGACGACACTTCTCGCCCTCATTATGCCTTCTTTCAAATTTTGCTTGTTTTCCTTTGGAGGAAAATTTCAGCGGGGTTAAATGAACAACTATATATTCTTTTATGGCACTATCCACGATCTTTTCAGTGCCCTTAGCTTCATTCTTGTATTTTCTCCCTTCAGGGACTAGGAAATCTTTAGTTCCCTTGTTAGCGATGCTCAGCTCCATATCATGAGTGCGTGTTGCCAGCTCCTCAAACGTACGAGGTTTTATCCCTTGTAGGATGTAGAGAAGCTCCCAGTGCATGCCTTGAGTGCACATCTCCACTGTAGATAATTCAGTGAGTCTATCTTTGCAATCTAGACTTAAAGCTCTCCATCGATTGATGTAATCGATGGCTTCTCTCCCTTCCACTGTTTAATGTTCGTCAGCTCCATCATGCTAACAGTGTGCCTTGTACTGTAGAAGTAGTTCAGGAACTCCCTTTCTAGTTATTCCTAACTGTCAATCACTTCTGGATCCAAATCAGTATACCAATATAAAGCATTTCCTTTCAAGGAACGGACGAACTAGTTGACTAGCTGGTCTCCTCTGGGTTCTGCATTTTTGCAGGTTTCAATGAAGTGTGCAACATGTTGTTTTGGATTGCCCTTTCTATCGAACTGTTGGAACTTTGGAGTTTGATACCCAACTGGCATTCTCAAGTTGTCGATTCTCTTGGTGTATGGCTTGGAGTACATAAAGGAAGTTTGCAATGATCCTCCGTACTGAGCTCTTATGGAGTTTGTGATCATATCCTGGAGCTGTTGAACTGACAAGGAGACAATAGAGGTGAATTGTGGTGGCTAACTTTCCTGTAAGACAGTATTTCCTTTGTCATTGACTTTTTAGCTGGAGATTGACTTGACTGTATCTCGAGCCTATATCTGATCTCTTAAAGCAGCGATTTCATGATCTCGCTCCTCTACAGCCTTCATTAGGAGATTTATCTTTACCTCCATCTCTGCCATAGATGATTCAGTCGTTACGTCAGTCATCATAACAGACACTACATCAAAATGTGATTCTTTCTCTGATAGATCAGTAGTAGAAGCATAGTTCTCAAACAAGGGATTTTCTCTGATGACGATCCTACCTTTAGGAAGTTCTATCAGTTGGTCCCAGATTTCTTCCATGATGACAGAGCTTATGTAAGTGTTGCTTGCGACGGTAGCTTTGGATGAAACTTTCTTTGGTGCCATTTGTAGATTTGTTGACTCGGATGACGAGAGAGAGATGAGAGGTAGAGAGGTCCCACTGGGCGTGCCAATTTTTTCGCGCGAGATTTCAAGAGAAATTTATTTCGTGGAACTTGAACTTTTTATTTGTATTAATTTTGTGGAAAACGAGTACAATCTCCAATACATAGTATTTTGATGCTTTTAAAATAAACTATAATCTTTAAGTTGGTTGATCTTCTTGAACGATTGGCCTTTAGGCTTGTTGATCTTTTTGGGTGATCGACATTTGGGCTTGTTGATTTTCTTGGATGATCGGCCTTTGGGCTTGTTAATCTTCTTGGATGAGCGGCCTTTGGGTTTGATGATCTTTTTAGATAATCGAACTTGGGCTTGTTGATTTTCTTGGATGATCGACTTTTGGGCTTGTTGATCTTTTTGGACGATCGGCCTTTGGACTTGTTGATCTTCTTGGACAATCGGCCTTTTAGCTTGTTGATCTTCTTGGATGATCGGCCTGTGGGATTGTTGATCTTCTTGGAGGATTAGTGTTCAGACAAGGCTTCCGGAGAAACTTGTTTCGTGGAGTTGAACTTAAGTTGATGTTGATGTTGATGTTAATTTGATGCGATGTAGTTCGATCTCTAGTGCTTGATCCTCTGATTCTCTCTCGGGTGAATGTGTGCGCTTGATGTATAAAAATGGGGAGTGTGGATGTTCTTGAGCTTCGAGTCTTGGAAGAATGCTTGTATCTTTAAAGGACTTCAATCTTTAAGCGTGTTTAGAATGCTTGTATCTTTTTCAGCCTTTAAAATGCTTGTGTCTTCAAAGGACTTCAGTCTTCAAGCGTGGTCAGCTTCAAGAGTCAACGGGTCTTCTGATTGTAGAGAATTCCTTTTAAGCTCTCTGGAGTGTAGAATTGTTGACCTCTCCAAATGAGGAGAGCTTCTCTATTTATAGAGTTCACAGGTGGGTTTGGGCTTGGTTGATCCATGCGCTTGGGGGCCCAATTAGCTGGACTTTGACCCAAATATAATATCAATTGGGTCAAATTAATTTTATCTGATTCAACGGTCATGATAAAACCACTGGCGGCATCAAAAATTTGTCTTCAACTTCTATTCGGGACATATGTCAACTTCTAATTGAGCCCAAATTTAATGATTTGGAATTTCGTCATTAATTTAGTAAATGACGTGTCAGCTTGTGATTGGTCAAAATTTTTCATTCAACAAATGCCCCTTTCGAGATTTATGCACATATATAGGTGGGTAAATTCTCAAAAATTATAAAGTTGGAATCAAAATCCAAATATATTTGTTCTTGAATTTGACCTCAATTGATGTGTCAGCCAAACTATGAATTTAGTACATAAATTTAACTTAAATTTGGGATAAAATTTGGATATTTCCAAATTTACAAAAAAATTTGAGCTTTGTCCCAATTTAATTTAGTTTGGATTTAGATACAATTTGGGATATGTTCAGATTTTAAATAAAAGATCAATTGAGATTTTTTTTTTTCTTTCACATTTATTTTGATTGAAGATAAAAAAAAAAAAAAAAAACACATAAGACTACACAACTTGAATTTGGAATAAAATTTGGAATATGGCCAAATTTTAATTTGAGATTTTACCCCAATTTGATTTGGATTTAAGATAAAATTTGGGATATGCCCAAATTTCAATAAAAGATCCATTGGATTTTTTTCTTATCCGCAATTTATTTTGATTGAAGATAAAAACGAATTTGGAATATGGCCAAACTTTAATTTGGGATGAATTTTAGATCTTTCCCAGAACTTGATTTGAAAATAGGGATAAGAACCCAA
Organism: Benincasa hispida; assembly: GCF_009727055.1. NCBI lineage: Eukaryota > Viridiplantae > Streptophyta > Magnoliopsida > Cucurbitales > Cucurbitaceae > Benincasa > Benincasa hispida. Next base: position 6,359,249 of record NC_052351.1, on the reverse strand, counting down.
ATTTGGATGAATTTGATAAAAAATTTGGAATTTTATCCTTAATAATTTGGTTTGAGGATAAAAGTCTGATGATTTGGTGATTTAGATTTGGGATAAAATTTGGAATATGCCCAAATTTTAATTTGAGATTTTATCCTTAATAATTTGATTTGAGGATAAAAGTATGATAATTTAGATTTGGAATAAATTTTGGAATATACCTAAATTTTAATTTAAGATTTTATTTACAATTTAAATCATTTGATTTTGAATAAAATTTGGAATATGGCTAGATTTTAATTTGTGATTTTATCCACAATTTAAATTTTATTTTGAATAAAATTTGGAATATATCCAAATCTTAGTTGAAGATATATTTGAGAATAAAATCTAATAAGATTAAATTAAATAGGAATTTTGTTTAATTTAATTTGAAATTAGGATATAATTAAATTAGGAAATCTAATAAAAAAATTTTATTTTATCCTAATTTGGAATATTTTAAATCAAATCTTTTATTTGATTTGGATTTCCTAATTTGTTATGAAACTTAGGAAACCTCTATTCTGACGGTCGGCAACTTCGGCAGAATTTCTCCTAATAAGCTTTCTCAATAATCATCTAGAGAAAGTATCAGAAGTTATTACATGTCATACTGTCGGCATAGTAGAAGTCGACAATAATCATATGACTGCTAAAGAAGTCAACGACCCAGAAGAAATGAAGCAAAGAACTTCTGTCTTCGATCGTATTAAGCCTTTAAGTGCTCGATCTTCAGTCTTTCAAAGATTGAGTATGACCACGGTAGGAGAAGAAGACTAATGTCCAACGACTACTTCTGCTCGAACTTCAGCCTTCAAAAGACTAAGTATATCCACATCAAAGAAATATCAACCTTCAGCATCTGCTTTTGATCGTCTCAAGACAACAAGCGATCAACGTAAAGGAAGGATGAAAATCTTGAAGCCAACGTCATTCCATGAAGAAAACAATGACGAAAAAATTCACAGTTGTGTCCCTTCAGCATGAAGAGGAAATTTCTATTGACATAAGTACAGAAGGTTCCTTGATNCTTCAGCATGAAGAGGAAATTTCTATTGACATAAGTACAGAAGGTTCCTTGATAGTGAAGCCAAAACTCATCATATTGACGAATCCTACAAATGAAGAGGATGATCAAAACCATGATGAAATAAGAGCTTCTGAAGTTTAAATGAAGAAGCTCCTCATCGCAAGAGCCTAAACTGCATGATGCTCTTGGCTTGCATGAGCTTAAAATATGAATGACCGAAAAAAAAAAACTTTGTACGAACTACGTTACGACTTGATCCCTGTCATTATAAAGGTTACATAGACAACTTAGAGTAATTTAAGTTCAGTCGCACATAAAAAAACATTCTTTTTTAACTACGTTATGACTTGATCCCTATCATTATGAAGACTACGTAGACAGCTTGAAAGAACTTCAAGTTTCGTTTAACTAAAAAAAACTTGAACTACGTCATAATTTGATCCCTTTCTTCAAGGGTATGAAGGCAACTTAAAAAAAAATTAAGTTTAATCCATCAAAAAGGGTACCACAACCACCTAAGTATGATACTACAAGATTGATGTTGATCATCCTCGTAAAAGAATGACACTCTAGATTGAAGATGTTCATCCCTATTGGAGGCAACACAACAGATTGAAGAAGTTCATCCCTCGTAGGGAGCTAGCACAGTAAATAAAAGACACACACTTGGAATGCACTTCGCTTCCTCTTTGAAATCAAACTTGGATGCTCTTCCATCTTCAAGTTCAGAGGTTTCATCGATGTTTCATCTTCATGCTCAAGTCTGGAGGCTTTGCAATGCCATCTTTATGCTCAAAGTCGTGAAGTTGAGCTCAATGCGAAGATTCATTGATGATTCATCAAACTCAAGTGTAGAGGATTCAACGAGGCTTCGTTAAGCTCAAATGTGGAGGTCTCGTTGATGCTTCCCCATCTTCAAGTTCAGAGGCTCCATCAATGCTGCTCCATTTTCAAGTTCAAAATCGACGTGTATTACTTCCATCTTCAAGTTCAAGATCAGTGTGCATGGCTCTGCTTCCATCTTTAATTTTAAGATTGGTGCGCATGACTCCACTTCCATCTTCAAGTTCAAGGTCGGAGTGCATGACTCTGCTCCATCTTCAAGTTCAAGGTCGATATGCATGGCTCTGCTCCATCTTCAGGTTGAAGATCGGTGTGCGTGGCTCTGCTTCCATCTTTAAGTTTAAGATTGGTGTACATGGCTCCACTTCCATCTTCAAGTTCAAGGTGTGCATGGCTCCGCTCCATCTTTAAGTTCAAGGTCGATGTGCATGGCTCCGCTCTATCTTCAAGTTCAAGGTTGAGGTGCACGACTCCGCTTTATCTTCAAGTTCAAGGTCGGGGTGCACGACTTCGCTCCATCTTCAAGTTTATGGTTGGTATGCATGGCTCGCTTCATCTCCAAATGCTGTCGTGGCTCGCTTCATCTCCAAAGGCTAGCGTGGCTCGCTTCATCTCCAAATGCTGTCGTGGCTCGCTTCATCTCCAAAGGCTAGCGTGGCTCGCTTCATCTCCAAAGCTAGCGTGGCTCGCTTCACTTCCAAAGGCTAGCGTGGCTCGCTTCATCTCCAAATGCTGTTGTGGCTCGCTTCATCTCCAAATGCTGTCGTGGCTCGCTTCAATCTCCAAATGCTGTCGTGGCTCGCTTCACTTCAAAGGCTAGCGTGGCTCGCTTCATCTTCAAAAGGCTAGCGTGGCTCGCTTCATCTTCAAAGGCTAAGCGTGGCTTGCTTCATCTCCAAAGGCTAGCGTGGCTCGCTTCATCTCCAAGTATGGCGTGGTTCGGTACACCTTCACAAGTCAAAGCGCGGCTTCACTTCACCTTCACAAGTCAAGGCGTGGCTTCGCTTCAACATCACAAGTCAAGGCGCGACTTCGCTTCAACATCACAAGTCAAGGTGCGACTTCGCTTCAACATCACAAGTCAAGGCGCGACTTCGCTTCATATTCATAAGTCAAGGCATGGCTTTGCTTCATATTCACAAGTTTGGCGTGGCTTCGCTTCATCTCTACAAGTCTGGCGTGGCTTCGCTTCATCTCCACAAGTCTGGCGTGGCTTCGCTTCATCTCCACAAGTTTGGCGTGGCTTCGCTTCATCTCCACAAGTCTGGCGTGGCTTCGCTTCATCTACACAAGTCAAGTGCGACTTCCCTTATCTCCAAAAGTCAAGTGCGGCTTCACTTCATCTTCAAATATCAAATGCGGTTTTGCTTCATCTTCAAAATTCAAATGCAGCTTCGTTTCATCTCCAAAATTCAAGTGCGGCTTCGCTTCATCTCCAAAATTCAAGTGCGGCTTCGCTTCATCTCCAAAATTCAAGGGCGGTTTCGCTTCGTCTTCAAAATTCAAATGCGGCTTCGTTTCATCTCCAAAATTCAAGTGCGGCTTCGTTTCATCTCCAAAATTCAAGTGTGGCTTCGCTTCATCTCCAAAATTCAAGTGCGGCTTCGCTTCATCTCCAAAATTCAAGTGCGGCTTTGCTTGGAAGAAAAAAAAGGAAGTTAAAAAAAAATGAAACAGAAAAGTTCAAAAGAAAGAAAAAAGGAAAAGAAAAGAAAGAAAAAAGGAGGGAAAATTGAAAAAAAAAATATAAAAAAAAGATAAAAAAAAAAGAACAAAGAAAACGTTGGAAGAAGAAGAGAACAAAGAGATAAAGAAAAGTGTAAAAGAAGAGGAGGGGACGAGGATAATGGAGGGGTTTAGGGTCCTATTTATAGAGGTTCCCTAGATTCCATAACAAATTAGAAAATTCAAATTAAATAGAGATGGATTTAAAATATTAGATTCTTATTAGATTTCCTATTTGATTCTATCCTAATTTCAAATTAAAATAAACAAATTAAACAAATTCCTTATCTAATTTGATTTTATTAGATTTTGTACTCAAATTTATCTTCAACTTAGATTTAGACATATTTCAAATTTTATTCAAAATCAAATTTAAATTGTGGATACAATCACAAATTAAAATTTGGTCATATTTCAAAATTTATCCCAAATCTAAATTATTAGACTTTTATCTTCGAGCCAAATTATTAAGGATAAAATCTCAAATTAAAATTTGGGCATATTCTAAATTTTATCCCAGATCTAAATAGAATTTTTATCCTCAAGCCAAATTATTAAAGATAAAATCTCAAATTAAAATTTGGGCATCTTCCAAATTTTATACCAAATTCTATCTAAATTTAGGTTCTTATTTCTATTTCCAAATCAAGTGGTGGGAAAGATCTAAATTCATCCCAAATTAAAATTTGGCCATATTCCAAATTCAAGTATTCTATGGAGTTTTTATCTTCAATTGAAATAAATTGCGGATAAAAAAAAATCTAAATTGATCTTTTATTAAAATTTGGGCATATCCAAATCAAATTAAATTGGAACAAAGCTCAAAATTTTTCGTAAATTTGGCGATATTTCAAATTTTATCTCAAATTCAAGTTAAACTTATGTACTAAATTCCTAACACATCAATTGAGGTCAAATTCAAGAACAAATACATTTGGATTTTGATTCCAACTTAATATTTTTCGAGATTTATCCACCCATATATGTGCATAAATCTTGAGAGGGGACATTTGTTGAATGGGAAATTTTGGACCAATCACAAGTTGCCACATCATTTACTAAATTATTGACGAAATTTCAAATCATTAAATTTAATATTATTATTTGGGTCAAAGTCCAACGAAGCCCAAAAATAGATTGAATTTGACCCAAATGTCAAATCAGACCTAAATCCACCATGGACCAACTAAACCCAAGTCCAACTAATTGGATCAACCAAGTCTAAGCCCACCTGTGAACTCTATAAATATAGAAGCTCTCATTGGAGAGGTCAGCAATTTAGAGCTTATAGGGAATTCTCTGTCAGAAGACTCTTTGACTCCTGAAGCTGACCCCGCCTGAAGACTGAAGTCCTTCGAAGATAAAAACATTAGATGCAAGCATTCTGAAGACTGAAGTCCTTTGAAGATACCGCAGCTCTGAAGACTGAAGTCCTTTGAAGATATAAGCAAGAATTCATCAACAAGCAGAAGACTCCCAAGATTCCTGAAGCTGCACTCCTAGAAGACAGAAGACCCTTGAAGATACAAACTTGAAGATACAAAGACTCTTCCAAGACTTCTACTTTAAGAACGTTCGGTGTTTTTCTTCTTCAAGTCAAGCAAATCAACCTCAACATAAACACAAACTCAAGTTCAACTCCACGAAACAAGTTTTTCCGGAAACCTCGTGCGAACACTAATTCTCCAAGAAGATCAACAAGCCCAAAGGTCGATCATCCAAGAAAATCAACAAGCCCAAAGGCCGATCGTTCAAGAAGATCAACCAAAGTTTATTTTGAAAGCATCAAAATACTATGTATTAGAGATTGTACTCGCTTTCCACAAAATTAATACAAATACAAAGTTACACGAAATAAATTTCTCTTGAAATCTCGTACGAACAAATTACTACAATCTTCAATAATTTTAAAAAAATTCCTATATTTCTTATAATTTTTTTAAAAATACAATATTATTTTTTAAAAAATAAATAAATCCCAATGAAGAGTGGTGGCAGAATGCATATGCAATCGAAACTCAATTACTTGCTTCGTGATTTGTGTAAAGGAAATCTTGGGTGCAGTCTCAGTTGCATCCAATAGACGACTATCTTGTGTCAATTATATTTTTACTATATAAATACAAGTGGAGCATAAGATTAGATGCAACAACCAATAAAATGGAACTTCACTAAATTTGAAGAGTTGGACTCTACTCATAAACTCATATGCCATGTGTATATTATGCTTATCAGGGTGGAGATTAAACCATATAGTTTATACTTAGGCTTATTTTAGTGTATAAAATAATATCAAATTAAATGCGCCAATTAAGGATTAAATAGTAATTATGGCCGTTTAAATAAAATTTAAGAAGTGATAGAAAAGAAAAAGAAAGAAAGGAAGGCATTTTTAGAGTTGAAATATTGGAAATTGGCAAAAGGAAAAAGATGGTCAAAAGACGTATTCTCCACCGTTAACAAATACCAAAACCTCCTAAAATAACTTTGAACCACACAAACCCAACAAACTAAACCTCCCAAAAAAAACAAGCACTTAAATCCCTCCTATAAAAACAACCTCCTTTCCCATCCTTCAATTCAATCCTCCACTGCAATTCACGTACAATATTCTCCATCCATCTTCCAATTACCCAAAGAGGGAGAAAAAACAGAGAGCAGGGAAAGATACATATAAAAAATGGCAAAATCATGTGCCATCATTCTTGTTTCTGCCCTTTGCTTTCTGTCCTTCTTCGACATTGCCCTCTGCAGCGAAGATCGTTTCTTCATCGAGGGAAAGGTTTATTGTGACACTTGCCGCATCCAATTCTTCACCCGCGTCAGCAAGTTCTTGGAAGGTAATTAACATAATTAATTAAAGAAATAAACATTCATTTACAATATTATATGTAATAATGATTAAAGTAAATGTGGTATGATGAATCAGGCGCTAAGGTGAAATTGGTATGCCGTGATGAGGCCAATGTTGCAAATGAGACATTTACAGGGGAGGCAGTGACAGACAAGAATGGAGTATACAGAATAGAGGTGGACGGAGACCACGAGGAGGAGATTTGTGAAGTGTCATTGATGGAGAGTGCCGATAAGGAGTGCGGTGAGATTCCTACAGATGGGTATGGTCATTTTGCCAGAGTCAGCATCTCTGGCAACAATGGCATTATAAACCCTGTTCGTCGACCCAACCCACTTGGGTTTATGAAGAAGGATGCTCTTCCAGAATGCAAGGAGGTTCTTCGTGAGCTTGGTTTTGATGACGTTGGCCTTCTTGCTTAATTTCAACCCTCACCCAATTAATTCACACTCTTCAAAATAAGCCTGCCTCTCTTTGATGTATTGAGTGATCCTGTTGTTTGATTTGATGTAAGGCCTCTTTCTAACTACTCTAATAAAGCAATTCATTTTAACCCTAAAACACAAATTTATGTGTTATAATCTAATTCTATTCTAGTTTATTCTCTATATATTGAAGGTTAATTCCATAAGGAGAATTTGAATTTATAGAATTTGCTTTAATTTAAGGGTGTAAGGCCCCAACTCTTTTTATCTTCCTAAGTTAACACTTAGGTGAATGACTCATTTGAAAATGAGTGACATAAGTTAAGCTTAGCCAAAGGTAAAGTTGGAAATTTGGGATTAAAAGACCTAAAATAATATTAATAAGAGAGAAGGTGGATAAATGAGAATTTAAGATGAAAATGATATAAAATGAGTTTAGTAAGGAATAATGTTGGAAATTAGAAGATTTGGATAAAAGAAAATTATAAGATAGTCAACCTTTGAATTTTCTTGTAATTAAAGTAAATAATCAAATTAAGGGGAAAATTAAATTATTAATTGGTAAAAGAATTAGTAAAGTGTTAAATAGGGGAAAACTTATCAAACATGAAAATTTTAAGTTGAATGAAATGGAAATTTGTAAAAGTATCGAAAGGAATTGGGAATAGTTTTGGGGGAATTTACAAGTAAATTATTAAAATAATAATAATATAAGTAAATAAATAATATGGAAATAATTTTGAAGTAATTACTTATATTTACTCTGAAGTTACGGAAAAGTGGGTTATAACATGCTCATGTGGGGAAGTAGCTGCCGTCAAGGGGAAATTGGTTGAAGAAAAGGTGGCTGTCGGGTAGTATAAGAACAGAAGAAGGCAATCGACGTTCACAAATTGTTGATGAAAATTCCGAATTACCTGCAGAAATCGAAAGAGAGACGAGTGATGAAGAAGAATGAAGGCTGCTGCAGAGGAATCCGTCCGGGAAGTTGAAGGAATTTAAGAAAAACAGTAGCTTGTCTGAAGTTCATCGAAAACAGAGGGATTCTGCTGTTGGTACTGATTTTTGAAGTATTAAAAAATTATTGAAGCTTCAAATCTTGAGGTTAGTTAGTTTAGTCAGTTTAAAGGTTAATTTAAAGTTTTATACAAGAAAATTGAGACGAGTTTGGTCGAATTTGATGAAATTGGGGCTGAATTAGTTGATAAAAAGCAGTCAGAAAACAGAGTGAGGCAGAGGGTGGTTGGCGGGCTGTAGGTCGAGGGGGAACTGCTGTCTATGGGCCTGCCTGCTGCCTTGTGTGTGTATGAAGCACCATCAGCAACATCCTTAGTATGTCTTGATGCCAGCCTCATGCTATTTGCCATTTTTTATGCATTTAAGTGTTGATTTGGGTCAATTGAAACATAAGTTATTTTAGGGCCAAATGGATATATTATTGGTTTTTGGCCCTAAAATACATGAATTTGGATCTTAAATTAATTTTGGGGCATACTTGGATAATTTTAGGGGTGAAGGAACAAAAACTCCAAATGGATGAAAATTAAGGACTAAACGAAACATATGATGATTTAGTAGTAAGTATGGAGTAATGAAGGGGGAAATAAACAGTGAATCACAATAATCCCACAAGTTAGTATCAATGTTAGAGACAATCGGTAAAACTAGAGAGATAGAGGAAGAGAGAAGAGAGATGCACAAGAAAACTTGGTAATCAGTTTGGTGAGATTACACCTACATTTGGAAGGCTTTATAGGTGAAAAGAGATCCACTAGTATTTGAAAAGAATACTCAACTAGTATTCAAGTACAATATGTTGAAGAACCTGCTTGAACATTCAAAGAATCAAAATGCTTCTTATTTTATTTGAACAACCATGTATATACCAGAAGACACTGCAACTTAGTAATTAGTTTCTCATCTTTTTAATCTGTTTCTCATCTTTTTTTATTAAGATTTTGGCAGACCTAAAAACCCTTGCACCAGTCCTTAAATACGAGCAAGACAAAAAAGGGCAGAAAAACACCAATGACAAAAACGCACATAAGGAAAGAAATTCTCAACAAATCCGTCACCAATAAGGAAAGAATATTCACACAAAGACAACAACAAAATAACCAACATTAAAAGAAATATTATTTGCCAATAATAATGTAACAAGCTCTCCATTTGGCATAATATTTTCTTTTATTGACAAATCAAAACAAACTAGGAATAAAAAAACAAGCAACGCCTATAACCAACCCCAGACCAATTGTCACCAAACTAACCAACCCACATTTCTCCCCCTTTTTCCATAATGAAAATCAAGCGGATAGTGGGGGTTGAAAAGAAGATGTGTCATCATGCCGCGAAAGAGCCACACTTAACAAATGAACCAAGCCATCAATATCAACACAACGATCAGTCAAATCACGAATAATAGTGCTCAAAGTTCAAGACTCTGAGGCCAAAAGATGAAAGATGCGATACCTTAGCTCATTTGGAATCAATAAACCTCTTTCTGGAATCTGCAACTCCTCAAGAAGAGGAATGTTAGAACATTTGAGAGGATGGATGATGTATACAATGTCAGGGACACGAGAACCCTGAAAAATCTTATAACTGAGAACCAAAGATTTGGGAGTAGAACCAGGCGCATCATTCGATCCAATAATAATAAGACATTGGGATAACAAAATGCCAATGAATAAATGCAGAAAGCAGATATGCACTTTACAATAAAAGAGTCAACATAGAGAAAAAGTTGAATATGTTGGGATTGGTGTCCTAAATCTCTCTTGTATTCTCGTAGTTTGTAAACTTTATAAACAAATTGTTGTCAATAAAATAATTGTTATTTTATGAGCATACACTATCTTAGGTTATTTTATGAATTTTAAACATGTATGTAGAGACATACATGTGGATCACTTTTAAATGATAATCTGAACGGTCTGTAGTAGATGGATAAGGCTGAGTATCTTATCTTGGTGACACTACGGATACAACCTGCTTTGTAGTTGTTACAAGTGTTGTAAAGTGCTACAAATTATTTGATCCTGATCATTCATATGGAGACATGTGAGTGGGGGTATTCTATACAAAGAATTTGTATAAGATCCGATTAGGAAATGAATAATTTTTCTTTTTAACACTGTTGCTAGAAGAGACTTGTATTTCACCAGGATGATCATAGGTGATTTGATCTGAATCCTGAGTGAGTTGTGAACTTTTGCCTATGAAGGCAATCCTTTGATTTACATGGGTGAGAGTGACCAATTTCGCGACTCAATATACCTACCATTTTGGGAATTTCGTTTGATTGGGGAGCTGAGAACACAGCTACACAAGAAGAAATCCACTCTTTCATTATTGTTAGGATAAGTAGAGACATTACTTTATTAAGGGCTGATTCTAGGGTTTCAACAATGAGGCGCCTCACCCTCTCTTGATCAAAGAGAGATTCAGTTATATTTGGACTATAACTTATTGTTCATTAGAGAGATCAATGGTACTTATGAAGTTAGATATAACTATAGAGGTAAAACGGTAATTTTGGCCTAGCTGTACTTATGAACAATTTGTGAAGGGTCAACACATTGTTGATTGGTTATATCCAATGGACACAGAAATATATCTATAGTGCGAAGAGTGCAACTGTTGGTCTTTAGTGGAGTGACCGATAGTTAATGAAGGTTGATTAATTTAATTAAAAAGTTTAATTAATTAATCAAGTAACATTGAAGCTTCAATTTATAAGTCCGTAAGGTCCCCTCGTTAGCTTAATTAGGATTATTGAAAATCAAATTAATTTTGGATTAATTTGAATTGTTCAAATTAATTAAATGGAATTAATTAACATAACATTATGATATATTATATTATAAAGTTTTAATGAGAGAAATAAATATTTGAATATGATTTAAATATTAATTATATGAATATGATTCATATAAAAAAAACTATAGCTTAAAATTAATGTGAATTTGATTCATATTAATTATATAGGTTATGTGAGAGATTTATAAACTATAAGTTATATTATATGTGATATAATATATATTAGATATGATAGAACATATAGTTTTATTAATATATAATTCTTTTTTATGTAATAATTTAAGTATTAAATAAAAAAGGGAGGAAGTTTTTTTTTTTTTTGTTGATAACTTCCTCCCCTGCTTATCTCTCATCATCTTCTCATTTTACGAGATAGAAGTTCATGTTTTAAAAGTGTGAGAGAGAGAAGATCGTCTTCTTCCTAGGTTTTTCTAGAATAGAAACCTTCTTTGTGAAAATTGATCTACAAATTCTCTAAAATAGATTTCCCTTCCCTTCTCCTAAAATTAACTATTGCGAGCCCACAACTCTGCATCTATTCTCATCCTTGATAATAACGGGGAAGCCTCGTGGTGGTGCCCAAAAATCATTACTCCATTAATCCGCACATCTATAGCAATTTAACAATTAAACAGAGCAGATATGCACCCATCAAGAATGTATATGCAATTCGTTGCATCCATGAAATTGGAATATCAGAACCTGTCTTTGATACCAATTGAAGGAACTCTTAAACAAGAGCATCCATGAGTACGTTTGGATCTTTCCTATTTTATTGTGACCGAAATTATCACACACGCATTCTATCTAACAGGTATGCAATTTAACACTAATTAACGACATACTTTGATAAATAAAATACAAGAGATTGAGTATACACACCAGTTGAAGACTCTCTTCACTTTGAACTCAACCCAGCGGAAGCAAACCTCTACGTTCTTTATCGCCTAGTAAACATTCGGCTACCAGCAGCAAGATCGTCTACACGAATGGCAACGCACGAACAAGCAGGAGTGGGGACGACACCACCACTTAGAGCCCTTGGTATTCTCGGAATGAGAATCCAAAGATTGGTCTTTGATGGATTTGGTAGAGGAAAGAGGAAAAGGATGGTCGTGTAGAACGACAAGCAAATGGGAGAAGACTATCGTATAGCGGATGCTTACGTTTAGAGAAAGCTACATGATCTTGTAGGTTTTACTAAGCGATCATCTAGTATTTAGTAAGCGATCGTTTAGAAAACTCAACACGCTAAGCGATCGTTTAGAGAATGCGTGCGATTGTTTAGTACGTGAGGCGTGCAATCGTTTAGGCGATAAGGCACTATCGTATAGGCTCTCAGCTAAGCGATCGATACGTTTTCACACCTTTTGCGATTTTTTTGAACTCCTTTTGCAAAATGAAGCCAATTTCATTTTTATTCTTCAGTTACAATAACCGAATAAGATTTTCCCACTAACGCACGATTGAAGAGAAGTTTCCGGCCAATTATCACATAATAAACCAATTAATTAATAAATGAATATAATCATATTATTTCCTCAACCTATAGTTTGATATCACATATCTACTATAGTAATTTCTCCTCTACTTGATATAAATCATATTTATATCTAATTTCCTACAAAATAATGTATCTCATACATTTAGTCAATTGTATCATATATAATTAACCAGTTCAATTATATCATATATAATCGAACTCCCTCTTGTCAATTTGAACATTTCATTTCCCTTCCCTTCTCCAAAATTAACTATTGCGAGCGCCCACAACTCTGCATCTATTCTCATCCTTGATAATAACGGGAAGCCTCGTGGTGGTGCCCAAAAATCATTACTCCATTAATCCGCACATCTATAGCAATTTAACAATTAAACAGAGCAGATATGCACCCATCAAGAATGTATATGCAATTCGTTGCATCCATGAAATTGGAATATCAGAACCTTCTTTGATACCAATTGAAGGAACTCTTAAACAAGAGCATCCATGAGTACGTTTGGATCTTTCCTATTTTATTGTGACCGAAATTATCACACACGCATTCTATCTAACAGGTATGCAATTTAACACTAATTAACGACATACTTTGATAAATAAAATACAGAGATTGAGTATACACACCAGTTGAAGACTCTCTTCACTTTGAACTCAACCCAGCGGAAGCAAACCTCTACGTTCTTTATCGCCTAGTAAACATTCGGCTACCAGCAGCAAGATCGTCTACACGAATGGCAACGCACGAACAAGCAGGAGTGGGGACGGACACCACCACTTAGAGCCCTTGGTATTCTCGGAATGAGAATCCAAAGATTGGTCTTTTGATGGATTTGGTAGAGGAAAGAGGAAAAGGATGGTCGTGTAGAACGACAAGCAAATGGAGAAGACTATCGTATAGCGGATGCTTACGTTTAGAGAAAGCTACATGATCTTGTAGGTTTTACTAAGCGATCATCTAGTATTTAGTAAGCGATCGTTTAGAAAACTCAACACGCTAAGCGATCGTTTAGAGAATGCGTGCTTTCGTTTAGTACGCGAGGCGTGCGATCGTTTAGGCGATAAGGCACTATGTATAGGCTCTCAGCTAAGCGATCGATACGTTTTCACACGTTGAGCGATTTTTTCCGAACTTTTGCAAAATGAAACCAATTTTCATTTTATTCACGAACAGAGGTGCCTTCTTCCATTTTGGAGTTGAATATATACTTAAAAGCCTCGTGCATAAGCTATTCAGACAGTTGTCCAATATCCCCATAGGGACTCCATGATCTCACGCGCTGAGACCATGGGCTCATGTTTCTTGGCCAAGACTTCAGAAAGACTTGGCAAGATATAGGCTCGGGCCTTTTCATTCGTCCGTGTCCATCGCTCGTATGCATCCCGAATATTTTGAGCGACATTGGGAGCTAGAATAGGAGGACAATCCTTCGTAAGGGCAAACATGAGATCCTCAATGATAAGTATCGTCGTGATCATGTGTTTCCATGTCGAAAAGTTATCGCCAGTTAATTTTTCGACGTTAAGCAAGGTTAATGTGGCTGTGGCCATTTTGAAAAGATTGTTGCTGAAAAACGAACAAAACTCTTAATTAGATTTTGCTAAACCATATTTCAACCAATTAGTTTTGCAAAACAGTTTCAAGTACCCTAAGTGTAAGACTTCTATTTTGTAATGATGCCTCAGTGAGGTAGGACAAACGTCTCCGGGTGGGTAATCAGATGCCCCTTTGCTGGGATGAGACTTTCTCAACCATTAGGCAGAACCAACTCTTGGAACTGAACCTAACAGCCACCATTTATTTGGTCCAGAACTATTAACCTTTAACAATTCCGCGTAAGTGTGACCCCTCGCTTTCGGCCAGAGTCCCACTCTAATGAGCCCACCGTAGGGAAGAAGCAGATTT
>NC_052351.1:6272509-6345100 GCF_009727055.1 Benincasa hispida | reverse complement strand
AGGACAAGAGACTAAGTAACCTTATCCTCTTACAGGAGATCAAATAAAGAAACGCGCAAAACTGCCATCCTATAGGGGGACACTCCCAGGATGCCTCGAGGCGATGCACAGTAACTTTATTCAATTCAACAAGGGAGACTGAGGGATATGCTGTCGCACTTCCCGCTCCCAATTACTATGAACACTCTCTCCATCCACCTTGATATTGACCTACCCAAACACCATCTGTTAGGGGGACACGCCAAAGCTGCCTCGAGACCGAGGGTAGATCTCATCATGTGGACTATTTAGGAGAAACATGAAAGGTTTAAGAGAAGCATCATATGCCCTAAATACCTCTCACTGAATGTTCTACCTAGGGGTTCATTAACATAGACAATCCGGCTACTGATTTTATTCCAAGTCATCTTGTTAAAAGTCTGCTCATAAACAACTTTTGTCTATGAATTATGAACAAGTTCAAGTAGTCACATTTAAACACTTTAATGGACTGTCCTTAACTTGTATGCATGCATCAAATCTATCTAATTCACCTTTCCAGGTAAGTTCCCAGGTATAGGTGTTATGTTTCCGTCAACTTAAATATCCCAGCTTAGACAGAACCTGCCTTAGACAAAAGGTTCCTTATAGATAGATTTGCTACATTTTAACCTTTTATTAGTCAATTTAATCCTATTAAACTGATTAAAAGATTAAAGCCTTAGGGTTGCTAATCATATTAGAACAGTGATCTTTGGTCTATGTTATCCAAGTTTAATCATTTTAAAACCATGAATTAAACCTAAGTGAGCATGCATGTCTTTCTTATTGCTTCTAGTTCCAATTTCTCTTTAACCATTAAAAAGAAACAACTAAAGAATCTCACGCACAACTAGGTGTTTATAACGCTTATAAAGTAACCTATGTGTCATGTTTTGTGCATTGTCCGGTCATTACTATACATAACTTTTATATAAGCGTAATAACCAAGCAAACATACTTTCCATACACCCTTATACTATAACAATTATAATATAAAGATGATGCATGTCTATACTTTTTATGTATTCATAAATATAACTCTTTTATTATATGATGCATGAGCATGCTCTTACATAATTAAATCATGCTTCTCTAAATTATAACATTTACAACAAAGAGATGATGCATGACATATAAAAACCATACATCGCATGTAATTAACCAAGGATTAATGGACCGGGATGAACCTTTACAAAAAATCAGAATGAAATAACTCTATCTATTACATTTTCCATCGAGAAAATCGGTTCACATGCGAACCGAGTCTTGAACTGCCAGGAGAACTCCATCATTTAGTAAACATCGAAGGTGAACGATTGCTCAACGCACATTAGACGATAGGCGCAAAAGCTAAACGATCGCTTAGATGACAACGAGGCTGCGAAGCCTGATCGCCTAAGCGATCACTTAACGCAACGAAAGGTAAATGATTTACCGTGCGTTGCTAAACGATTGTTTAGTCAGTTACTAAGTGATGAAGCTTGCTGAGCTAAATGATCGTCTAGTGCGCACCCGCGTTAAACAATACCCAAGCATTTGTTACTCAGTGATCGCTTACCCTATCGTCTACACGACCCGATCAACCCTTGATCGTCTTCTTCCTCGAAGAACAGAAACCCTTGCTTTGTTCTTCTTCACAAATGACTTAAGACTCAAACTGACTTTGAATTACATACTCGATTACTAATTAAATGTGCCCAAAAATGTAGGGGCCATTACAATTAACCAAAAATGAAAAATAATTAAATCAATTCGAGGCTAACATCTCAGAAAACTCCATTAATCTGCACATCCACAACAATTTAACAATTAAATAGAGCAGATATGCACCCATCAAGAATGTATATGCAATTCATTGCATCAATGAAATTGGATTATCAGAACCTGTCTTTGATAGCAATTGAAGGAACTCTTAAACAAGAGCATCCATGAACGTGTTCGGATCTTTCCTATTTCATTGTGACCGAAATTACCACACATACATTCCATCTAACAGGTATGCAATTAAACACTAATTAACGACATGCTTTGATAAATAAAATACAAGAGATTGAGTATAAACACCAGTTGAAGACTTTTTTCACTTTGAACTCAACCCAACGGAAGCAAACCTCTACGTTCTTTATCGCCCAGCAAATAGTCGACTACCAGTAGCACGATCGTCTACACCAACGACAGTGCAAGAACAAGCAGAATAGGGGATGACACCACCATTTAGAGCCCTTGGTATTTTCGGAGTGAGAATCAAGAGTGGTCTTTGCTGGATTTGGTAGAGGAAAGAGGAAAGGATGATTGTGTAGAACGACAAGCAAGTGGGAGAAGGTTATCGTATAGCAGATGCTTATTGTTTATAGAAAGCTACACGATTGTGTAGGTTTTACTAAGTGACCGTCTAGTATTTAGTAAGCAATCATTTAGAAAACTTGGCATGCTAAATGATTATTTAGAAAAGCTGAGCGATCGTTTAGAGAATATGTGTGATTGTTTAGGCGATAAGACACTATCGTATAGGCTTGATAACAGCGAAGATGAATGTTATTACAATGCTAAGTTATTAAACAATGAAGGTTTGCGTTGATAAAATATGTTAGATTGCGTCCAAAAAGCATTAAGTTCATAACATTGCGGTCGCATGTGTTCATCGCATAGAAATAGTTAACTTTTGTATTTTTATGCAGAATAAGCGTTGATGTAATGCAGAAAGCACGATCACAAGAAATCAACGGACGAGTGCAGCATTACCGCAAGGCTTTGCGGTGATTTATGCTCACAAACATCTGCTCAAGAAGGATTGTAGCATAGAGTCGACCCAACTTAGTGGGCGCATCTGGGTGAAAGGCACAATTAATCATGATGGGACAGAAAGATGATGACGGTCGAATCCGAATTAAGTTGACAAGCCGCTAACGATAACAAGTACACTCAGTTTTTCGGTGACAAATATTCGGCGTATCAGTTAGAGAATTAAAGCCATCCCATCTGTGCAATCATAAGAGAGAAGCCGCCTTTCACCCCGAAGCTCTATAAATACTGAAGGCATCCTTCAGAAAAGGGGTTCAGTTCAGCCGATTTAGTAGTTCAGCTAGTTTAACAAGTTTTTGTTCATAGTTTAACCTTGTCCATAGTTTTCTTTTATTCTTAAGAAGGCAGAGTGAGAGAAGGGAAGAGACGCTGGAAGATCGCTCAAGGCAACTCAAGAGAGAACCTGGAGGTGGAGAAAGCAGAGAGCGGGCCGACTCTCGCTAGAGCAAGATTATCTTTTGAATAAGAGTAGAAAAGACAATGTAAAAGCCTGGGAAGCACGCATGAGAGCTAAACTTATCAAATGGGTTGAGAAGAACTAAGCTAACATGACCTAGGTTCTTCATTACATGCAATTATCTTGTTTTATGCTATGCCCAACCCTTTTAGAGCTACTCGAGAGAGAGTCTGAAGAAAAAACCTAAGACTTGAGAGAGCTAGGTTAGAATCTAGACTCAAGAGAGCAAGATTAGATCTGCATAACCAAGAGATAGGGACTTAGAGATAGCTCTGTTTGCCAACCTGCATTGCATGCACCATAGAGATAGGTTATGATATTATGTGGTCGCCTTATTTGTGTTTGTGTCATTTTGTGGTCACATGGATAATAATAGAGGCTTATATGCAGGTTCTATAGACTCATCGCATATATCACATGCGTTCTAGCATTAGAAGCCATAGCATTCGCATCGAGAGATGGTTTACTATTGTATGTGTGTTGCATAGTCGCATAACATGAACGCATCTTAGGAAGTGTTAGTCGAACCCTTTTCAACCCGTTCACCACATACTCATTGCATCTTCTATTTTATCAACTCTTTTCGAAACTCCGCCGCATTTGTTTATTTTTATTACCGCAAACAACAAACCAAATAACTATTTGAGTTACCAATTACCGCAAAGTCTTCCTGAAAATTATCATTTAATACCGTTTTCCTAAGTCCCTCAGTTCGACCCTGGATTTACCAGGAAACTCAGTGGGGTTTATACTTGGATTTCATTGAGAAAACTTGTTGCTCAACACAATTCCATCACCACATTTCATTCCATATTTTCACTGCATAAAATAATGCATCAAGTTTTTGGCACCGTTGCCGGGGACTTGGCAGCTAATTATTTGTTGAGTTTGTGTCTCTATAGGCAACCTTTTTATCTTGGGAGTATTGCAGCTTGTGCGACCAGGTTGCAAACAATATTGAAGTGTATGCGATTCATTGAAAGCCAGTATTGACCTCAAGGTAGAAGAGCAATCAGTCGCATGAGCTGAAAGTAGTTCTAAGCACATGGTGGCCAACATGCGGCCAACAATTGTCGGAAGTTCCAATGGTCAGGGCAAGTCCTTGACCCGAGTAGTTAAGAGTAATCTCTTGCATTGAAGACTCCTTGCGGTGACAACATTCCTATTTTTCTAGGGACGTCTTCTACTCTAACTTTAACTTGCTTTCTTAGTTCAGGTTATTTTTATTTTTATTGTTATTTTGGATATATGGTTGCTTCCTTGGTTGTGGTGCATTTGCTCTTTGTAGGTGCAACAATAAGTCTCCTCGGTGCGTAGTACAACAGAAGAATTCCTTTCATCCTTCAATGCATGGCTTCGATCGCATAGATTCCAACGCATAATCGCATACGTTGTTCTGTCTAAGGTTCTTTTCTTGTTATCTTTTATGTATTATCCTTTTGAAATTCTATTTTTCCGTATTGCGTTGCTTTGTGGTGTTTCTATGATGGTATGTATAATTCACCGCATCTTCTAATTAATCATTGCAAGGCGCTCCTTACTTTTATTAGCTTTTTCAAAATTTGGATGTCTTAAGTTTTATTTTGTGTAAACCTTTGCTCAAACATTTATTACCACATTCCTGTTGATTTTGTTTTTAGCTTTGGGGTGAGAATGCTGCCAACCTCTAAGTTTGGGGGTGGTAGCGGTCTTGAAGAATTGCGTTCATTACATTACGATCATTTGAAAAAAAAAAGTGAAGAAAATTTTGAGAATAATAACTCCACTGTCAATGCAATGGGGAAACCCATGTTGATAAGAGTTAAGTTGTGAAAGGTACTTACTCGTAGTTGGATGTCCGCATGACACACGTGGGGGCAAGCCAAAACGAAGGTAAGTCGCCAGGATCAACGCATAAGCGCAACTCCTCTGTCCGGCGCAAGCCAAGGCAAGCAAGACAAGAGTTGAGTTGAATATGGAACGCAACCAAAGTTGGATGCCCGCATGACACACATGGGGGTAAGCCAAAACGAAGGGCATAACTAGGTTCAACGCCGCATTTGATTAAGTAATTGCAAAATTTTTGAAGTATTTTGAACGAACACATTCTTAAAACCTAAACGCAAAGTTACGGTGAATGAATAAAAAGTTTTTGAGCAAAGGCTTGTCGGAACTAAACTTAGAAAAGATCTTTTTGAAGAAGTAGCCAAAGTGGAGGAGAACATTGCAGCGATGGTTAGAGGTATAAGGAAATTATTTTCTGAGAAGTTGGTCATCGCAAAGGAAAGCCGGAAGGTGAGTTAGAATTTCTTGAGTATAACGCATGCTTGAAGACAAGCATGATTCTAAGTTTGGGGGTGTAATGACAGGCGGAAATGCATGTCATCTTAGTCCTTTTATTTATTATTATGAGGGCTGTTAAGCAGAATATGCGGCAATTATGTTAGGAATTCATGAGAAAATGAGCTTGCGTTGTTCACCATGATGAATCTCAGCTAACCCATTATTATGCGTTATTATGCATTCATTGTTCTTTTTTTGTAGCTAACGCAAGAAGTGGACGCAAACGTGAAAGTTGGACCACCGCATGCAGAGAAACTCTCCATCGCAAAGGCGAATGCGTTCGATCAACGCATGGGTGTTGCGGTAATCAGCCGCATGCGTCCATCGCATGGGAGTTGTGCTTGTCAAGCGATTGCGATCATCGTGTAGAGTTGCGGTATCAAGCGAATGCGGTCACTGCATGATAATGCATACTAGTGGGATCAATGCAAGGTTGGTGGAATGAGCGCATCAACGTATATCTCGGGAAAATCAAAAGTTGATGTTGACATTTCACCTACCATGCCGCTAGTAGCAGAGATTCAGAAAGGACTAAACGCGCCGCGTATATCAGAATCAGAGCAGTCCATTAATGCTGTCGGCGATCCAAGCTCTATATAAAGAAGCCGATGAGCAGAATTTCAACTTGTCCGGGTATTATCCCTGTGATCCAGACAAATGCGTGAGAAGAAGCTTGAGAGTTCTTCACCTCCTTCCTCCATTCCAAGTGACGACCGGAGCTTTCAATCGGAGCTAGATCTCGAGAGAGTTAGCTTTTTCGCTCATCCATGACACCACCGGCAACCTTGATGCACATCCTCTGGAAGTAAAACATTACTCCCAACCGGTCATTTCCTTTTCTCTTCTTTTCTTATATTGTATTGTATACATTTTGTGATTAAGGAATTAATACATGATGTGTTCAATGCATTTCTATGTTTCCTTCGACTCCATCTCCATCTTCTTACTTAGCATCTTTAACTTTCATTGCATCACTTAGTGAGATTGCTAGAGTATCACATACTTAGTCATGTGGATTAGAGATATAAAGCATGTAGCAAACCCCCGAGAGGTGTGCGTTATGTGAGTGTGTGAGTAAACCTTATTTGCTTAGTATGAAGTTGTAGCAATGCCTGTCTATAGGCAGACGCAATGCTTGTCTATAAGTAAAGTCAGCAACAATTAACTGCTCGAGAGGGTAAGTGGTTGGTCGCATTAAGCAATGTAAGCTATTGTTCACTAGAGATAGGAATAATCTTATGTCAACAAAGTTCATGCGGTTACTTTGTCTTATGAGCGCATCATTCCTCATTTAGGCATACTTGAGAGAGTAGTCTAAAACCCAAATCTAAGACTCGAGAGAGCGGATTGGAACGCATAGGCAAGAATGGGGAACTCAGAGATAAGCTTCGTTTGCTTTCACACAGCATATGCACCCTACAAATAAGATATTGCATGCGTCCAAGAAGTAGAACACGGTGGTATGCAGCGAGAGCATGTGAGCGGGTTATGGAGGTTTAGGCAGGCATAGGCTTCCCAGCAATATCGCAGATACACCTCATACGTCCTAGAGGTAGGCTCAAGTGTGTGTGGCATGATTGCATGGCATGCGTTGACTAAGGTTGTCCTTGCAGTCACTCTTAAGGGTTGCAATGAAGACATCTCCACATTTTATCTATTTTTCTATCCATTTACTTCATGTCAATAGCTTTCGTGTCTCTACCTTTCACTCATATTCTCATTGCATTGTTTATTAGTTAAGAGTAGGAGTAGTGTTAGCTTAGAAACCTCCCCATCATTCTTTTATTCAAACCGTCGCATGCACATTACCGCATACATCCAGCTACAAGTCCCTGAGTTTGACCTCAGATCAACTGAGAAAC
Source organism: Benincasa hispida (assembly GCF_009727055.1). Taxonomy (NCBI): domain Eukaryota; kingdom Viridiplantae; phylum Streptophyta; class Magnoliopsida; order Cucurbitales; family Cucurbitaceae; genus Benincasa; species Benincasa hispida. The sequence goes on along the minus strand of NC_052351.1, from coordinate 6,337,636 downwards.
TTACGTTGGCGTTATACTTGGCGTGAGCGCAAGAAAACTTGTGACAGGATGCATGGTCATCGCATACATTTGTTAACGCATAGTCATTCCAACGCATGACAATCAACACATACTTTAAGAACATGCATCGCATATTGCGTCCATGGAATTTTAGTTGTCGAGTAATTGACATCTAATTCCCTGTCATCAAGCTTTTAGCGCCGTTGTCGAGGACTTCGGCAAAGTAGTGTGCTAACGGTAATTTTTTTGATTTCTTTACAGCTCTCAATCTTTGGCGAATTACGACTCGGAGATTGAGAGGACATTTCGACGAAGACTGAGAGACAACCGCCAACAACAAGACAGAACCCCAAGAATGGTGGAACAACCGGAAGAAAGGGCCGCAAACGTGAACAATATAATGGCCAACCCCATCCTTCTGGAGAATGACCGCAATAAACCCATTCGGGACTATGCGTCGCCCAATCTCTACGATTTCTCTCCAGGAATCATGAGGCCAGCGTTAGACGGATCGAGGTTTGAAATAAAGCCAGTAATGTTGCAAATGATCCAGGCTGTTGGGCAGTTTGGAGGAAGGCATGGCGAGGACTCGTACGTTCAACTCCAAAGCTTCATAGAAATCTGCAATACTTTTGTGTTCCCGAATATCTTCACCGAGGAAGTTCGATTCATTCAATTCCCATTTTCCTTATGTGATCAAGCAAGAAAATGGTCGTATTCTTTCGAACCGGGGGAGATAACATCGTGGGAACAAGTCACCGAAAAGTTTATGAAGAAGTATTTCCCACCAACCGAGAATTCCAGAAGAAGGAAATTAATAACAAATTTTGAACAAGAAGATGACGAATCGCTCAGCGATGCCTGGGCGAGGTTCAAGAGGCTGGTAAGATACTGTCCACATTATGGCTTACTAGACTGCTTGCAAATGGAGATTTTTTACCAAGGACTGAACCTTGCTTCGCAGACCGCTACAAATGCGGCAGCCCCCTGGTGGTCTGCTTGACAAAACATATGAGGAGGCAAAAAGCATACTGGATCGAATCTCCAAAAATCACGAGGATTGGCGGGAAAACGATCAGAGATTAAGAATTAAAGACAGTGACGTAAACAATGGGGCCATCACATCCCTTCAAAATCAAATGACTGTGATGATGAGTTTGATACAAGGCATCGTAATTAACAGCACGGGAGCGAAGAAAGGGCAGGTCAACGCAATTGCTCAAACGACCGCAAGTTGTGTCATTTGTGGAGACGCTCATTCGATGGAAGAATGCCTAGTAAACCCGCAGTCAGTATGTTTCATAAAGAATAATCCCAATTTCGATACATACAACCCCGGGTGGAGAAACCACCCAAATTTTGTGTGAAAAATCAACAACAAAGCTTTCAACCAGTGGCGCAAAAAGGAGAGCCACTCGGATTTTTTCCCGAAAAACAACGGTACAACGCATAGTCAAGCTAGCAGCTTGCAAACACCACAATCTTTGTCCTTAGAGAGCTTGTTGAAGCAGTACATTGAGAAAAACAAATCAGTGCTTCAGAATGAAGCAACGTCCATTCGAAATCTCGAACTTCAGCTGGGACAAATTGCGGGCGAGTTGAAAAATAGACCGCAAGGAGTATTGCTGAGCTCAACTGAGCTTCCTCACAATGCTGGAGGTACCAGGAAGAAACAATGCTTAGCAGTCTCCTTGCTAAGTGACAAAATGACTGCGGAAGTAGGGGAGGAGCCCATCGCGACCAACTTGAATGCAGTGACAGCCGAGGACCCGTTGACTTATAACTCGAAAAAGCCCGAGAAGATAAACCTTGAAGTTGCATCTAGATCATGAGACAGAAGAAGTCCAACCACCAACATCCCTGCAAGGATTGAAAGAAAAACAAAATGATGAAGAAAAGATCGCAACAGTGGTCGCAACGCTAAATGTTATGATCCCATAAAAAATGTGCAACCCAGGAATCTTCTTGATACCATGTTCCATGGGAGGGGTCTACAGTGGCCAAGCAATATGCGATCTTGGGGCAAGTATAAACGTAATGTCGTTATCAATCTTCAAACGATTGAGTATTGGGACACCCACGCCCACGACAGAGACTCTCCTACTTGCTGACAGATCCCGAATACATCCTGAAGGAGAGTTGAAAAATGCCGCAATCTCAATTGATAAAATCATCTTGCCGACAGACTTTCTCATTTTGGATTATAAAGCAGATGAAGATGCGCCCATCATATTGGGACCATCATTCCTTTCGACCGGTCGCGCTCAAATTGATGTGCGCAAGGGGGAGATTGTAATAAACATTTATGGGAAAAGCTCCGGATTAAGGCAGTCAAGATCCCTGAGGACAAAAAAAAAAGGGAATAGCCACTGTGGACGTGAAAAGACCAGCTTGGAATAAGCAGTCCCTGAGTTACTATATAACTCTACCTCATCAGGGACGCAACTCTTTTGAATATCCTTTTTCCTACATCAATACTTCATGAACTTTCATCATCTTGTTATTATCTATTATCGCAATAAATTTGTTGTTATTGTTTATCTATCTGCAGTTTTCTTTATATATATATAAAAAAAGCGATCGTGCTAAATGATTGTGGTAAAGATTTCATTTTGTTTAAAATTATTTGACCTCTTGATGTTTTTCTTGCAATGATCGAGGCGAACGATTGCGGAGGCGGTACACGAAGAAGCAACTTATCTTATACCATCACCGCAATCTAAAGAAGATAGATTGTAGCAAAGCAGGATGCATCAACAAACAATGCGGGCAACATCACAAATTTGGGGGTTGTATTCTTCCTTAACTTTATTCCAAATTTTGCACTATCGCATTGCATTTTAGTTTTGAAAGTCTTATCACCGCAATCATTTGACATTGATAAATTTAGTAAGTCACCGCATGCTGTCTTTTTGCCAATTATGATTTCAATGATGAAACACATGCTTCTATTTTTTTCATATATACTAGAGTCAACTTAATCTTAGAAAAGTCACCTCATGAAATATATCTAGAAGTTAGTAGTCTGCTAGCTTACTTTCAAACCCTCTTTACGTAGTTTCCTAAGAACATCACATGACTTCTTTCAATCTTTTGGCAATGTTCTTTTGGTAATGAGCACATTACCGCATTTTAAATTTGGGGGTGAGGTATTTATTTTTCGATCTTGCTATTTTTAGCTCTATAATTTTTTTTTTAGAATAACAACTCCACTGTCAACGCAATAGGGAAACCCATGTTGACAAGAGTTAAATTGTGAAAGGCACTTACCCGTAGTTGGATGTCCGCATGGCACACGTAGGGACAAGCCAAAATGAAAGTAAGTCGCCAAGATCAACGTATAAATATATGGTCGCAACTCCGCTGCCAAGTAGGTATGAGTTTAGTCTGAGGAAGATCGTCTTGCTTATAGTTGGATGTCCGAATGACATACGTGGAGGTAAGCCAAAACGAAGGCGAGGCACTTGGGTCAGCACAAGGTCAGAAAAAAAAATAACAATGTAAAAAATATGCAAGGATAAAAAAATCATTTAACACCCCAGTGAAAAAGTTTTTTTGAAATAAATCATGCGATGTTCTAAAATCTAGTAAAGTCCTTTTGAAGGTTAAACTTGCAGTCCCTAGGTATTAGAAATATTTTAAGAAGATACTTGAATAAGAATTAAGGAAATTTTGGTGTATAGGATTTGAATGAAGTATCCTTGAGAAATCTAGGAAAAGAGATTTGCGGTTGACTTTCTAAAGGAAATCTTTAGCTTATGCTTGAGGACAAGCATTGTTTAAATTTGGGGGCTCTCAACTAAGCGATCGATACGTTTTCACACCTTGAGCGATTTTTCCAAACTTTTGCAAAATGAAACCAATTTTCATTTTATTCTTCAGTTACAATAGCCGAATAAGATTTTCCCACTATGCACGATTGAGGAGAAGATTCCGGCTAATTATCACATAATTAACCAATTAATTAATAAATGAATATAATCATATTATATTCTTACCCTATAGTTTGATATCATATATCTACTATAGTAATTTCTCCTCCAATTGATATAAATCATATTTATATCTAATTTCCTCCAAAATAATGTATCTCATACATTTAGTCAATTATATCATATATAATTAACTAGTGCAATTATATCATATATAATCGAGCTCCCTCTTGTCAATTTGAACATTTCAAACTAACCCAAAAACTGATTCTCGACTTTATCCAAGCTACCTAGGGGACCTTATGGACCTATGGCTTGAAGCTTCAACGATACGTGAATAGCTGACGAAACTCTTTAGCCACGAGATTCACCATCCGTCAACTGCTAGTCATTCCACTAAAGACCAACAGCTGAACTCTTCTTACCACAGATATATTTCTGTGTCCATTGGATATAACCAATTATGAGTACAATGATCCTTCACAGATGCTTATAAGTACAGTTGGGCCAATTTATCATTTTACCTCTGTAGTTACATCTCACTCCTTAAGTACCACTGATTCCTTTAATGAACAATACAACATAGTCCAACTATGTGTGAACACCTCTCGGGCCAAGAGAATGTGTGTAGCGCCACATCATTCAAGCCATGAAATCAGCCTTTAAGGGAGCTATCTATCTACTTGCCCCTGCTTTGAGGAATGAGTGAATTCCATCTTATGTAGCTAAGTTCCCAGCTCCCATATCAGACGAATCCCCAAAATGATAGGTTTGAGTCGGCGATCTGGCCACTCGCACCCATACAAATCAAAGAACCGCTCTCAATGGTAAGAGTTCTCAACTCACTCAGGATTGAGGTCATGTTACCTATGGTCATCCTAGTAAAGTGAAGTCTCTGTCATGAACGATGTTATATAACGAGACGTTAACACTTTGTGGTTAGGTCTTATACAAACTCTTTGTATAGGATGCCCCCGCTCGTATGTCCCTTACACGAATGATCAGGATCAGACCATCTGTGACAAATCACAACACTTGTGACCATTCCACAAAGCGAGTCGCATCCGTAGCGTTACTAGGATAAGGTTTCCCTCCTATATCCATATACTATAGACCATTTTGGTTATCACTTAAGACATGATCCACTTTTATTTCACCACATACATGCTTAAGTTACATACAGATAACCAGAGATTTTATGTTTATTGGTTTGTGGTAAAGTAAATAAAACAAATAATTGAGCAAAATCAAGATGTGAAGTAAATATCATATATTATACATCACAAGTGTTCGTACAAACTATTTACAAACTATAGGACACGAGACTTTAGGCATTAACCCCAACAATCTCCCACTTGTCCTAAAGCGAAGTGGGGTGTACATAAAACTAGTACAAAACAATAAACTAGGGCATAAAAGCCCAGTACAAGAAAATCTCCCACTTGCCCTAGTTCAACCACGGGTGATCCTGTAGACCCATGTTCTGAAGGTAAACACCGTAGCCATGAGAGCCTTCATAAACGAGTCAGCAACATTGTGCTCCGAAGCGATCTTCGTGATGATCACGTCTCTTCGATGCACTATCTCGCAGATCAGATGATATTTCCGCTCTATATGTTTGTTGAGCCTATGACTCCTAGGCTCCTTGGAGTTTGCCACTGCCCGACTATTATCACAATAGAGCGTAATGGGCCTAGACATATCTGGAACAACTTCTAGTTCTGTCAAGAACTTTCTGAGCCAGACGACTTCCTTAGCAGCTTCGCAAGCCGCTATGTACTCCACCTCCATAGTGGAGTCGGCGATGCACCCCTGCTTAATGCCTTGCCACATTACAGCTCCTTCATTAAGAGTGAAGACTNAAGAACTTTCTGAGCCAGACGACTTCCTTAGTACCTTCGCAAGCCGCTACGTACTCCGCCTCCATATTGAAGTCAGCGATACACCCTTGCTTAATGCTTCGCCACACTATAGCTCCTCCGTTAAGAGTGAAGACTGACCCTGACGTGGACTTGCGAGAGTCCTTATTAGTCTGAAAGTCAGAATTCGTGTATTCAGTAAGGATCAAATCCCTAGATCCATACACGAGCATGTAGTCCCTCGTTCTTCGAAGATACTTGAGGATCAACAACTCGGTAGCTTTCCTCGCGCTGTATGTGGATGCTACTCATTGGGAATGACGTAGGTTTTCTGACTGATGTAAAGAAATGGCTATCCATCTAATTCCAAATGAAAGATTTGGGAGAGGCGCAGTTTGTTCTAGGGATCCAGATTATAAGGGATTGTAAGAACAAAAGGTTGGCCTTGTCTCAGGCATAGTATATTGACTAGATGCTTGTCAGATATTCGATGCTCAATTCTAAGAAGAGTTTATTACCTTTCAGGCATAGAATTATATTGTCTAAGGAACAGTGTCTTAAAACTCCTCAAGAGGTTGAGAAAATGAGACGAATTCCTTATGCATCGGCTATTGGTAGCCTTATGTATGTAATGTTATGTTCTAGATCTGACATTTGCTATGCAGTAGGGATTGTCAGTCGATATCAGTCCAATCCACGATTAGATCACTGGACGATGGTCAAAATGATCCTCAAGTATCTTCGGAGAACGAGGGACTATATGCTCGTGCATGGAGATAAAGATTTGATCCTTACAAGATACATAGACTCTGACTTTCAGACTGATCGAGATTTTAGAAAATCCACATCAGGATTAGTGTTTACTCTGAATGGAAAAACTATAGTATGGCAAAGCATTAAGCAAGGATGCATCGCAGACTCCACTATGGAAGCCAAATACGTAGTTGCTTTTGAAGCTGCTAAAAAGGCTGTTTGGCTTAAAAAGTTCCTTACTGATTTGGAAGTTGTTCCAAATATGTCTTTGCCCATCACACTTTATTGTGATAACGGTGATGCTGTGATAAATTCTAAGGAACCTAGGAGTCACCAAAGAGGCAAGCACATAGAATGGAAATATCATTTGATTCGGGAGATTGTAAATCGAAGTGATGTGATTGTCACGAACATTGTTTTGGAGTACAATGTTGCTGATCCATTTACAAAGGCTCTTAAGGCTAAAGTGTTCGAGGGTCATCTAGAAAGTTTGGGTCTACAGGACATGCGGCACATTGTCTAGGGCAAGTGGGAGATGTTATTGGGGTATAGTGTATACCCTAGTTTATTGTATTTTTTTTTAATTTTATTTGTATTGTACATTAGTCTCCTTAAGCTTTAGGAAAACTAGGAGATTGTAGAGAATGGGGTATAGTGTATGTCCTAAATCTCTTTGTAGTCTCATAGTTTGTAAACTTTGTATAAACATATTGTTGTTAATAAAATAAATGTTATTTTATAAGCATATACTCAATCCAATTAACTGAGATCAAAGGTTCTCATGTAATGTAAACAAGTAAGTAGAGACATACAAGTGGATCTTGTTTAAATAATAACTCAAACGGTCTGTAGTAGATGGATAATGCTGGGCACCTTATCTTGGTGATACTACAGATACAACCCGCTTTGTAGGTGTTACGAGTGTTGTAAAGTGCTACAAATGATCTGATCCTGATCATTCATGTGGAGACATATGAGCGGGGGTATCCTATACAAAGAGTTTGTATAAAACCGGACCACGAAATGATTATTCTCCTTATATAACACCGTTAATAATAGAGACTTACATTTCACTAGGATGACCATAGGTGACATGACCTGAATCTTGAGTGAGTTGTGAACTCCTGTTCATGAAGGTGGTCCTTTGATTTGTATGAGTGGCCAGATTTACAACTTAACAAGCATACTATTTTGGGGATTCATCTGACTGGGGAGTTGAGAACACAGTTACACAAGATAAAATTCACTCCTTCCCTGATTTAGAGGCAAGTAGATAAATTTCTCCCTTAAGGGCTGATTCCGGGTATTGAACATAGTGGCCACACCCTCTCCTAGCTCGAAAGGGACTTGGTCATAGGGACTATGACTTATTGTTCATTAGAGGAATCAGTGATACTTAAGGAGTTAGATGTAACTACAGGGGCAAAACGGTATTTTGGCCCAACTGTACTTACGAGCAATTTGTGAAGGGTCATTGCACTGTTGATTGGTTATATCCAATAGACACAATAATTTATCTGTAGTGCGAAGAGTACAACTGTCGATCTTTAGTAAAGTGACCGGGAGATGTTGGATAATTTAATTAAAGAGTTTAATTAATTATTCGACTACCGTTGGAGCTTCAATCTAGACAGGTTTATAAGGTCCTCTCTGTAGCTCAACAGGGATTTAATCAAAGATTAATTTGAAATGTATATAATATAATTAATTAAATTGATTAAATATGTGATATAACTAATATAATGTATTTGATATATTATAATTTAAGGTAATATGAGAGGAATTTCAATATGATTCAAATACCCATTATATGAATGAGACTCATGTAATTAAATATAAATATAATTTATATTGAGAGGAATTAAATATTTTGATATGATCCAAATATCAATTATTTCTATGAGGTTCATATAAGTGAATTTAATATAAATGTGATTTATATTAAATGTCATGTATTGTCGAGAGAAAATAAAATCTGTAGTTTATGTTGTATTTGATGCAATATAAAATGATAGATTATATGTTTGATATAACATATAGTGTATATATATAATAAAGTAGTTATTATTATTANTCTATAGTTTATGTTATATTTGATGCAATATAAAACTATAGACTATATATTATATTTGATGTAACATATAGTGTATATATATAATAAAGTAGTTATTATTATTATTATATATATATATATATATATATTACTAATTTAATTGAAATTAATAAAAGGGAAGGAGTTACAACTCCTGCCCCTCATTCTCTCAATTAATATATATGGGTTTCAAGTTGGTTGTAGATGATTCTACTTCCTCAATTCACTTTGAGAGAAGAGTTATCTCAAAGAAAAAAGTTCTTAGTAGAATCTTCCCTCTCTTTCTCTCCATCTCCTTTCTCTATTTCGAGGATTCAATCAAAGCCCACAACTTTTGCTTGAATCCTTTATCCCAAGAGAATATAGAGGGTTCTCGAGTGGTGGTGTCCATTCTTGAAGAAGAAGATCCATGTGGAGAAAGAGTTCTGTTCGTGGCTTGTATGAGGGAGTTCTTCAAAGATAAGGATTTCTGAAACCCTAAGTATTTGATTTAAGGCATGCTATAATCATGTAAATGCATATCTTTTTGTTGTTTTACTGTAAAACTTTATATACAACAAAAATGGAATTTGAATAGATCTTTGCTTTCGCTCAAAGGATCTTTTGAGAAAATTTCCTTCAATCAACTCTTGAGTTTTATTTACTTTCAATAATTAAACGTTAATTAATTATATCGAATATAATTATACAAACCCTAATTTGAATTTGAACTATTCAAATTCAAACCCTAAAATTCAATTTGAAAATTTTAAATTAAAATTCAATTTGAACACTTCAAACTGATATCATTCCAAATTCATTCAATTTACTAATTAAAGGTGTTCATGTTTTACGAGCTAGTAGAAGGACCTTATGAACTTACAGATCATGAGCTCCAACGATTTAAGATTAATTAGCTAAAATTCTTTAAATCGTATTAATCAATATTCGTTAACTATCGAGCCATACCATTATAGCTCGATAGTTACACACTTCTCATTGTAGATATATTTGTGTCCACTTGATTTAACCCTAATCAGTATGTCTACCATTCACAGATTGTTCGTAATAACAGCTGGGTCAAATGTTGTTTTACCCCAAAATTATGTCTTGCTTCTTAAGTTCAACTGATCCTCTAATGAACAATTGATTTATGATCCAATCACTAAACCAGATCCCTCTCGGATCAATGAAAGGGTGGGGCCCCTCGTTTAAGACCTAGATTCATACCTTAAAAGAACAACCTACCTTCTACTCCTAAATCGGGTAAGCGTGAATTCTATTTTATAGAACTATGTCCCCAGCTATCTATCCGATCTTATCTCCAAAATGGGAGGTTTATTGAGCAATGATGTTGGACTACTCTCACCTATGAAAATCAAAGGATAACCTCAAATAAACAGGAGTTCATAGCTAGCTCACGATTAAGATCGAGTTACCTAGGTCATCTAAAAAAAATAGTCAGTCTTAAACAATAAACAATATTATAAAGTAAGAGTGACTTATTTCTTAGTTTGATCTTACGCAAACTCATTGTATAAAACGTTCCCACTCCTCATGTCAATACATGAACGGTCAGGATCACTTCGGTTGTAGCAACTTACAACAAATTGTAACAACTATAGAGTGGGCCGCATCCAATAGTGTTATCAAAATAAGGCATCTAACCTTACTCGTATACTATAGATAATTTTGACTATTTATTCGAACCCGATCCATTTTTATGTCTCCACATAAAGTTCAAGTAATAGGCTAGATCTTAGTTTATTTGATTTAGTCTTTACAAGTACAATTTACAAATTCAATAACAACTTTATTGAAGTAATGTTAAATAACATCTTTATTGATAATAGAAAATGTTTAACTCTACAAACTGAGAGTTTTAGGACATACAACCCAATAAATCCAACAACCTAGTGTCTTCTTTCTCTCAGTGCCATACTTCTTCTCGGATCGGTCTGTACGGATCCTACACTAGTTGCAAGTCTTTAAGCAATCCTATCAAAGACTCTATTCTCCATCTGAGGATATGTTCTTATCTAAGGGGTACTAGACTCTCTATCAGATGTGGTTTTCTGTATTACTGATTCTTTAACTAAATATGGATCCTTTCGAGCTATGGGATCTCGGATAGGGTCACAATCCTTTTTAGCCATCTGCCAAGTCAGTTTGTCACCTTCCTGAGGCTTGACTCCTATAACATATATATTATTAGGCTCATAACATCATTCACATGTTCCTAATCTAATGCATAACTCTCTTTTTCCAAAAACATTATGCTCTGATAACCTATTAGCCTGATATACATTTCATATCTTATACTCAATATATGTATAACTTCCACACCAAATTATTAACTTATGTGCTTCCATGCAGAGAAATTAATATTCATTTACATAACAGCCATAACGATATTGAATGCGTATATTTACAATCCTTAACTCAAAATCCTACCATGAACCCCATGACATATACAGACAAACTCAGAGTTAAACAAACTTGGTGAACCACATAAGCTTTATCTTCTTGAAGAATCTTGAATAGTGACTGACTGGTAGATCTGCTCAGATTCAAGATGTCGACCGCTACCTAGAGAGGAAAACATTCAAAAATAGGAGCTTAAAATGTTCAGTGAGTGACTATTTAGGAAAACACACATTCGCTCATAAATAACATAAACAAGCTTCCATAAACATTTGCATGACCATAATAAGGGTTTAGAAATTATAACTAGAAAACATAAAATCAAATGAGGTAAAAACCCTAACATAAGCTTATCAGTATCATACTGTAATATGCCTCTACTCCACTGTCTGAACATGAGGGAGAGCCCATTTGCTTAATCCCTACTACGCTAGCCTAGACTAGAGTGAGAGCCATTTTGCTCAATCAACTCCCAGCCTAAGTTGAGAGAGAGCAATTTGCTCAATCCCATCATCTTCAATAACGTAAGTCATACGTGCATGCAGAGTTGGATTGGGTCCTGACCACCTTACCGTACTTTCAGATTTCTAACATAACTGAAATTTGGGTACCGTACCATACCTTCGGTACCAAAATTGGAGTAGGGTTCATAAATATTTAATGAACATAAAAAAGAATACCCATTTGAGCTCATTATACTTCATAAATTGTATATCATCGCATAATGCCTTGTAGCATCAAGTATGCTTATAAAACATGGGCATATGCTTACAGAAAACGCATGTTGAATCATAAATATCTTCATCATTAAAAGCATGGATCACACAATCAACATTCATTTTAAGGCACTCATTGAGAAAATCAAGATATAAAACTTCATGTGAGTTGCCTATGTGTTGAATTTCATTCATAAAAACTTGCATTGGAAAACATTGTAAAAATTTGTTGCTTATTGTCTTAAGCTACTTATCCAAGGGTCTGTAAGCCTCTCTCACTTGTATCTTCCCTGTAATAAGAAGAGGTCCCTTGGTTAATATCATTAGCTCCCTTTTGATCTTATTATAACATAACTTATCATTATCGTGTTGGGATTGATGTCCTAAATCTCATAGGGTCCTATAGTTTTTAATTGTATTGTACAAACGTTTTATTTATATAATAAAATATGTGATGTTTTATTTCCAAATTAGTTGCATTAACCACAAACCAATAACCTAACATACAAAGATTGTCTTGTAGCTTAAACATGTATGTAGAAATATACAGGTGGATCATATTTAAGTGATAATCTAAAGGGTCTGTAGTAGATGAATAAGGCTGGATACCTTATCCTAGTGACAATACGAGTATGGCTCGCTATGTAGATGTTACAATTATTATAAAGTGCTACGGGATTTACTAGAAGTAATGGGTATACTTAACTACAGTTGGATCAAAATCAATTATTCATGAATGAGTCCCATGAGGACTAGAGGAGTATTTATGTTCTACCAGAGGTAGGCATCTAGAGAACATATATGTCTAGCCTGACCCCAGTAGTGGGGTTACTTACTGAGTATTTTATACTCATCCTTTCTCATGTTGTTGTTTCAGGTCAGGGTAGAGATGCACCAGCGACTGACAAGAGGAATCCTTGATCGAGCCACCGGGGACTAGTTTACATGCTTCTGCTTATATTTTAATATTTCTATTATGTTTTACATTTTCAATTTTGAGATTCGAGACTACCGTTTAAGTTTTGTTTTCAAACTTATTTGTTTCTTTTCATGATTTATGGGTACCCTATCCTTTGACTTTAAGTATTTGAAGTTAATGTAAATCTTTTAGTTATCTCATTTATTTAGCATTTATTTCATTATAAAAAGAATGTCGTTTTAACTTACATGCATGCATGCGTTAGTAACGACCTAGCTTGAGTCCTAGAGGGTCGGGTCATTACATTTGCTTTGCAGTAGGGATTTTCTGTCGATATCAGTACAATCCAGGATTAGATCACTGGACGACGGTCAAAACGATCCTCAAGTATCTTCGAAGAATGAGGGACTATATGTCGTGTATGGAGATAAGTTCCTTACAGGATACACAAACTTTGACTTTCAGACTGATCGAGATTCTAGGAAATCCACATCAGGATTAGTGTTTACTCTGAATAGAGGAGCTATAGTATGGCGGAGCATCAAGGAAGGATGCATCGCAGACTCCACTATGGAAGTTGAATTCGAAGCTGCTTGTGAAGCTGCTAAAGAGGCTGTTTGGTTTAAGAAGTTCCTTACTGATTTGGAAATTGTTCCAAATATGTTTTTGCCCATCACATTTTATTGTGATAACAGTGGTGATATGACAAATTTTAAGGAACCTAGGAGTCACTGAAGAGGCAAGCACATATAACAAAAATATCATTTGATTCGGGAGATTGTGCATTGAGGTGATGTGAATGTCACGAAGATTGCTTTGGAGCACAATTTTGCCGATCAATTTACAAATGCTCTCATGACTAAAGTGTTCGAGGGTCATTTAGAAAGTCTGAGTCTACGGGATATGCAGCACATTGTATAGGGCAAGTGGGAGATGTTGCTGGGGTATAGTGTATGTCCTAGTTTATTGTATTTTTGTACTTTATTTATATTATACACTAGTCTCCCTAAGCTTTAGGACAAGTGGAAGATTGTAGGGAATGGAATCCTAAATCTCTTTGTAATCTCGTAGTTTGTAAACTTTATTTAAACATATTTTTGTTAATAAAATAAGTGTTATCTTATAAGCATATACTCAATCAAATGATCATTCTATTGGAGACATGTAAGTGGGGGTATCTTATACCAAGAGTTTGTATAAGACCGGACCACGAAATGATTAGTCTCTTTATATAACACCATTAATAATAGAGACTTACATTTCACTATGATGACCATGGGTGACATAACCTGAATTCTGAGTGAGTTGTGAACTCATGCTCATAAAGGCGGTCCTTTGATTTGTATGGGTGAGAGTAGCCAAATTGTCAACTCAACAAGCATACCATTATGGGGATTCGTCTGACTGGGAAGCTGGGAACCCAACTACACAAGACGGAATTCATTCCTTCCCCGATTAAGGGGCAAGTAGATAAATTGCTCAATTAAGGGCTGATTCCAGGTCTTGAAAATAGTAGCCACACTCTCTCCTGACCCTAAAGGGACTTGGTCATAGTGGGACTATGACTTATTGTTCATTAGAGAAATCAGTAGTACTTAAAGAGTTAGATGTAACTACAGGGACAAAACGGTATTTTGGCCCAGCTGTACTTACGAGCAATTTGTGAAGGGTCATCGCACTATTAATTGGTTATATCTAATGGACACAGAAATTTATCTGTAGTGTGAAGAGTGCAGCTATCGGACTTTAATAAAGTGACCGTTAGTTAGTGGATGTTGGGTAATTTAATCAAAGAGTTTAATTAATTATCCGACTACCGTTGGAACTTCAAACTACAGGTCCATAAGGCCCCATTTGTAGCTTAACAGGGATTTAATGCATGATTAATTTGAAGTGTTCAAATTAATTGAAGGAAGTAATTATATATGATATAATTAATTAAATAGATTATATATGTGATATAACTAATATAATGTATTTGATACATAATAATTTAAGGTAATATGAGAGAAATTTCAATATGATTCAAATACCCATTATATGAATGAGATTCATGTAATTAAATATAAATATGATTTATATTGAGAGGAATTAAATATTTGGATATGATCCAAATATCAATTATATGGATGAGATTCATATAAGTGAATTTAATATAAATATGATTTATATTAAATGTCACGTATTGTTGAGAGAAAATAAAATCTATAGTTTATGTTGTATTTGATGCAATATAAAACTATAGACTATATGCTATATTTGATATAACATATAGTATATATATATAATAAAGTAGTTATATATATATATATCACTAATTTAATTGAAATTAATAAAAGGAAAAGAGTTACAACTCCCGCCCTTCATTCTCTCAATAAATATATATGGGCTTCAAGTTGGTTGTAGATGATTCTACTTCTTCAACTCACTTTGAGAGAAGAGTTATCTCAAAGAAAAAAGTTCTCAGTAGAATCTTCCCTCTCCTCCTCTCCATCTCCTTTCCCTCTTCCGAGGATTCAAGCAAAGCCCACAACTCTTGCTTGAATCCTTTATCCCAAGAGAATACAGAGGGTTCTCGAGTGGTGGTGTCCATTCTTGAAGAAGGAGATCCGTGTGAAGAAAGAGTTCTGTTTGTGGCTTGTATGAGAGAGTTCTTGAAGAAAGAGTTCTTCAAAGGTAAGGGTTTTAGAAACCCTAAGTATTTGATAAGAATGCTATAATCATGTAAATGCATATCTTGTTGTTGTTTTACTGTAAAACTTTATATTCAATAAAAATGGAATTTGAATCGATCTTTGCTTCCTCTCATAGGATCTTTTGAGAAAATTTTCTTCAATCAACTCTCCAATTTCGTTTAATTTTGATAAATTAAATGTTAATTAATTATATCAAATATAATTATACAAACCATAATTTGAATTTGAACTATTCAAATTCAAACCCTCAAATTCAATTTGAACATTTCAAATTGAAATTCAATTTGAACACTTCCAACTGATATCATTCCAAATTCACTCAATTTACTAATTCAAGATGTTCATGTTTTACGAGCTAGTAGAGGGACCTAATGGACCTATAGATCATGAGCTCCAACCATTTGAGATTAATTGGCTAAAATTGTTTAGACCGTATTAATCAATATTTGTTAACTATCGAGTCACACCACTATAGCTCGATAGTTGCAGTCTCCTCACTGTAGATATAGTTGTCTCCACTTGATTTATCAGTAATCGACCCTTCACAGGTTGTTCGTAATAACAAATGGGTCAAATGTTGTTTTACTCCTAAAATTTTGTCTTGCATCTTAAGTTCCACTGATCTTCTAATGAACAATTGGTTTATGATCCAATCACTAAACCGGATCCCTCTTGAGCCAATGAAAGGGTGAGGCCCCTTGTTCAAGACCTAGATTTAGCACTTAAGATAACAACCTACCTTCTATCTCTAAATCAGGTAGGCGTGAATTCCATTTTGCAAAACTATATCCCCAGCCATCTATCCGATCTTATCCTCAAAATGGGAAGCTTATTGAGTAGTGATGTTGGACTACTCTCACCTATGCAGATCAAAGGATAATCTCGAATAAACAGGAGTACATAGCTAGCTTAAGATTAAGATCGAGTTACCTAAGTCATCCAAATAAAATAGTCAGTCTTAAACAATAAACAATATTATAAAGTAAGAGTGACATATTTCTTAGTCCGATCTAATGCAAAATCATTGTATAAGACGCCCCCACTTCTCATGTCAATACATGAACAAATCAGGATCACTTCATTTATAGCATCTTACAATAAATTGTAACAACTACAGAGTGGGCCGGAAGTCAATAATGTTATTAGAATAAAACACCTAACCATACTCGTATATTATAGATCATTTTGACTATTTACTCGAACCCGATCCATTTTTATGTCTCCACATAAAGTTCAAGTATTCATATAATAGTCATGGATCTTAGTTTATTAGATTTAGTCTTTACAAGTGCAATTTCAAATTCAATAACAACTTTATTGATAAATAACATCTTTATTGATAATAGAAAATGTTTAACTCTACAAAATGCGAGTTTTAGGACATACAACCCAACAAATCCAACAACCCAATGCCTTCATTATCTCGATGCCATACTTCTTCTCGGATCGGTCTGTATGGATTCTACGCTAGCTGCTAGTCTTTAAGCAATCCTATCAAAGACTATATCTTCCATCTAAGGATCTGTTCTTACCTGAGGGGTACTAGACTCTCTCTTAGATGTGGTTTCCTGTATTATTGGTTCTCTAACTAAATTTGGCTCCTTTCGAGCTACAGGATCTTGGATAGGGTCACAATCCCTTTTAGCCATCTGCCAAGTCAGTTTGTCACCTTTCTAAGGCTTGATTCCTATAACATATACATTATTAGGCTCATAACATCATTCACATGTTCCTAATCTAATGCATAACTCTCTCTGATACCATCTTGTCACACCCTTTTCCAGATTATCCTTTTAATTTGAGAAGAGATGTGAAGACAACAATTGTCAACCCTTTTATGATAACTACTACCCAACATACTCCTGTAATCTTGTTTCCTGTAATCTTGTTAGTCTGATCTACATTTCATATCTTATACTCAATATATGCATAACTTCCACACCAACTTATTAACTTATATGCTACCATGTAGAGAAATTCATATTCATTTACATAACAGCCATAATGATATTGAACGCATATATTTACAATCCTTAACTCAAAATCCTATCGTGAACCCCATGACATATATATATAAACTCAGAGTTAAACAGACTTGGTGAACCACATAAGCTTCAACTTCCTGAAGAATCCTGAATAGTAACTGATTGGTAGATCTACTCGGCTTCAGGATGTCGACCGCTACTTGGGGAGGAAAATATTTAAAAATATGAGCTTAAAATGCTCAGTGAGTGACTATTTAGGAAAGCACACATTCGTTCATAAATTAAAAAAACAAGCTTCCATAAACATTTGCATGACCATAATAAGGGTTTAGAAATTATAACTAGAAAACATAAAATCAAATCAAGTAAAAACCCTAAAATAAGCTCATCAGTATCATAATGTTAAATGCCTCTACTCTACTGTCTGAACATGAGAGAGAGTCCTTTTGCTCAATCACCTTCCAGCTTGAGTTGAGAGAAAACACTTTTGCTCAATCCCATCAACTTCAGTAACATAAGTCATACGTGCACGCAAAGATGGATTGGGTTCTAACCACCTTACCATACTTTCAGATTTCTAACATAACTGAAATCTGGGTACCGTACCATACCTTTGATATCAACATTGAAGTAGGGTTTATAAACATTTAATGAACATAAAAAAGAATACCCATTTGAGCTGATCATACTTCGTAAATTGTATATCATCGTATAATGCCTTGTAACATCAAGTGTGCTTATAAAACATAGGCATAGGCTTATAGAAAACGCATGTTGAACTCATAAATATCTTCATCATTAAAAAGCATGGATCATGTGATCAATATTCATTTTAAGGCATGCATTGATAAAATCGTGATATAAAACTTCATGTGAATTGCCTATGTGTTGAATTTCATTCATAAAAACTTGCATTGGAAAACATTGTAAAAACTTGTCGCTTATTGTCTTAAGCTACTTATCTAAGGGGTCTGTAAGCCTCTCTCACTTGCATCTGCCTTGTAATAAGAAGAGGCCCCTTGGTTTATATCATTAGCTCCCTTTTGAGCTTAATATAACACTTAACTTATCATTATCGTGTTGTGGTTGATGTCCTAAATCTCGTAGGGTTCAATAGTTTGTAATTGTATTGTACAAATGTCTTATTTATATAATAAAATATGTGACGTTTTATTTACAATTAGTTGCATTAACCATAAACCAAAAAACTAACATACAAAGGTTGTCTTGTAGCTTAAACATGTATGTAGAAACATATAGGTGCATCATGTTTAAGTGATAACTTAAAGGGACTATGGTAGATGAATAAGGCTGGATACCTTATCCTAGTGACACTACGAGTATGACCCGCTTTGTAGATGTTACAATTATTGTAAAGCACTACAAATGATATAATCCTAATCATTCATGTGGAATCATGTGAATGGGGATATTCTATGCAAAGAAGTTGTATAAGGTCGGATCATGAAATGTTTAGTCTCATTATATAACGTCGTTCATAATAGAGACTTTCATTTTACCAAGATGACCATAAGTAACATGATCTGAATCCTGAGTGAGTTATGAACTTCTGCCTATGAAAGCGGTCCTTTAATTTGTATGGGTGAGAGTGGCCTGATCGCCGACTTAACATGTCTACCATTTTGGAGATTTGTTTGATTGGGGAGCTGGGAATATAGCTATACAAGAAGGAATTCGCTTATTCCCCAATGTCGGGACAAGTAGATAAATTACTCTCTTAAGGGTTGATTTCGGGGCTTGAACAAGGTGCTGTCGCACCCTCTCCTAGCCTGGGAGGGATTTGGACATAGTTAGATTTGATTTATTATTCATTAGAGGGATCAGTAGTACTTAAGCAGTTAGATGTAACTATAGGGACAAAATGATAATTTTGGCCCAACTATACTTACGAGCAATTTATGAATGGTCATTGTACTGTTGACTGGTTATATCCAATGGACACATAAATATATCTATAGTGCGAAGGGTGCAACTGTCAGTCTTTAGTGGAGTGTACAACAGTTAACGGATGGTGAATAATTTAATTAACGGATTTTAATTAATTATTCACATATCGTTGGAGCTTCAAGCTACAAGTCCATGAGGTCCCCTCTATAGCTCAATAGGAATTAATGAGAATCAATTTTTTGGATTAATTTAAATTGTTCAAATTAATTGAGAGAATTAATTATATGTGATATAATTAATTTAATCTAATTATATATGATATAAATACTATAATGTATTTTGATACATTATAGTATAAAGTTTATTTGAGAGGAAATAAATATTTGAATATGATTCAAATATTAATTATATGAATTTGATTCATATAATTATATTTAATATAAATAGGATTTATATTAAATGTCATTAGTGAGAGAATAGAAACTATAAGTTATATTGTATTTAATACAGTATAGAAACTATAAGTTATATATTATTTTTGATATAACATATAGTTTAATATGTATTATATGATAAGGTAGTTATCATATAAATATATATATTAAATTGATTTATGAAAATAAATCTCCCTCCCCCTCTTTTCTCTCTAAAACGTTGTAGTGGGGAAGTGAAAAGAAGTTGTTCTTCTTCTTCCTAGTGTGTTTTCACAAAAAGAGGTGAGATACACAGAAACGTTGTAAGATATCTGAATCACTTCCTCTCATCTCTCTAAAAATCCCCCTCTTCCAAAATAGTTAGAGCCCACAAAACTTTTGGATTCTCACCCAGAGAATACACTAGTAACATTCGTGGTAGTGTCCTCATTGACGGTTAGAGGGTTCAAAATTGTTCGGGACAAGATTCAGAGAAGGAAGCTCGTGAAGAAGAGTTCTTCAACGTAAGGTTTCTTACTTTTCTCTAATCTCTGATTTTAAGCATGCTACAATTATCTTTTAAATGCATAATTTGTATGTTTTTGCTGTAAAATTTATGTTCTGTAAATTTTTTATATTTGGTCTGATACCATGCTTTCATTCAAGGACCTTCAATGATTTCTTCATATTGCATACACAAATCTTATCGCATCATGATTGAGTTCATTGCATCACTTACATTTAGCCATTTTACCTTCCTCTTGGCTAAAGGTTGGCTACCCTCTCTATTGGGTGCTCAATGGTCACGAGAACACACTTCTGTGTCTATGCGTTGATCAACCTCCGCATGCTAAGACTTCACCCTATACGTGTTGTTGCATACCTTGGTAATTTAGTTGCTTGCTTGCTCTTCTTATGTAGCTGCCTACTCATTTATCCATAACATCATTTCAAATTCTAATCTTTTAATCTTTATAATTCTAATTTCAACCATCAATTGAATAAATTTCTTCCCATGAATGTGCTAAAAAAACTTCTTAACGTGCTTAACTTAGAATCTAAGCATTAAATCCTCTAGATTTGGCGGGAAAACTTCAAGTTCCTTCAAGCTTGTTCAACAATCCATTAGCACCTTCAAAGCTTCACAGGTACTCACACTTCTTCTTAGGTGTAAGCAAAATTTGGCAAAACTGATTTCTTCCTTGGAAGTCATATTTATACTTGAGCTTGTATGTGAGCTAATCTCAACTAATCGCCATATGGCATGCTAATCCTTAACTTAGTGTCTCTAAGATTTCCGCTTAGCCTACTAACCGGTGAAGCCAAATGCTTAGCTTAATTTTCATCACATAGAGCTTGTGATTACTTAGGCCCCATCACTGGTTATCGCATACTCCTAGCCATAATCACATCGCCTTGTCTTAGGTGTTCTTAGCACACCTTACATAGTCAATCTTTACTTCCTTAACACATCTCTTCATATCAACTAAGTAGCCCATCATCACATCTGTCCATGTCAGTCTTGCTTGCCAAGTTCTAAACTTCACGACAGTTGATTCTTTTGTGACCATCCTAGCATTCTGCCTTAGCATCCTCTTTGAAGTGCTTGTCTAGGTAACTTAGCTATTTGCATACTGCCTATACTAGCCTTCTCCACCTTAGGTGAAATTGGTCGCAACTTCTCTCACAAGCCTCGACTAAACATCAAACTTGTCAACTAACTTAACTTCCTTCATGACCTTCTACATACTTTAGGGGCTATACTTTGGTATAGTTTCCCTTCCTTAAATTCTTGGTCACATAGCATTTTGGAAGGGTTGACCACATATATTGACATGACTTTGTCGCATGAACCTTTCGTTTTCCTTTTAAGTGTGAATCCCTCTTCAATTCACCTAAGATCTTACACTTCATATTTAGAATATTTTCTACCTTCAAAATGCTCGAGGGCCATCCTTTAACACTTAGAAATTTTTTTCTCCCTTAACATCTCATACATGCTCTTACATTTCATATTATTACAAACATTACAATTATCTTAAACATAGACTTACAATGACACTAAACACATAATTAAGAGGACTTAAGCATAATTAACTAATAAATCAAGTTTAGGGGTTTACAAATCCATCCCTAAATTAGAGAGCACCCTCAAAAGAACCAAAGTTTTACATTCAAATGAATATTCCAAAGCTTTCTATTACAACCGTAAATTGGCTAGTTACAGCCTTACAAGAAAATAAGACCATTAGCTAAATAGTTTTAATTAAATACCAAGTAATCTAAATTAACAACTAAAAAAATATTAACTAACATATACTAATCATCTAATTATTTTCTAATTCTCCTCATCATAGAAATAATTTGCAATATTTTAAAATAAATTGATTCATTTTGCTATATTTAAAAACAAGCTCGATTCAATGCTTAGATGCTGAAATGTCGGGCCTAATTTTTGCAAATAGGAACTGTAACAGATTGATCCATTCTTCGGCCACATATTCCGTTTAGTCTTCTTCATCTACTGTGTGGATATCCTTTCTGGCTTGTCCAAATTGTATTGTAGGAGGATGTGACTGGTTTTTCTGATTTGTGTTAATGTTATTTGAGGAATTTTTATATAAAAAAAATTCAACCGTATGATCAACCATATCAGGTATCTTTGTTATTAAATATAAAACTTAAAATTTAAATAATATTAAGAAAATTTTTATAAATATAAAAATCTCAAAAATATTTACACTTTATGAAAAAAACTTTTAGAATTTTTTTATAAAGTTTAAATATTTTTAAATATTTTTTATATTTAAAAAGCTCCAATATTATGTATTTATAATATTAATTACATATCAATAATACATTAAAAAAAGAGCCAAACGAAGATAGGAATATACATTTATCATCTCTATGATCATTGTTTAGCTTCATGAAATTTGTTTCCCCTCATTCCCTCTGCCTTTTTCTACATAAATGAAATTTTCTGTTAGGTCCCATTTCCTTGAGAAATCTTTAAATATAGGAATTAAAAATTGAATATTTAAAAATATATAAATTAAATATTTAAAAATATATAGACTAAAATTGAATCAATTTCCAGAGTAGTAGCATATTGATTCTCTTTTTCTTTTGATATAATCAACAAAATTTCATTTTCATCAATATAAATATAGAATTAATCTATGAGGATCAAAAGGTCTTTCATTAAAATCCCATCCCAAACTTTCACTATATATATACACTTCGGAGAAAAACATTCACAAACGGTTAATGGAAAACTTCGGAAATCAAATGGAGAGGAAAGATTAAGAAACTTTCATTCATTCATTTATATATATATATTACAAAGGTATTGTAATTAAAATGTGGAATGAGAGAATTTAGCTACGTTCTTGTTGACATTTATATATTTTTTTCGTAAAAAAAAGATATTAGTGGTTGAGATTTTTAATATAGTTGCATCTCTTGAGAGAGACCATTTTTGTGATGTGGCAATTTTAAGCAAGTTGCGTCTCTATATTTGTTATGTTTTATTAGGAGAGACCCAACTCAATAAATACCAAAAGAAAACTCTTATATAGTCTAAAAAATTGCACATATTTTTACTGATTGTTTGTTAAAGAGCTCTAATTGAACCTTCGATCCATTATCTTCCTCCAAGACACGCCGCTCAAATAAGGTATATATATAAGAACTCACCGTGGCATTGGGACGCCACACTCTAAATGCACTTGCCATACATAATTTGCTCATAGAATCAAGAAAATGCAACTTATGCACGTTAAATTTAGTAGCATTATGGTAATGTCTTGTAGCATTTGAGATGCTACAACCACGATATTGTTGAGAAAACAATCTTACACTTCTATCACAGAAATAAATAGAAAAATAATAAAGAAATTAAAAATATTAAAATTGAAAACAAAAGAATTTATGTGGAGAATTCCAAATTTGGAGATAAACTTCGACCAGAAAAAAATTCACTATGTGAAAAATTGTTACAATCACACACGACAATTTTATCTTCCATTCTCAATTATAAAAGTACTCTCTCACACTCTTTTTTTACTCTCAAACTAGAGAATACATAAAAGAAATTTAACTAAAGTTAGCACACTCAATATTTCTAACGGGACGAGTTGAAACCAAAGACATGAGAGAATACATAAAGGGAATATCGCAGAAACAAGCCAAAAAAAAATAAAAGTAACTAAAGATGAGCTCACTGTGAGAAAAAAAGAGATGGTGAAAAAAATTGGGGAGAGAGAGCAGGAGAGATGCTGAGAGAGGGAGAGAGAAATTATGTGAGAAATGAGAAATGAGGGAGGAGAGGTAGAGAAAAAAAAGAGTTATTTTTTTTACTAAAGGGAAAAGAAAAAAAAAATGATAGGTACATTCTTGGTTTAAATTGGCATTGTAATCTCATCTTTAGTGTCAGATTAAAATCGACAATAAAAATGCACTCTCTTTTTTTCTTTTTTCTTTTTTTTTTTTTTTTTTTTAAGAAATCGGCATTCTATATCCAATTTAGTTTTTTTTTTCAACTGACATTAAAAACCAAATTTCTTATAGTGAGAAGAAGTATAATATGAATATAAAAAGTCAATTTAGGAAAAGATTTGGAAAAATACAAAACATTTTTTTTAGATAGAAGATCGTTGAGATACAATTTTTAATTATTTTCAAATTAAATCACGAATTTTTTTGAGTGAAAATATCAAAGGAAATCAATAGAGTCTGTATTATAAATTTGATAAATTAATTAGAGTGTATGGAATTAAAAAGACTTGTGAGAGTATTTTAGGATTATTGGGAAATTGACCTACATGTCTAGTAGACAATTTGCTATATTTCAAAAGTATTTCATAATTTGCTATTTCTCCAAATGAATTTGCTCGCTTTATCACTTTTCTTAAGTGATCTGATTTATTTCAATCGTACGATATTTACAAAATAAATAAAGGTATGACCAAAAATTGTAAATTAATTATCAAAACTCACCATAAATTAATCTTAAAAATAACAAAAAATTCGCTATCTATTTCAGATTTAAGTCAACAAGATATAATTGGAGCACCAAAAAATATTGCTAAGAGTTTAATTTCAACAAAAATAAATGCAAAATTTAGAATCAACAATACATAGTTAATCACACCAATGAAGATTAAAATAGTAATTACAAACACTAGACGCTTTTCTGTTTCTCGATTTTCAAAACGTTTAAATTGTTAAGAAATTTTAAAAGGGAAAAAAAAACCATTTTCAAAAACCTATTTTTGTTTTTAAAAATTTACACTCGGTTTAACTATAAAATGTGAAGACCAAATTTCGTCCAATACCTCGTCCAACAACTTTGATGATAATTTTTCATGACACACTTTGACCTCTGTAGAGGCAACAAAATTGTCATAAAGATCATTGTGAATTCATTAGGAAATATTAATTATTTCAGTTATTTTCTTATTCTCCTATAATTTTTTTATAAATAAAATTAATTTTCTTATATTTTTACTTTTATTAATTTTCTTTCATTTTATTTATGATTAATCATAACTTTCAAAATATTGATATTTTTTTTTCAATATGAATTTTAAAAAAGTTAAAAATAGTTATAACTATGTATACCAAAAGGAAAAATATTACAAAAAGAGTTCGATTTTATTTTTATGAAAAAAAATATAAAACTAAAAAATTATCAAAACTTATTTTGAATTTTTAAAAACAAAAAACAAAAACATAATTATCAAAAATAATTTTAATTTTCAATTTTTAAAAAACATAAAACTAAAAACAATTACCACCCATTTGTTGGGTTTTCGTTTTCTAAAACAGTAAACCAAAACAAATTACCAAATATGTATGGTTTTCGTTTTTTAATTTCTAAAAACCAAATAAAAAATTAAATGGTTATAAAAAATGTCTTAATTTTTAATTTTAAATTTTTGAAAATTAAGCTTATAAACACATAGCTTCACCTAATATATTTTCGTATTTTATTATCTACTTTGTATAATGTTTTTTTCTAAAAAAAATCAAATTTTGTTAAAAAAAAAAAATGTAGACTTTCAAATTTTTTTTTGTTTGGAATTTGACTAAATTTTAAGTATTATTTTGAGAAAAAATAAAAATTATGACAGAGAAGACAAACATAAATTTCAATATATATATATAACTATATTAGATGGCTTAAAATAATTTTCAAATGGGAAGTTGAACGATTGCGTAACAAACAGCAGTTACAACGCAATGAGACAGAGTCTCCAACGCTAAAACCAGCGAAAATAACTTCCATCCACCGAAAAAAAGGGAAAACCCAATTAACATCCCAAAAAACAAGGAATGAAATCCCTATTAAAGCCATCCTCCTTTCACATCCTCCAACCAAAAAAAAAAAAAAAAAAAAACAATTAAAAAAAAGAAAAGCAAAGAGCACAAACAGAAAATAAATAAAATGGCAAAATCATGCGCTACCATCATTGTTTCTGCCCTTTGCTTTCTGGCCTTCCTCGACGTTGCCCTCTGCAGCAAAGATCGCTTCTTCATCGAGGGAAAGGTTTATTGTGACACTTGCCGCATCCAATTCTTCACCCGCATCAGCAAATTCTTGGAAGGTAATTAACATAATTGATTAAAGAAATAAATACCCATTTATAATATTATATGTAATAATGATTAAAATAAATGTGGTATGATGGATCAGGCGCTAAGGTGAAATTGGTATGCCGGGATGAGGCCAATGCTGCAAATAAGACATTTACAGGGGAGGCGGTGACGGACAAGACCGGAGAATACAGAATAGAGGTGGACGGAGACCATGAGGAGGAGATTTGTGAAGTGTCATTGATGGAGAGTGCCGATAAGGAGTGCAGTGAGATTCCTACCGATGGATATGGTCATTTTGCCAGAATCAGCATTACTGGTAACGATGGCATTACAGATCCTGTTCGTCAAGCCAATCCACTTGGCTTCATGGTGAAGAATGCTCTTCCACAGTGCAAGGAGGTTCTTCGTGAGCTTGGCTTTGATGACGTTGGTCTTCTCGTTTAATTTCAACTATTAAGATGTATTTCTCATTTGTTATGTTTATATTTATTAAATAGTTTGTTACAAAGTGGTTTAAGTCCACATGCTGTTGGCTATTTATTTGCCCAACTTTGATTAATAAGAATCGAGCACATCACATTATTTACCTTTGAGTGTCTTAATATTGTATCAAAAGTTTCAGTATTGTTTTGATTTTAAATTTTCTCGCAAAAACGAACTATACCTTTTGGAGCCTGTGGACGTTGCCTGTGACATTCGGATAACACCAGTATTATTTACCTGTGACATTCGGATAACACCAAGGAGATTTCTCCGAGCTCTATTTCTTCGATTGACATTTGGGTAGATCTACAAGCGATAGATTAAGACCTTATGGAATGAGTTGGCTTCTTATATACCTTCTTGTTCCTGTGGACGTTGCTCTTATGGGATTTAAAGTCAAATTCGTACATAGTTACTTCTTATGGAGCCTGAACCTTCGATGAATAAGGCCTTTTCTTTGGTCATTCCGGTCAAGAATTCTTCTTCGAATGCTAATTCCAACCAATCTTCTTCACCAAACAAAAGAATAATAATTGTGTTGTCTTTCATTGAATAACCGTGTTACAAATAAAGTTTTGACTTGATACATTGTGATATCTGGAGTCCTTATCAGTCTAATAAACATGTTGGTCATCGTTTTTTTCTCATTATTGTTGATGATTATTGGAGATATACATGGTTATTTCTTATGGATTGTTTGAAAATCAGTACAATGCTCATGTAGAGATATTTCGATTTGATAATGCACTTGAACTAACATTCACATATTATTTTTTAACTAAAAGAGTCATTCACCAATTCTCATGTGTGGTTGTTTTGCTCTTATGGAACACCAACATCGGCTCTTTTGTTTCCGTCCTCCAATCACATTTTGGGGAGAATGTGTGTTAACTAACTCACTCACTTCATGTCTTTGGTTGCTTATGTTTTGCTTCGTCATTGTCAGCTCATTTCATCTTATAGCTATTCCATCAGTTTCTATAGGATATCCACCAGGGATGAAGGGTTATCGTTTATATGACATTGAGAAGAACACTTTTTTTGTATCTCGTGATGTTGTATTCCACGAGAATGTGTTTCCTTTTCACACAACTGCTATTCAAATGGATGTTATTGATCCATTTCCTGAACTTGTTTTGCCACAGTCTTTTGAATTTTCTGGTTCTCCTTCTGTTGCCCATGAGGATGTTGTTCAAGGAGTTCCTAATTATGAAAATATAGCTACATAAGCATCTATTTCTGAAAAAAAAATGTTGAAGCTACTGGCTTGGCTTCACAACCTGTTAATAATGAATTGACTTTACCTATGCCACAACTTGTTGATAGACCTATCATTCAATCTCAAAATGATAATCAATCACAATTTGTTTTGCCTCCTCAGAATGTCATTCAACCTCAAGTTCGTCGATCTCTTAGAACATCAACATAACCATCATATTTGCAAGATTGTCATTGTAATTTTTTATATGGTGGTATTTCCTTACAGCAACACACTTCATCTCGGTTCCCTATTGAGAAAGCTTTATCCTATAAAAAGCTATCTCCTTCCTTTAACAATTTTTTACTTAATGTCTCATATACATATGTGAAGGAAATCGGAAACGCGATTTTCGTGAGCAGCGGAAGCAGACTATTCCAAATTACAATCATGAATCAACAAATCATTTATAGTCAACTTCAATACAAACAGTTATGCAAATATACAGAAAAATTACAGCATGAACATCAAATGTACAGAAGGAAAAACTGTACTAACAAAGGTAGAAGCGTCTCCATGCTCCGATGCGCGACCGTTCGAACAACAATGACCACAAACACTCGATCTACACAACCGCAACACCGTACAAACACAGCACGAACACTTCGCACTCGTCCTCAACAATCTCCTTGGCTTTGTAACTTTTTCCAGTAAAAGGTCATTTGGTTATCTTGCCTTCGAGACATGATTCACATACCGGCAAAGAGTTTTCTTCTAAACTCTTTAGAAGTCCACTTTTCACCAACTTTTCAATCCTATTGATGTGACCTAACCTTAGATGCTAAAGATGGCCGTTTTGCTTTGGAGAAACCTTTGGTCTTTTAGTTATTGTTGCCGTACTGAACATTTCAGTTTTAAACAAGACTTTTATGACTAACGGCCTTAGTACATATAAGTTATTTTCCATTGAACCATAACCAATCTCCATTCCATTCTTGAAAATAAACACTTTATTCTCATAAAAGGAGACAATATAGCCTTGTTCAATGAGACAAGAAACCGACATTAAGTTCCTCTTAATATTAGGGACTACAAAAATATTATCCAGTAACAGATAACGTTTCTTGTTAACAAATAACTTCAACCTACCTATAGCAACAGTTGAAACAACCTCACCATTACCGACTCGAAGAGTCATCTCTCCCTGTTGCAACGTTTGCCAGGAACTAAATCCTTGGTAAGAGGAACTGACATGATTGGTAGCACCTAAATCTAGGATCCAGGCAGAATCATCATTCTCTACCAGACATGTCTCCAAGACCAATAAATCATATTTATTGTCTTGTCTCCTCTTTTGGAGAGTAGTGGGATGGAGGTCGCTTGCCATGAAATTCGTTTCACAGGATTCTTTCCACTGTATTAAATCAGTCATGTTTAAAAACTTTAAACGGAAATACTAACGAGTTGCTGAAAGAAAAACACATTGACCTACGTCAGGTTATAAACAAATACCTGTTGTCAAACAAAACAACATCCAATAAAGTTTTAGCAAAACTAACATGAACCCTATGTGACATCTAGTTTCACAATGATGCTTCAAAGATTTAGGATAAAAGCCGTCGAAGGGAGGTCAGTTATCCCTCCTCTAAATTGAGAATATCTTAACCAGTCATTAATACCAGAACAACTCTTGTTCCTATAACGACTAACCATCATTGATTTGGCCAAGAGATCATTAACTTATTTAACAATCTCTCATAAGTGTGACCCACCATTTTAAGCCCTAGAGGTCCGTTCCAAAAGGCCATTCCGAAGGAAAAAAATCCAATTGGGACAAAACCTAAAGCGACCCTATCCATTTATGGAGTTCACCTTTATATTGACCAACTACACAAAACCCATCCGAAGGGGGCTGCATCGAAGACAACACGAGGGCATACAGAATGATCTCACGGTGTGAACCAATGATAGAGACCATAGGACGTGTTGGCACACACCCTTCACCCACTTACTATAAATACTCTCTTTGTCCACCTTGATATTGACTCTGCAAACACCATCCGAAGGGGGATGCATCCTGGGGCATCTCGAGGCCAAGCATAAATCTCACAGTGTGAACATACAGGGAGAAACGTGAATGGAATCATAGACATATCTGATACGCCTCCTTCTCCCACTGAATATTTTATAACCTAGAGTTTAGTTTACTTAAAAAAAACATGGCTAATGATTTTAACTAAGTGACTTTTAGGTTTTCCCAAGAGTAACATTTACCTTGGATAGTTGAACAACTTTTGATCATCATCCATTAAACTCTTTAACGGAGTCTTTGACCAAAACGCCCCATGCTTGTTGAAAATCTATCTAATTCACCTTTCCAGGTAGGTTCCTAGGTAGGGGTGTTATGTTTCTGTCAACTTAAGAATCCCAGCCTAGCCAGAACCCGCCTTAGACAAAAGGTCCCTTATAGATAAGTTTACAATAAATTTAATCTTTTATTCCAACCAATTTAATCCTATTAAACCGATTTTAAAAGATTAAGCTAGGTTACTAAACTCTTTAGAACCACTTGAACTTAGGTCTATCTCAATCCAATTTTAAATCCCTTTTAAAAAACTCGAGTTCACCCTAAGTCCACATGCAAATCTGAATTATTGATTTTAGGTCTAATTTTCTTTATAACACTTATAAACGGAAACAACCACAATGCGAAGCTAACACATGCAAGGCATTCATAATGCTTATAAACGGCCTAAGTGTCATGCTCAATGCATTGTCCATTCATTACTACTTTTTTTATATAACACTTATACAAAACCACAATGAAATAATCAAAACATGCTTCTATTCACCATTAGATTATAACATTTATAATAAAAGGATGATGCATGATAATGCTCAATGCATGCAAAATATAACTCTTATATTTCATGATGCATGCGCATGCTATCAAGTAATTTCTTCATGCAATATTATAACATTTATAATACATGATGCATAAGTAATTGCATAATCTAAGGTGGGTTTTTTAACTATATGACAAACACTTTGACATATAAGTACCATACATCACATGTATAAGCAATAAAAGTTGATGAACCAGATAAAATTGCCTTAAAACACAAAAGGGAAAGCTAACTATTACAAAGACAAGGAGTCTCCGGTTTAAACAGGTGAACCAGGTCCTGAACCGCTCGGCAAAGCATCGCTTCTCCAACCATCCATCGTGTACTAAGCACCCCGCGATCGTCTACACGATAAAACAAACTCTTTTCTCTATCATTTACTAGCGCTCTCAGAGTTAAACAATCGTTTAGCATTACTATACGATCGTCTAGAAAAATCCAAACGATCGTTTAGTTATTACTACACAATCGTGTACCTTTACTAAGCGATGAAGCCTGAAGTACACAATTGCTTTGCATGCTATGCACAGCGCTTGCCTTCCGTGATCGTCTAAGCGACTACGATGCTGCGAAGCACCATCGCCTAAGCGATCGCTTAGCTAGCGTCTCCGTATCACATACGTGCGATCGCATAGGTAGTAACGAAGCGATGAAGCTTGCTAACTACACGATCGTCTAGTGCGTGCCTTTTACTAAACAATGAGCATCGCATGCTCCCACTACGATCGTCTACTTTCAGCTCCTGCACGATCCCACAACTAATGGCACGCGATATGGTAAACAATTTACCCCATTGCTTAGCATTAGCTAAACGATTGATTAGAAAATATTACACGATCGTCTAAAAAAAATCTAAACGATCGCTTAGTAAAATCCTTACGATCGTTTACCTGAGGCTACACGATCCGATCAACGCTTGATCTTCTTCTTTGTTGAGAACTATATCGCCATGCACCGAAGCTTCATCACGAACGACTCGACGAACTCGAACTTTTCGAATTAAAGACTCAATTGCAAAGTTAATTTCGTCCAAAAATGCAGGGGCCCTTACAATTAACACTTTGTTATAACGAAAGCTTTAAGAAAAAGACAATTTAAACCCAAAACATTCATCAATTCATCCACAAATGCAGAAAACGGTTAACTACAAATGTAGAAACCCACCGCGACTGTAAAAACCGTTTGATTCAAATCTGTAATTTGGAATATCAGAGAACCTGGCTGTGATACCAATTGAAGGAAATCAAAAACACGATTTTCATGAGCAGCGGAAGCAGACTATTCCAAATTACAATCATGAATCAACAAATCATTTACAGTCGATTTCAATACAAATAGTTATGCAAATATATAGAGATATTACAGCATGAACATCAAATGTACAGAAAGAAAAACTATACTAACAAAGGTTGAAGCGTCTCCACACTCCGATGCGCGACTGCTCGAACAACAACAACCACGAACACTCAATCTACACAATCGCAACACCACACGAACACAGCACGAACACTTNACGAACACTCAATCTACACAATCGCAACACCACACGAACACAGCACGAACACTTCGCCTCGTCCTCAACGATCCCCTCGGTCACGAACTTCTCCGAAATAGTGAATGGACTCCTCCAAAGCACCACGAACGGCCTCCAGAAAACCTCGACAGTGTCGAGTTGAGTCTCACACCACCAACAAGGCGACCTTGGTATTCTCGGTGTGAGAATTTAGAGGGTGGGCTCTGTTCAGACTTGGTGTGAGGCAGACGAACGGAGGAAACAACGATCGGGTACACGACTGGGCAAATGGGAGAAGTCGGAGACCTATCGTATAGGTCGATGACCAATCGTTTAGATAAAACTATGTGATCGTCTGGCAAAAGCTATGCGATCGTTTAGCTCGGTCGATTCTACACGATCGTTTACCTTGGGCCAACGATCATCTAACAAAGCTATGCGATCATCTAGCAAAAGCTGCACAATCATTTAGCTAGCATCTGCATGATCGTTTACCTAGCCCAACCATCATTTAGTAAATTTGTATTTACTTGACGACTTCCGTGAGTTTCTTTTTGCTGGATAGAAAACTCAAATTCTTATCAAAATTTTTGTGAAAACTTCTGTAAAAAAACTCTTTTTCAAAAATAGGAAATTGATTTC
Source organism: Benincasa hispida (assembly GCF_009727055.1). Lineage (NCBI taxonomy): Eukaryota > Viridiplantae > Streptophyta > Magnoliopsida > Cucurbitales > Cucurbitaceae > Benincasa > Benincasa hispida. Next base: position 6,304,618 of record NC_052351.1, on the reverse strand, counting down.
CTTTTAAACTCACGGTTACCATGATCAATAACCACCCACTACATTTGGTTATTTAAAAGAAAAAGTGTTATTATCTAATAATTAATATTATTATAAATATAAATGATAACCAACTTATCATACTATATTTATAACCTATGGTTTTAATATTTCATCTCATGAAACATATAAACCATAGTTCTTTTCCTATTCCATGGTACTTAATGTATATCTCATTTATATCAATCATTCACTAGATGTATGTATTTTATACATCATACCGATTATATCATATATAATCAAGATACCTCTTGTCAATTTGAACATTTCAAATCAACACCAAGAACTTGATCCTTCAACATGAATCCAAGCTACCAAGGGGACCTCGTGGACCTGTAGATCCAAAGCTCCAACGGTATGTGAATAACTGACGAAACTCTTTAGTCACGGGATCCGTTAACTTCCAGGCACTCCACTAAAGACCGACATTTGAACTCTTCTCATTACAGATATATTATGTGTCCATCTTAACCAATCAGTAGTGTGACAACCCTTTACAGATCGCTCGTAAGTAAAACTGGGCCAATAACCGTTATGCCCCTATAGTTACATCTGTCTCCTTAAGTACCACTGATCCCTCTCTAATGAACATAAATCACAGTCCTGCTATGAATGAATCTTCTCTTCCAAAGAGAAGCTGTGGCCACTATGTTCAAGCCCCAGAATTAGCCCTTAAGGGAGCAATATCTTTCCTTATCCCTGCTTCGGGAAAGGAGTGAATTCCATATTGTGGATTGAGTTCCCAACTCCCAGATCAGACAAGTCCCCAAAAAGGTAGGCATGTTGAGTTGGTAATTTGGCCACTCAAACTAATACTAATCAAAGGACCGCCCTTAAAGGAAGGAGTTCATAAAACACTCAGGATTGAGGTCGTGTCACCTATGGTCGTTTAGGTGAGATACAAGTCTCTAGTATCAACAACGTTATATATAGAGTCTAGTCATCTCGTGGTTCAGGTCTTATACAAACTCTTTGTATAGGACACCCCCGCTCCACGTCTCCACATGAATGGTCAGGATCTACCACCTGTAGTAGTTTACAACACTTGCAAACCTCTACAAAGCAGACCGTATCCGTAGTGTCACCAAGATTAGATATCCCACCTTAATCCTTATACGACAGACCGATTTAGGTTATCACTAAAGGCATGATCCACTTGTATATCACATATACATGCTTAAGTTCACATAAGATAACCAAGGAGCTTTGTATATTGAATATAAGTAAATGCCAGCATTAAATAACATTTATTTTATTCATTGAACAATGTGCATCCTTACAAAACAACGAGACTCTAGGAGAATTAGGACACCAATCCTAATAATATGAACCTCCAGATTATCACCAAGTTGTTCCCTATAGTCACCGGCGTGATGCAATAAAAATGAGAGTTGGCAATGAAAACTAACAAGACTTGGTTTATAGTTCCTCTTCCTTCAAAAAAACATTCTATTGGATGCAAGTGGGTCTACAAGATCAAACACAAAGCCAACGTTTCTATAGAATGGTATAAAGCCCGTCTTGTAGCAAAAGGTTATACACAACAAGAAGGGCTTAATTATATCGAAACTTTTTCTCCAGCGGCTAAGTTAGTCACTGTGAAGGTTCTTCTTATTCTAGTTGTTTCTATGAATTGGCCTTTAGTCCAATTAGCTGTGAATAATGCATTTTTGCATGGTGATCTTATTGAAGATGTTTACATGGATCTACCATTGAGCTATAAGCATGATGTTATTACTAGTAAGGGGGAGTGCCTTCTCTGTAAGCTTCATAAGTCAATATATGGACTCAAGTAAGCTTCTCGACAATGGTTTGATAAGTTCTCACATGCTTTGTTACTTCTTGGACTCTCTCAGTCCAAGTCTGATTACTCACTGTTTACTTGAGGCACTGGTAAGAGTTTTGTTGCTTTTCTTGTTTATGTTGATGATATTATCATCACAGGTGCATCTATTGTGGATATTGATTAGTTGAAAGTTCACTTAGACTTTATTTTTAAGCTAAAGGACCTTGGTTCCTTGCATTACTTCCTTGACCTAGAATTAGCTCGTTCATCTAAGGGTATTGTGATTTCACAATGAAATTATGTGTTGCAGCTCTTAGAAGACACTAATTTTATTGAGATTTATATTAAATGTCATGTATTATTGAGAGAAAATAAAACTGTAGGTTATGTTGTATTTGATACAATATAAAACTATAAGCTATATGTTATATTTGATATAACATATATATATATATATATATATATTATTTTAAATTTAATTAAAATTAAATTAATTTTAATTAAAGGGAGGGAGTTACAACTCTCTTCCCCTGATCTCTCAATCACATACGTAAAGTGGGAAGAATGAATGGCTCTCATTCTGCTTCCTCCCTAAAACTTTCAAAGAACAATTCTCTATAGGAATTCACAGAGAAAAGTTCTCTGGGAAAAATCTCTCTCCTCTCTCTCATCCTCTACCAAAAAGTAGTAGAGCCCACACCTCTTGAAAATTCTCAAACTCTAAGGAGAATAAAAGAGGCTCCATTTTGGTGGTGCCCCAATTGAGATTGAAGGAACGTGATTCGTTCGAGGGAGTTTTTGAAGAAGTCATTCTTCAAAGGTAAAGTTTAGTTCTCCTTTCTTCCTTTCTTTGCATGCTATGAAATTATGTTTTAATGCGTAACCTTCTCTTTAATTTTAATTATATAATTCTGAATTTTTTGGAAAAACGAAATTAGGATCGATCCCTGCATTCTGCTGCAAAAACCTTCGATGGTTTTTCCTACAGTTTTAATACATATAAGTTGTTTTCAAGTTTTGCAGAACATATTTGAATACCTCTTGAACTAATGAACACTTCATTAATATCAAAAGATACTTTATACAATTGTTCTAACAAACAAGAGATAGATATTAAATTCCTTCTCATATCAGGAACATAAAATACTTTTTAAGAAAAATTAATTTATATCTCCAAAAAGCAACTTTAGGTCTCCCACTGCTTTAGTTGAGACAACTTCGCCTGTTCCAACCTTGAAAGTCGTCTCGCCCTCTGCAAGTTGTCTCTAGGAACTAGTTTCCTGAATAAAAGTACAAATATGGTCAGTGGCCCCTTTAATCAAATATCCAGGTAAAGTTATCATTTTCTACTAAATATGTTTCTGTTATAGTTGACATTCAATATGTGGAAGAGATTTGGATATTATGCACATTAATTATATTAATTTTAGTAAATAAGCATGCAAGGTCATACATGACAAATTAGGGTTAGAATGTACAACATTTGTAGAACTCCAAAAATGGTGCAATCCTTCTTTGTTTTCTAATCACGAACAATTCGTAGACAACCATAAGAGTTTTTCCCTCTATTTTCGACCTTGGAACGGATTGTGGGATCCAAATTATGAAGAAATCTAAGGAAATTTTGGGATTGAAGAGATTTTGGTATGAGAATATGAAAGAAAAAATTTCTTTCAAAAAACAACTTTGCATGAACTTTTTCCTCCAATAATTTTCTTCTATTTATAGTGTAATAACATGGAAAGAGATTTAATCTCCAATTGACGCTTAATTTTGCATGCATCAAGTGGAATTTGAGGTGTTTCAGTAAGTGGAGAAAGTGGGATAGTTCCACTCACTATGAATTTGGGATAATTCCACTCACTCGAAAAATTCATTTAATCTTTTGAATGTCAAAAGACTCAATTTAAATGAATTTTAATTTTAAATAAAAATTTTTCAAATAATTAATTTTAAATAAAATTCATTTCTTTAAAACTAATCTTAGATAAAATATGTTCTAATAATTAATTAAAATGTTTAATTTATCAAATTAATTTAATATCAAATATTAAATTAATAAAATACCAATCCCGAACGTAAATCCCCATTCACTATACAACTTTTAAATCAAATTTAAATAATTACAACTCTCCAGTTTCGTTTAATTCAACAATTAAACTATATAATTACGTTAATTATCTCATATATAATAACGATTATTCCTTAAACAAAATTTGAACATTTCAAATTCTCTCATCACACTGTCCTAAGATTTTGTTCGATATGAGCTAGCAGCCGGACCTAATGGACCTATAGATTATGAGCACCAACGATTCAAGGTTAACTGACTAAATTCTTTAACCTAATTAACCAAAATTTGTTAATTGTCGGGACACTCCACTAAAGTCTAGTAGTTACACTCTTCTTACTGTAGATATATTTCTGTCCACGTGATTTAACCATGATTAGTAAGTCAACCCTTCACAGTTTGTTCATAATTACACCCGGGTCAAAATTATCGTTTTACCCGTATAATTACATCTTATTCCTTAAGCTCTACTGATCCTCTAATGAACAATTAGTTTGTAGTTCAACCAGAAAACTGAGTCTCTCTTGAGCCAGTGAGAGAGTGGGGCCCTTATTTAAGACCCAAAGTCAACACTTAAGAGAACAACCTATCTATTATCCCTAGAATCAGGTAGGAGTGGATCCTATTGTTGAGAATGTCCTAGAACTCTCAGTTTGTGTTAAACATTCTACTTATCAATAAAATACTATTGAGTAATTTATTCAATAAAGTTGTTGATTTTGCATTCTATTATGAAAATCCAATAAACATATCCATGGCTATGGTGTGAATACTTTAACTTTATGTGGTGACATAAATAGGATCAAGTTAATAGTATATAGCTTAAATGGTCTAATAAGTATATGGATGAAATTGGGTATCTTATCTTGGTAACACTATTGGATGTGGCCCATTTTGTAGGTAACACAAATGATGTGATCCACAGATCATTCATGTAGAGACTTGTGAGTAGGGGTATCCTATGCAATGAGTTTGCATATAGACTGGACCACAAAATATTCACTTTTCTTTATAACGACCGTTTACTGTTAAAACTGACTATTTCTTTTTAAGTAACCTAGGTTAACTCAATCTTAATCCTGAGTTAGCTATAAACTCCTGTTTGTTCGGGATTATCCTATGATCTGTATAGGTGAGAGTAGTCCAATAGCACTGCTCAATAAGCCTTTCATTTTGGGGATAAAATCAGATGAATAGCTAGGGACATAGCCCTGCAAGATGGAATTCACTCCTAACCGATTTAGGGTTAGCAGATAGGTTGTTCTATTAAGTACTGATTCAAGGTCTTGAACAATCAGGGCCCCACATTCTCATGATAGAGAAACGACTTGATTCGTAAGTATTATGAATCAAATTGTTCATTAGAGAGTCAGTGAGAACTTAAGGAACGAGATGTATTCACAGGGGTAAAACGGTAAACTTGACCCACCTGTGATTACGAACAACCTGTGAAGGATCGACTTACTGATCATGATTATATCGAGTAAACATAATATATCTACAGTGAAGGGAGTTCAACTATGGGCTTTCATGGAGTGACCCATTAGTTAACGAATGAGGGTTAATTCGGTATAATAAGTTTAGCCAATTAATCTTGGATAGTTGAAGCCATGATCTGTCGGTCCATGAGATCCCCCTACTAGCTCGTAAATGAATTAGCTTTAGAGTAGCATGATAAGTTAATTTGAAACGTTCAAATTAGAATTATACGAAATAGGAGAATTTATATTTAAATGTGATTTGAATATATGAAGGTGGATTTGTGTAAAATTAATTTAATATTTGATATTAAATTAATTATAATTAATTGATTTGTTTAAATAATTATTTATTAATTTTTAGAAAATTAATTTATGAAATTAATTTTATAAAATTAATAATATTTTTAATATTTGAAATCAAATTAATTTTTAGACATCATTTGGTTTTGGAAAAATGACACAAAATGAAATTTTGGTTTTTTCCATTAAGCCATCAACTAGCTCACAACAAACCCACTTCATATGGTTTCAATAACTCCAAGCATGAGTTGCATCTCATGCAACCATCTTCTTTGCATGAGAGACCTGTAATAAATAACGAAGATTCGGAGCGGAATTGAGGCATGCATTCAAAGAGTTTTTACAGAAAAAATCGGAATGAAGAAATTGTTCTCCAAGTGGGTTGTAGCAGTGAGCTTCTCTCCAAGTTTCCTTTCATTCAAGCTGTTCTTGAGTTCCATAACTCATTTTAAAACTCCAAGAAGATAGTGGGGAAGATCTTGAGGTAGTTCACAGTAAGTTTCAGAGAATATAACAATTGAGAATCAATATTTTAAAGAGTTCTATAAAGGTATAGCATCAAACCCTCTTGTGTTAGATAAACATACTTTAGTTACTTCCAAAATTAATGAATTAGAGTGCTTATTGATCTTGTTGCTTCCACTGCATGCTGATATACTCTTACAATTGGTATCAGAGCATCATTTAAGCACTCAATTTTGTTTAATTTTGATGTGGTGAGTGTTTTTCATGAGTTATATGAACGTGGTGCACTGATATGGTTTTTTGAGATTTGGTATTTATTTTCTCTCTAATTTCTTGATTAAATTTGTAATTGGCTCTTGATTTATGAGCTTATATGTATTCTCAAGAGCCTGTAATTTATTTGGAGTTATTAGAGTTGAAATTAAGATGTAATTGAAGAAATAAGTGAAGAAGGCCAAGCTGCAGATTCCAATTTTTCAGCTTCTCCTCGAAGATCGTTGTTGAGGTATAAACGTTAAACGATCGTGTAGCAACGGTGAATTTAACGGTGAAGGATATACAAACTAGAAATCCAACATCAATACAATGTTAGTTGTGGATGATTTGAGGTTTGTGTTAATGGAGGAATATCCTCCGGTTCCCATCACATCAACAAACAGAAATGTTCGGGACATCTATGATCGGCGGGTAAGGGCTAATGAGAAAGCTTAGGTCTACATCTTAGAAAGTATACCTGATGTACTTAATAAGAAACATAAGGTTATGCCTACCGCTCGTGAGATAATGGTGTCGCTTCAGGAGATGTTCGGGCAACCATCATCCTTTGTTCGACATGAAGCCATTATGTATGTCTACGTTACTTGCATGAAATATGAAACCAACCGAACATGTTCTCAATATGATGGTCCATTTTAATGTTGTCGAGGCTCATGGGGCGATGATAAATGAAACAAGTCAAGTAAGTATGATATTGGAATCTCTCTCGGAGAGTTATCTGCCATTCAAAACCAATGTTGTTATGAACAAAATTACTTATAATCTGACCATGATATTGAACAAGTTATAGACATATCAGTCTCTGAAGAAATTAAAGGAGAAAGAAATAAATATTATTTCTAACCCCAAGAAGTTTTTTAAGGGGTCAACGTCTGGAACGAAACTCATTGATAACAAGAATTTTGTTCCTTCTTCTTCGAAAGACAAATCCGTAAAAATGAAGAAGAAAGGAAAAAGGAAAAATAAAACCATTGCTAAGAAAAACAAAAACAAAAACAAAACTCCAAAAGGAAAATGTTTCCACTGCGGAGAAGATGGGCACTGGAAGCATAATTGCCTAAAGTATTTGGCTGAAAAGAAAGCGGAAAAGACGAAATAAGGTAAATTAGATTTACTAGTAATTGAAACATGTGAAGTGGAAAATACTCACCTTACCTAGATATTGGATTCAGGCGCCGCTAATCATGTTTGCACTTTTCTACAGGAAACTTGTTCTTGGAGAGAACTTTCTGAACAGGAAATGACTTTCAATGTGGGAACGGGTGAAGTCATTTCAACTCATGCAGTAGGAGTTGTCAAGCTATTTTTTGAATAGTCTTTTATCTTACTTAGGAATGTATATTATGTACCTAAGATGAAAAGGAACTTAATCTTCATTTCCTGTCTACTAGAAAATATGTACAAAATATCTTTTGAATCTAATGAAGTGTTTTATTTTTCAAGAGGTATTCATATTTTTTCTGCAAGACTTGAAAATAACTTGTGCATATTAAAACCAACTGAAGCAAAAGCCATTCTAAATATAGAGATATTAAAACGACTGAGACTCAAAATAAGAAATGCTAAATTTCTCCTAATTCCTATCTTTGGCACCTCAGACTTCGTCACATTAATCTCAATAGGATTAAGAGATTATAAAAAACGGTTATCTAAATCAGTTAGAAGATAGATCTTTACCTCCATGTGAATCATGTCTTGAAGGAAAAATGACTAAAAAATCTTTTTCTGACAAAGGTCTGCGTGCCAAAGAGCCTATCGAACTTATACATTCAGACCTATGTGGTCCGATGAATATAAAAGGACACGGAGGCTATCAGTATTTCGTCAGTTTTATTGATGATTACTCTAGATATGGCTACATTTACTTAATCAATCGTAAGTCTGAAACTCTTGAAAAGTTTAAAGAATTTAAGGCTGAGAAAGAAATTTTTTTAGGTAAAAGAATTAAAACACTTCGATCTGATCGAGGTGGTGAGTATATGGATTTACAATTCCAGAACTATCTAGTAGATCATGGAATTCAATCCCAGCACATAGCACCTGAAACACCACAACAAAATGGTGTTGTAGAAAGGAGAAATTGACCCTTGTTAGACATGGTCCGATCAATGATGAGTTATGCTCAGTTACCTCAATCCTTTTGAGGGTATACAATACAGACTGCAATATTTATTCTAAACATTGTTCCTTAAAAAATGTTTCAAAAACACCGTATGAATTATAGAAAGGACGCAAAACTAGTTTATGTCATTTCCGTATCCGGGGTTGTCCAACACATGTGTTGGTACAAAATCCTAAGAAATTAGAAAAACGTTCGAAATTATGTCTTTTTGTAGGATATCCCAAAGAAGCAAAAGGAGATTTGTTTTATGATCCCAAGAAGACAAGTACTTATATCAACAAATGCTACATTCTTGGAAGAAGATCATATAAAAAATCATCTACCTCTAGTAAACTAATATTCCAAGAAATGACCAAAGATGCTACAAAAATATCAACAAGAGATGTTGATCAAGCTGGTCTATCAACAACTGTTGTTGTCCCATCACATCCATCCTAAGAGTTGAGGATGTCTCGACGTAGTGGGAGGGTTATTCAACAACCTAAACGCTATATGGTTTTAATAGAAACTCAAAACATCATACAGGATGATGGTTTAGAGGATTCATTAATCTTTAAAAAGGCAATGGAAGATGCTGACAGGGAATAGCGGATAAAAGCCATGGACGTTGAAATTGAGTCTATATACTTCAACTCTGTCTGGGAACTTATAGATTAACCACATGGGGTTACACCTATCAGTTGCAAATGGATCTATAAGAGGAAGCGAGACCAAACTGGCAAGGTGCAAACCTATAAAGCCAGACTCGTGGTAAAAGGTTTTACCCAAAGAGAAAGGGTTGATTATGAAGAAACTTTTTCTTCTGTTGCCATGATAAAGTCAATTAGAATAATTCTTTCCATTGCCACATGTTATGACTATGAAATATGGTAAATGGATGTCAAAACAAATTTTCTAAATGGCTTTCTTGATGAAAGTAATTTTATGTCTTAACCAGGATCGAAAAAGGACCGGAACAGAAAGTGTGTAAGCTCAAATGATCCATTTATGGATTAAAACAAGCTTCAAGATCCTGGAATATAAGGTTTAAAACTGCAATCAAATCTTATGGCTTAGAACATAATGTTGATGAACCTTGTGTATACAAGAAGATAGCCAATAAGAATGTAGCATTTTTAGTTCTTTACGTTGATGATATCTTGCTCATTAGGAATGAAACAAGTTTCCTTGCTAACGTAACAAGACGGTTAGCAACAAAATTTCAAATGAAAGATTTGGGTGATGTTGAGTACGTTCTAGGAATACAGATCTTTCGAAATCGAAAGAATAAAACTCTAGCACTATCTCATGCATCTTATATTGACAAGATGCTTTCAAAATATAATATGTAAAATTCCAAAAGAGATATGTTACCTTTTAGACATGAAATTCATTTGTCAAAGGAACAGAGTCCTAAGACACCTCAAGATGTTGAGGAAATGACAAGAATTCCATACACATCTGCAGTTGGGAGTTTGATATACACAATGTTATGTACAAGCCCTGACATATGCTTTGCAGTTGGAATCGGCAGCAGATTCTAATCTAATTCGGGACACAATTATTGGACTGCTGTAAAAAACATCCTCAAGTATCTAAGGAGAACGAGGGACTATATGCTTGTGTATGGACCTAAGGATTTGATCCTCACAGGATACACTGATTCTGATTTCTAGACTGACGTAAATTTAAGGAAATCTACTTTAGGATCAGTTTTCACTCTCAAGCTATAGTTTGGAGAATCATTAAGCAAAGTTGTATCGTTGACTCCACAATGGAAGGAAAATACGTGGCTGTATGTGAAGTTGCTAAAGAAGCAGTATGGCTATGCAAATTCTTGGCCGATTTGGAGGTAGTTCTAGATATACAACTACCTATCACACTGTATTATGACAATAGTGGTGTCGTTACCAACTCAAAAGAACCAAGGGGTCACAAATGTGGAAAACATAATGAAAGAAAGTACCATCTCATCAGAGAGATAATACTCGGAGGAGATATGACCGTCACAAAGATAGCCTCTGAAGACAACCTTGTTAATCCATTTACAAAGGTCCTCTCGGCTAAAGTGTTTAAGAGTCACCTAGCTGGAGTAAGACTCCGAGTGATGTAATCTAGGGCAAGTGGGAGAATATCTATGGTATTATAGATGCCCTAGTTTATTGTATTTTCCCTTTATGTTTCTCAACATTGTATTGTATATATATTTATTCTCACTGGAGTTTAGTCTAAGTGGGAGATTGTTAGGAATGTCCTAGAACTCACACTTCGTATTAAATATTCTATTTATCAATAAAATATTATTGAGTAATTTATTCAATAAAGTTGTTGATTTTGCATTCTATTATAAAAATCGAACAAACATATCCATGGCTATAGTGTGAATACTTTAACTTTATGTGGTGACATAAATAGGATCAAGTTAATAATATATAGCCTAAATGGTCTAATAAGTATATGGATGAAATTGTGTATCTCACCCTGGTAACACTATTGGATGCAAACCATTTTGTAGGTAATACAAATGATGTGATCCACAGATCATTCATGTAGAGACATGTGAGTGGAGGCATCCTATTCAATGAGTTTGCATTATAGTCTGGACCACAAAATAGTCACTTTTCTTTATGAAGACCGTTTACTGTTAAAACTGACTATTTCTTTTTAAGTAACCTAGGTTAACTTGATCTTAATCATGAGCTACCTATGAACTTCTATTTGTTCGGGATTATCCTTTGATTTGCATGGGTAAAAGTAGTCCAACAACACTGCTCAATAAACCTTTCATTTTAGGATAAAATTGGATAAATAGTTGGGGACATAGCCCTACAAGATGGTATTCACTCCTACCCGATTTAGGGTTAGCAGATAGGTTGTTCTCTTAAGTACTGATTCCAAGTTGTGAATAATTGAGGCTCCGCCTTCTCATGATAGAGAAAGGACTTGATTCATGAGTATTATGAATCAAATTGTTCATTAGAGGGTCAGTGGAAACTTAAGGAACGAGATGTATTCACAGGGGTAAAATGGTGAACTTGACCTAGCTGTGATTACAAAAAACCTGTGAAGGATCGATTTACTGATCATGTTTATATCGAGTGGACATAATATATCTACAATGATGGGAGTTCAACTATGGGCTTTAGTAGAGTGACCCATTAGTTAACGAATGGGAGTTAATTCGGTATAATGAGTTTAGCCAATTAATCTTGGATCGTAAGAGCCCATGATCTGTAGGTCTGCGAGGTCCCCCTACTAGCTCGTAAATGAATTAGCTTTAGAGTAGCATGATAAGTTAATTTGAAACGTTCAAATTAGAATTAAACTAAGGAGAATTTATATTTAAATGTGATTTGAATGTTTGAAAGTGGATTTTTGTAAAATTAATTTAATATTTGATATTAAATTAATTAGAATTAATTGATTTATTTAAATAATTATTTATTAATTTTATTAGAAAATTAATTTATGAAATTAATTTTATAAAATTAATAATATTTTTAATATTTGAAACCAAATTGATTTTTAGAAATCATCTAGTTTTGGAAAAATGATACAAAATGGAAATTTGTTTTTTTCCATTAAGCCTTCAACTAGCTCACAACATACCCACTTCATATGGCTTCAATAACTCCAAGCATGAGCTGCATCTCATGTAGCCATCTTCTTTGCATGAGAGACCTGTAATAAATAAAGAAGATTGGTGTGGAATTGAGGCATGCATTCAAAAAGTTTTTACAGAAAAATTCGGACTGAAGAAATTGTTCTTCAAATGGGTTGTAGCACTGAGCTTTTCTCCAAGTTTTCTTTCATTCAAGCTGTTCTTGAGTCCCACAACTCATTCTAAAGCTCCAAGAGAATAGTGGGGAAGATCTTGAGGTAGTTCACAACAAGTTTTTGAGAAGATAACAGCTGAGAATCAAGATTTTGAAGAGTTCTACAAAGGTATAGCATCAAACCCTCTTGTGTTAGATAAGCATGCTTTAGTTACTGCCAAAATTAATGAATTAGAGTGCTTATTAATTCTTGTTGCTTCTGCTGTATTCTAATATACTCTTACACCCATTTTGTAGGACTCTGTCCCCAATTATCTGGCCGGTCTTACCCCTAAAATGGAAGGCATATTGAGTCGGCGATGTTAGGCCACTCTCACCCGTGCAGATTAAAGAATTGTCTGAAATAAGCAGGAGCTCAGAGTTAGCTCAGGATTAAGATCGAGCTACCTAGATCATCAAATTGAAAAGTTAGTTTTAATAGTAAATGGTGTTATAAAGAAAGGTGACTATTTTAGTCTGGTCTTATGCAAACATTTTTTGCATAGGATGTCCCCACTCGCATGTCTCTACATAAATGGTTTCAGAATCACATCATTTGTATCAAATACAAACCAGGCCGCATCTATAGTATCCCCAGGATAAGCTACCTAACCCTATCCTTATACTTATAGACTGTTTTTGTTATTTACTCAAACTTGATCCAGTTTTAGGTTCCACATAAAGTTCAAGTATTCATGCTATAGCCAGAGGTTTGTTAGTTTATTGGATTTAGGCTTTAACATGTGCAATTTACATATTTAATAATAACTTTACTAAATAAACCTCAATAACATCTTTATTGCAAATAAAATATGTTTAATGTTTACAAACTGCAAGTTTTAGAATATACAATCTAACAAACTCCCACGTGGACTAAAACTTTAGTGAGTTTATATATACAATGTTGAGTATGAAAGAGTAAAATATAAATACAATAAACTAGGGCATTAAATACCCATGAATTCTCCCACTTTCCCTAGATTTATAAGTCTCATAGTCCTAGTTCGACTAGGTGACCCTCGAACACTTTAGCCGTTAGGGCCTTTGTAAACAGATCGGCTAAATTGTCTTCTTGGACGATTTGCATGACGATCGCATTTTCTCGGTGTACTATCTCCCTGATGAGATGGTATTTGCACTCGATGTGCTTCCCGCATTTATGGCTTCTCAGTTCTTTCAAATTAGCAACTGCTCTAATGTTATCACAATAGAGTGTGATAGACAAATGCATATTTGGAACTATTTCCAAATCAGTTAAGAATTACCTAAGTCATACCACTTCTTTCGCTGCTTCACACATAGGTACATGAGATGGTACTTGCGTTCGATATTCTTCCTGCATTTATGGCTTTTCAGCTCTTTAGCAACTGCTCTAATGTTATCACAATAGAGTGTGATAGGCAAATGCATATTTGGAACTACTTTAAAATCAGTTAAGAATTTCCTAAGCCATACCGCTTCTTTTGACGCTTCACACGTAGCTACATACTTTGCTTCCATGGTAGAGTCAGCAATATAACTTTACTTTATACTCCTCTATACTATAGCTCTTCCATTTAGAGTGAACACTGATCTCGAAGTTGATTTCCTTGAGTCAATATCAGTCTAAAAATAAGAGTTAGTGTATCCTGTAAGGATCAGATCCTTAGCACCATACACAAGCTTATAGTCCCTCATTCTCCGAAGATACTTGAGGATGTTCTTAACGAAAGTTCAATGATCTTATCCAGGATTGGACTGAAACCTGCTAACTATTCCAACTGCATGGCATATGTTTGAGCGTGTACACAACATGGCATACATCAAACTCAATTTCTGATGTATAAGGAATTTGTTTCATAACCTTAATTTCTTGATGTGTCTTAGGACATTGTTCCTTACACAAATGAATTTCGTGTCAGAAAGGTAACATACCTCTCTTGGAATTTTGCATCTTATATCTAGATAATATCTTGTTTATATAAGATGCCTAAGATAAGGTTAGCATTTTGTTCTTGCGATTTTGAACTATTTGGATTCCAAGAACATATTGAACATGTCCCAAACCTTTCATTTGAAACTGTGATACTAGCCATCTTTTAACGTCAGCAAGGAATTCTAACTCATTCCAATAAGTAGGATATCATCAACATATAATATCAAAAAAGCTACAGTCTTGTTGATAATTTTCTTATAAACATAAGGTTCATCAACGTTCTATTCAAAGCCAAACGTTTTCAAAGCTTTTGTCAAATCTTATATTCTAGGATCGAGATGCTTGTTTCAATCCATAAATGGATCGTTTGAGCTTGCAAACCGTTTACTCTTAACCTTATTCAATGAATCCTTCTGGCTGAGACATATAGATACTCTCTTTAAGATAGCCATTCAGAAAGGTTATCTTGACATTCATTTTCCATATTTCATAATCATAAAAGACAGCAATGGTCAAGAGTATTCTAATTGACTTAATCATGGCAACCATAAAGAAAGCTTCTTCATAGTCCATCCTCTCTTTTTGGGTAAACCTTTTTGCCACGGTCGAGCTTTGTAAGTTTGTACCTTACCAACTTGGTCTCATTTTCTTTTGTAAATCCATTTACAACCAATAGTTTTTACCCCATCTGGCTAATCTACAAGTTCCCAAACTGAATTGAAGTACATTGATTCCATTTCGAGATCTATGGCTTTTATCCACTGGTCTTGGTCTACATCTTTCATTGTCTGTTTTATGGTCAATGTATCCTCTAAGCCATCATCAGGTATGACGACCTGAGTTTCTACCAAATCCATGTATCGGTCAGGCTATTGAATAACCTCCCATTACGTCGAGATGCTCAACCCTTGAGAAAGATGTGATTGACCAGACGTACCAGTTTTATCAACAACTCTTATTGATGAACTGGCTTGATCAACAACTCTTGTTGGTCTCTCTATAGTTTCCTTGGAAATTTCATTCAATACTAGTTTTATGTGAGGTTGATGATTTCTTATGTGGTCATTCTCCAAGAATGTAGTGTTTATCGATACAAACAATTTATCATCTTGAGGATCATAAAATAGACCACCGTTTGTTTCTTTGGGGTATCCTACAAATCTGCATACTTATAAACGACATTCCAGTTTCTTTGTGTTCTGCACCAACACGTGTGTCAAGCATCCATAAATCCTAAAGTTATGTATACTACCTTCATGCTCTCTCAACAACCCATACGGTGTTTCAGAAACACTTTTTGAGGGAACATACTATAGTTTGTACTACGTATCCCTAAAATGAGTTAGGTAACTGAGCATAACTCATCATTGAATGAATCATGTCTAATGGAGTTCTATTTCTCCTCTCCGCTACACCATTTTGTTGAGGTGTATTAAGTGTTATGAGTTGAGACTGAATTCTGTGTTCTATCAAATAGTCTTGGAATTTCAAGTTCATATACTCACCACCTCGATCTAATAGAAGTATTTTAATTTTTTTACCTAATAGGTTCTTAACCTCTGCCTTATACTCCTTGAACTTTTCAAGAGTTTTGGACTTATGATGCATTAGGTAAACATAGTCATATCTAGAATAGTCATCAATAAAACTAAGGAAATATTCAGATCCTCCTCGAGCCTTAACATTCATCAAACCACAAAGGTATGAATGTACAAGCTCTATGGGTTCTTTGGATCTTAGACATTTTCTCGTAAAAGTTCTTTTGGTTATTTTACCTTTAAGACATGATTCACACAGAGGTAAAGAGTTGTCTTCTAACTGATTTAGAAGTCCACTTTTAACCAATCTTTCAATCCTATTGAGATTTATGTGTCAAAATCTTAAATGCCAAAAATAAATATTAGGAGAATTTTTTCGTTTTTTATTTTGAGTTTTAGCTGTTATAAACATCTCTATATTTAAAATAGCTTTTTCCTCAGTTGGTTTTAACACGTACAAGTTATTTTCAAGTTTAGAAGAACATAATTGAATACCTCTTGAACCAATGAACACTTCATTGATTTCAAAAGTAACTTTGTACATATGTTCTAATAAACAAAAGATTAATATTGAGTTCTTTCTCATGTCAGGTACATAATAAATATTTTCTAACAAAATGTAAACATCTTCAAAAAATAACTTCAAATTCCCACATTGAAAGTCATCTCGCCTTTTGCAAGTTGTTTCTAGGAATTAGTTTCCTAAATAAAAGTACAAATATGTTTAACGGTCGAATCTAATATCTAGGTCAAATAAGAATTCTCCATTAAACATGTGTCAACAAGTAAATCGTATTTACCTTGTTTTTCCTTCTCATCTTTTTTCTCAGCAAGATATTTAGGGCAATTCCTTTTCTAGTTTCCATCTTTGTTGCAATGGTAACATCTACCTTTAGTAACCTTAGCCTTACTTTTCTTTGCAGGAGTTTTCCTTTTACCTTTTCCCTTCTTCTTCATCTGGATACTCTTATCCTTAGAAGTTGAAGATCCAAACATTGTACTAGAGGATATAGTCCTAGAGGACGATCCTTTCCGAAATTTACTGGAGGTTACAACATTTGCTTCCCCTTTATGTCCTTTGTTTTTCTTTAAAGACTGATAAGTCTGAAGGTCATTTAGAAGAGTAGTCAGATTATATTCTATTTTGTTCATCATTACATTTGTTCTAAATTGTAGGAAACTCTTCGAAAGAGATTCCATAATGAAACTGACCTGGCTCTTCTTATCAATGACAGCATCATTTGCCTCCGCAATATTGAAATGAACCATCATGTTAGGGACATGTTCTCTAACAGAGGTCCTTTCCTTCGTACGAGAGTTGTAAACGTATTTGAGAGCATCATGCTGAATGGATGTGGATGGTTGTCCAAACATCGCTTACAATGAATCCACGATCGCCTTAGCGATACCATGCTCTCATGCTTCTTGGTCAAAATATCTGATATGCTTGCTAGGTTATAGGTTCGGGCTTTCTCATTCCCCCTAACCCATTTGTCATATGCATCCCGAGCATTTTGGTTTGCAGTTGAGCTAGGAACTGAAGGACATTCCTCCATTAAAACAAACCTTAAATCATCTATTACTAATATCGTATAAATATTTGATTTCTAGGTTGAATAACCATCACCGTTAAACTCATCAGAAGCTAAAAGTTGAATGATAGAATTCGACATGCTGAAAATATAAACAAAATTTATTAGTAAACTGCTTTTAAATCTAATTTAATTTTAGTAGAAAATAATAATGTACCCATATCTCATTATTAATTGCAATGATACTTTAGTAAGTCAGAATAGATGCTATTGAGGGGTAGTCAAATATTCCTTCACTGAAGGAAGACATTCTTGACTAAATACTAATGTTAAAATAACTCTTTATTCCTCTAGTCATTTAGTTATTGTTTTTAGTCAAGAACTTACTAACACTTAGTAACTCTTGTAAGTGTACCCTTCCATTTTAAGATTTTAGAGAATGGTATCAACAAGCTCCCAAATTGGAAGAGAATGCTGAAGACAAAACTAAGAAATCCTACTAATTTCTGAAGTTTGCAGTGTTTCGATCATTATGTTACAACCTTCCGAATTGGTGCTCGCCTAAAAACGACACGTAGGTGGAACATAGGACTATCACAGTGCAACCTAATGAAAGAGACCACAGGATACGTTGACACATTTTCACCCACTTACTATAAACTACTTCCCTTATTCACCTTGTTATTGACCCATGCATACTTTCCGAATGAAGCAATCGTGGTAAAAGCAATATGAAGTCAAGCATGGGTCTCATGATGTGAACTCTTAGCGATGTGAGAGCTAAAACAAATATATCATATATATTATTAGTTTCTCAATAAAGTGTTCTATTTGTTTGGGTATATATTTACTTAGGAATATTCCGGCTAAAAAAACCTAAATCTAGGTATTTATCCAAGTATAACGTTTATATTTGGATTTAACCTACGATGTCTAAGTGATAAACAAATTTATTACCTCACACCGCTCACGTATGCTCATAAAACTAGGTTAACAACACTCAAGAATCGACTAAAATCCCCAGGTAGTAGATGTTCCGTAAACCATCAACTTAAGTACCTCTAGCCTTAGACAGGATTTAGCTCGAGTGAGTTTGTAACCATAGTTTTACAAGATAACGACCTATTTTAACTATTCAAAACAAGTTGTTATTTGTTAAGCCGAGGTGAGCATGCATTTTATCTTTGTTATAGATTTTAAATGTCTAATTTATTTTATAACACTTTATAAAAGATAGACATACTTGCAATCCATAACATTCATCCAACATTCCATAATTAAATATAACCAATTATATTAAATATGAAATCCTAGTACATGCATACTATATATTATAACTAATTATAACATACTTTCAATGCATGCTACATGCTTCCTATGGAGGGATTTTAAATCTACATGGCATACATTATGCACATACAAGATTTAATTTAATTATAATATACATTCTACAACGAATAAATATTAAACATACACTGATATGGACTAGTTTTGACATCTTAAGCAACCAAACAACCTAAATTATTACAAGAATAATTTAAAACAGTCTTTTGAACCGCTTGAACCGGCTCCAAATCCCTCGAATCGGACCTTCAAGGCATCAAAATGGCTAAACCACTCAATATAGGCTTGACCCGGCCAAGCTGCAAACAGCCTGAATCGCCACAAACTACACGCGTCTCATCTTGACTAGCTTAAGAACAATGTTCCAACGTTTCTTTTTCAATTACATCCTAATTTCAACTTTAATGACTCTAATAAATTTACAAACTCTTGAGAACACATTAAGACCCATAAACAAGGAGTCAATTACAACAAATACAACATAATTAAAGAAAAATCTAACGCAAAAACTGTAATATATCCATATCAGCACCCATTTCATATAACTTATGAAAAACACCCACCAAGCAAAAGATAACGTAACTTAAGTGCTTGAAACATGCTCTGATACAAATTATTAGAGTTGACATTCAACATGCAGAAGAGATTTGGATTTTAAGCACTTTAATTATATTAATTTTAGTAAATAATCATGTAAGATTGTACACAGCAAATTAGGGTTAGAATGTCAACCTTTGTAGAACTCCAAAAATGGTGCCATCCTTCTTTGTTTTCTAATCATGAACGATTCGTAGACAACCACAAGAGTCTTCCCCGCTATTCTCCGGCTTTGAAACTGATTGTGAAATCCAAATTGTAAAAAAACTTGAAGGGAAATTTCGGATTGAAGAGAATTTAGTGTGTGAATTTGAAAGAACAAACTGTTGGAATTGGTGTCCTAATTCTCCCGGAGTCCCATTGTTTGTAATTATACACATTGTTTTATGAATAAAATAATTGTTATTTCATTATGGCATTTACTCATATCCAATAAACAAAGCTCCATGGTAATCTTATGTAAACTTAAGCATGTATATGAGATATACAAGTGGATCATCTCTTAAGGGATAACCTAAATAGGTCTGGAGAATAAGGATTAAGGTGGGATACCTGATCCTGGTGACACTATGGATATGGCCCGCTTTGTAGAGGTTTGCAAGTGTTGTAAACCACTATAGATGGTAGATCCTGACCATTCATGTGGAGAGTGGGGGTGTCATATAAAAAGAGTTTGTATAAGACCAGATCATGAGATGACTAGACTCTATATATAACACTGTTGATACTGGAGACATACATCACACCTAAACGACCATAGGTGACACGACCTCAATCCTAAGTGTTTTGGAAACTTCTCCTTTGAGGGCAATCCTTTGATTAGTATGGGTGAGAGTGGCCAGATTTCCAACTCAACATGCCTATCTTTTTGGGGACTTGTCTGATCTGGGAGCTGGGAACTCACTTACACAAGATGGAATTCACTCCTTCTCGGAAGCAGGGATAAGTAGATAGATTACTCCCTTGAGGGCTGTTTTCGGGCTTGAACATAGTCGCCACATCTTCTCTTTGAAAGAGAAGACACGGTCATAATAAGACTATGACTTATGTTCATTAGAGGATTTAGTGGTACTTAAGAAGTTAGATATAATTACAGGGGCATAACGGTTATTGGTTGAGCTGTACTTACGAGCGATTGTAACGGGTTTGGATTGATGATATAAATTGCTTAAAATGATGCGATACTACTTCTAGTTATGCGTTAATTATGGATGTTCATGTAGTATGCCATGCGTTGTCACAAGTTTCCTTACGATGGAACCAAGTATAATTCCATCGCAAGTTTCTCGGTATGATCCGAGGTGAACACAGGGAATGGTTTAGATTATTACGGTACGTTCATGATATATGCGACCAGGTTTTCAATCTTTAAAAATGAGTTTGTATAAGTATATAAATTGCAATAAAAGAAAGGAAAGCAGTAAAGATGCGATAAAAACATAAAAATACAGTAAACCTAAGCTAGATGTTACAAGATACAGACTTCATGTACAAGATGCTGGGATTAAGACTGGCTGTGAAAGGTATGCAAAGACATGGGATGCAGCGACAAGTCTTATGAATAGAATAGAAAGATAAAGACAAATAATACAAACAACGCAAGTTCTTAATTGGATTGAAGGTACAAATACTGTTTCGCTCTTCTCTTGGCTTACACCTCTCAGTGATCGGCCGCACTCCCACATGTCTGTAGTGAAACAGAGACTAACGTAATGAACGCAAGGTTGCTTCCATGTCTGGAAGTACTACTCGCTTTAGTTAACGCATTCTTCTAACCTTCTTTCGATAGATCAGAATGACACCTTCACTTCTGCTCTCACAGGTGAAGATGTCGTCTAGCATGTTTTAGCTAAACGTATTTTATATCTTTAATACAGATTAAGTTCTTAGTGATTCATATTGCTCATTAGGGGGTTAAGAGACATCATGAAGAAAGTGTTGGATGGGTGAACAGATATAGACAGAAAATGGTAAATGGAATTTATCGAAACATTTAATATTTCTACTAAGCATTTGATACATGGTGTGTGAATAAAGAGATAAAGAAAACATGAAATACACAATGAAAGAGAGATAGAATAGATACAATCAAGTGCCAATGTCTTAGCACAGATTTAATGGAGATCTGCTTGCCGGATAGGATGGATTTGATGGTAGGAAGAGCTTCCCTCTCAGGCTTGCTCTACCGGTAGCAGGGGTCTTTGCACAGATCTTCCGATCGGGAGTTTGGCAGGTTGGATCTGAGATTCACCTCTTGGCCTTATCTTGTCTTCTTCCTGAATTTATTTTCTTAAGCATTCAGCTCAGCCTTTTCTCTACAATCTAGAAGCACTTAGCCCTGTATCAATAGCATATCTTTTCTCTGAAATCAATGGGGTATTTATAAGTGCAGATCTTTGACTCTGGCCTTGTGGTCCCCACTCATGGTAATGGTAATTCCGAAGATGGAGGGATATTATTCCTTCTGTTATGCAATCAGACCGTCAATTCTGCACAACTGTTAGTTGTGCACGTGTCTCAATCCTCCGCTCTTGCGTTGCTCAGCTGCATCTTTCGATCATGGACTCACATGCCTGTCTCTTATACACATCTAGATGTGTATAAGAGACAGTAATATATCTGTGGTAAGGAGAATTCAGCTGTCGGTCTATAGCGGAGTGCCTAGCAGTTAATGGATGGTGGATCCCGTGACTAAAGAGTTTAGTCAGTTATTCATGTACCATTGGAGCTTCGAGCTTCAGGTCCATAAGGTCCTCTTGGTAGCTCAATGAATCCTGTCTCTTATACACATCTAGATGTGTATAAGAGACAGAGCGGTGACTTGGTCTCCTACAAAACAGAGTAAGGCTTGTCTTCCATCTTTTTGGTGTTAATGGGTGTAATTGCAAACATTTATAATTATTGTAATATTAGGCTAATTTTCATACAATTGGTGCATAATTACTAACTTTTGGCCACAATATCTAGATAAGGGGCATAAATAACTTGTATTTCTACAAGTTATAGCGATCTGTGAAGGGTTGTTGCACTATTGATTGGTTAAAATGGACACATAATATATCTGTGGTAAGGAGAATTCAGCTGTCGGTCTATAGCGGAGTGCCTAGCAGTTAATGGATGGTGGATCCCGTGACTAAAGAGTTTAGTCAGTTATTCATGTACCATTGGAGCTTCGAGCTTCAGGTCCATAAGGTCCTCTTGGTAGCTCAATGAATTTAAGTTGAGGATCAGTTCTTGGTGTTGATTTGAAATGTTCAAATTGACAAGAGGTAATTCGATTATATATTATATGATTGGTATTGTGTATGAGATACATCACGAGGAGGATTAATGTAAATAAGATTTACATTAAGTGCTATGGAATAGAAAAAGAGCTATGATTTATATGTTTCATGAGATAAAATATTAAAACTATAGGTTATAAATATATTATGGTAAGTTAGTTATCATTTATATTTATAATAATATTAATTATTGGATAATTATCTCTCTTTTTTTAATAACCAATTGTGTGGGAGATTATTGGTGGTTTCATGGTAACCATGAGATAAAAAGAAAAATTGTTTTCCTAATTTTGGTAAGAAAGAGAAAAGATTTGCAAAAATTTTGTTTTAAGATTTTCAACCTTGAAAAATACTCACGGAGTAGTTGTCAAGTAAATGAGATTTACTAAGCGACGGCTTGCAGTTAGCAAAACGATCGTGGAGTGTTCTTATGTGATAGACACTTAGCTAAGCGATGAGCTAAACAATCACATAACTTTTCTTAAATGATTGGGCATCGACCTATCGATAGGTTGTTCCATCTCCCACTTGCTCAATCGTTTACACGATTGTGGTTCCTCCCGTTTTCTGCCTCAAACCTAGTTCACACAAAGCCCACCCTCTGGATTCTCACACCGAGAATACCAATGTTCTGTGGAGGCCATTCGTGGTGTTCGGGGTGTTCGTGACCTTGGCGATTGCTTATTTCGAGTGTACAGTGATCGTGCAGTGTAGCGGTCGTGTTGGATGAGCATTCGTGTGTTGTTATGTTGCTGTGATCGAGTGTTCGTGATTAAGGAACTTGAAGATGAGTCTACAAAAGTGTGTTGATTCTTGTCCTTGATCTATTGTATAGGATGCTGTAATTTCTATATTTCGCATAACCGTATGTTTTCGTTTGTGATTATAATTGTAAAGTTCATATACAATTGAAATTGGGAAAAGATCATTTCCACTGCTCATGGAAATCCTCATGTTCAATTTCCTTCAATAACTTCTTTCAAAAAAACAAATTTGCATGAAATTTTTCCTCCACCAATTTTCTTCTATTTATAGTGTAATTACATGCAAAGAGACTTAAAATCAAGTTGACACTTAATTTTGCATGCACTAAGTAGAATTTGAGGTGTTTTAGTAAGTGGAAAAAGTTGGATAATTCTACTCACTATGAATTTGGGATAATTCCACTCACTTGAAAATTTCATTTAATGTTTTGAATTTCAAAAAACTCAATTTAAATGAATTTTAAGTTTACATAAAATTTATTCAAATAATTAATCTTAAATAAAATTCATTTCTTTCAAACTAATTTTAAATAAAACTAATTCTAATAATTAATTTCAAATAAAATTAGTTTTAAATAAAAATAATTAATTAATCAAATTAATTTAATATCAAATATCAAATTAATAAAACGCGAATCTCGAACTTGAATTTCCATTCATAAATTTAAATAATTACAACTCTTCAATTTCGTTTAATTCAATAATTAAACTATATAATTACGTTAATTATATCATATATAATTAATGATTATTCCCTAAACTGAATTTGAATGTTTCAAATTCTCTCATCACACTATCCTAAGGTTTAGTCTAATATAAGCTAACATGGGAACCTAATGGACCTACAGATCATGAGCTCCAACAATTCAAGATTAATCGGTTAAATTTTTTAGCCTAATTAACCAACATTCTTTAACTATCGGGACACTCCACTAAACCCCAGTAGTTTCACTGTCCTCACTGTAGACATTTTTGTCCACATAATTTAACCATAATTAGTAAGTCGATCTTTCACAGATTATTTGTAATCACAACTGGGTCAAAATTATTGTTTTATCCTTGTAATTACATCTTGTTCCTTAAGTTCCACTGGTTCTCTAATGGACAATTGGTTTGTGATTCAACCACCAAACCGAGTCCTTCCTGGGCCAATGAGAAGGTGGGGCTCCTTGTCAACACTTAAGAGAATAACATATCTACTCTCCCTAGAATTGACTAAGAGCGAATTTCATCTTGTAAGACTATGTCCTCAACTATCTGCCCGGTCTTACCCCTAAAATAGAAGGCATATTGAGTCGGTGATGTTAAGTTACTCTCACCCATGCAGATTAAAGGATCGTCCCGAATAAGCAGGAGTTCGTAATTAGCTTAGGATTAAAATCGAGTTATCTAGGTCATCAAATTGAAATAGTCAATTTTAACAGTAAACAACGTTATAAAGAAAAGTTACTATTTCGTGGTCCGGTCTTATGCAAACATCTTTTGCATAGGATGTCTCCACCAGCATGTCTTTACATAAATGATTTCAAGACCATATCGTTTGTATCACTACAAAACGAGCCACATCCATAGTGTCCCCAAGATAAAGTACCCAACCCTATCATCATACTTATAGACCGTTATGGTTATATACTCAAAATTGATCCACTTTTATGTCTCTACATAAAGTTCAAGTATTCATGCTTAGCCAAGGGTTCGTTAGTTTATTTAGGCTTTAACATGCACAATTTACATATTCAATAATAACTTTATTAAATAAATCTCAATAACATATTTATTGCAAATAGAATATGTTTAATGTTTACAAACTGCGAGTTTTAGAACATACAATCTAACAGTTTCAACAACGAGTAAATCATATTTACCTTATTTTGCCTTTGCAAATAGAAAAGACTGGCAAGTCTGGAGCTCATTTTAAAAGAGTTGTCAGATTATATTCAATTTTATTCACCATTGCCTTCGTATGTAATCGCAGAAAACTTTTTAGAAGAGATTCCATCATGAAATTGACTTGATTCTTTTCATCTATGACAGTCGTTTGCCTTCGCCAGATTGAAGTTGACCATCATATCTAAAACATGTTCTCTAACAGAGGTTCGTTCCTTTATGCGGTAGTAGTAAATGTACTTAAGAGCATCATGCCTGATAGATGTGGATGGTTGTCTGAACATCGCCTGCAATAAATCCATGATTGCCTTAGCGATAACCATGCTATCATGTTTTTTAATCAAGACATCAAATATGCTTGCTAAAATATAGGTACAAGCCTTTTCAATTGCCCTTACCCATTTGTCATTGGCATCCCGGACATTTCAATTTGCTGATAAGCTGGGAACTAGAGAATATTCCTCTGTTAAAATAAACCTCATATCATCGAATACTAGTATTGTGTTTATATTTGATTTCTATGTTGAATAATTATCTCTGTTAACCTTATTTGAAGTGAGTAATTGAATTATTGAGTTAGATGTGTTGAAACATATAAATAAATTCTTTTAGTGAAATACTATTAAATCCAATTGAGTTTTAGCAAAATTAATAAGACACCCATATCTCATTAACATGGGAATCTCACAGTGCAAACTAATGGAAGAGACCGTAGAATGTGTTGATACACTTCTTTCTCCCACTTACTATGAACAACTTCCCCTATTCACCTTGCTATTGATCCATGCAAACACTTTAAGAATGGAGGGGTCACCTAAATGATAGAGTAAACTAACATGTAATGGAAGAAATCAGAATCAATAAGCACTCTAATTACATTTAATTTGAGTTTTAAAATATGTAAAGAAACAGTTTTCTAGAAAGGGTTTTATGAATTAAATACCTTTGATGAAAACTCTTCAATTCTAGTTAAATTCCACGAATTGAAGCTTCAATCTTTCAATGGACCACCACAAATATCTTCTCTACTATTCTCTAACTTGAATTGAGAGATGGAATCTCTAAATATAAGCTGGATTTGAGTGAGATTGAAGAGAGTTTGGAGGGATTTTTTCAACAGAAGTTTCAAAGCTTTTAATCAGCATGCATAAACTTCAATTTATACAAGAAGAACATGCAAATTTGAGTAAAAGGCTAATGCCACTTGACATGAGGTGTTAATTTGAGTGGGAAAATCCAAGATTGGAGTTTCCAACTTTCAAATTTTAAATTCAATTTATTTATTTAATTTGATTAATAATTTTAAATTGAAACTGATTTTTCAAAAACCAAATTTTCATTTAATTTTTATATTTTTTTTTAAAAAACAAAAGTTTCTAATTAATCAAATTAACCAATTTTGAACAAATTTTAAAATTAAACAAAATTGAATAATCAATTAAACTAATTAAATTAATTAAATTTAATATCAAATATTCAATATATATTATACTTCATCAAATATTTAAATCATTATTTAAATATTTTGAACTCTCCAATTTCATTTAATTTCGATAAAGAATTAAATGTTTCAATTGTATCAAACGGAATTAATAGAAATCCTAATTTAATTTGAACATTTCAAATTCAAAACCTTTATTTCGAATCTCAACGTTCCAAATTCACTCAATTCACTAATTCAAAATAATTTTACGAGCTAGTAGATGGATCTTATGGACCTACAGATCATGAGCTTCAACAATTTACAATTAATTGATTAAACTTTTTAAACCGAATTATCACCATTAGTTACTATTGAGACACACCACTATAGCTCGATAGTTGCACTCTTCGCACTATAGATATATTTATGTTCATTTTAGCCATAATCGGTAAGTCGATCTTTCACAGGTCATTCGTATTTATAGCTAGGTCAAAATTACTATTTTATCCCTGTAACTACATCTTGCTCCTTAAGCTCCCACCGATCCTTCATCAAATAATTGGTTTATAGTCCAACTTATAAATCATGACCCTTTCAATTATGAGAGGGTGGAGCTCTATTGTTCAAAACTAGGAATTCGCGCTTAAGAGAACAACCTATCTGCTAACACTAAGTCGTGTAGGAATGAATTCCATCTTGCAAAGCTATGTCCCTAGCTATTTATCCCATCTTATCCCCAAAATGGGAGGCTTATTGAGCAATGTTGTTGGACTACTTTCTTCTATACAGATCAAAAGATAATCTCGAATAAACAGGAGTTCATAGTTAGCTCAGGATTAAGATCGAGTTACCCTAGGTCATTGAATTTTGAAATAGTAAGTTTAAACAGTAAACGGTCATTATAAAGAAAAGTGACATTTCAAGGTTCGGTCTTATGCAAACTCATTGCATAGGATGTCCCCATTCACATGTATCCACATGAATGATTTTGGATCACATCATTTGTATCGATATACAAAATGGGTCGCATCCAATAGTGTCACCAAGATGAGGTACCCAATCTCATCCATATACTAATAGACCATTTTGGCTATATAATAAAATTTGATCCTCTTTTATGTCCACATAAAGTTAAAGTATTCATACTATAGCCATGAATTTGTTTATTGGATTTTTATAATAGAATGCAATATCAATAAAAATTTATTAAATAAAATACTCAATAATACTTTTATTGATAAATAGAATATGTTTAACAATATTTATGAACTGTGAGTTTAGGACATTCCCAACACTAAAAACGATATGAAACCAAGCATGAATCTCACGGTCTGAACTCTTAGGGACATGAAAGCTAAAAATAATATATCATATATATATCATTAATCTTCCACTGAAGTGTTCTAAACGGCTGGGTAACTTAGGTATATTTCGGCTAATTAAAACAGTCTAAGTTTAGGTGTTTATCCAAGTATAACTTTTATACTAGATTTAACCTACAATGTCTAACTGATTAACCATTTATTGCCTCACATCGCTCACGCATGCTCATAAATCAGGTTACAAAACCCAAGAACTGGTTTGATCCCCAGGCTACAGGTATTCCATAAACCGTCAACTTAAGTACCTCCAGCCTTCAACAGGATCTTGTCGGGTGAGTTTGTAACCAAAGTTTTACAAAATAACAATCTATTTTAACTATTAAAACAAGTTTTCATTGTTTACCTTAAGTGAGTATGCATTTATCTTTGGTATAGATTTTAAATATCTAATTCATTTCATAATACTTATAACTTAGACATTCTCCATAACATACATCATACATTTCATAATTTAATATAATAACTTATATTAAACCTCATGAAATCCTATATATGCATACTATATATTATAACACTTATAACTGAAGGAAATTGGAACATGAAGATTTCCATGAGTAGCAGAATGATCGTTCCAAATTTCAATTGTATTTGAACAACAATAATTATAGTCAAGAAATGGAAACAAAGCGATCATGCATACAACGAAATTATAACATGCCTTTACAGATTAGATCAAGGGATAAATTACACATACCTTTGAAGACTCATCTTCAACACCTTCGATCACGAATGCTTGTTCACAGCAAGATGGCAACCATGAACGCTCGAACACTTCGACCGCAACACAACACGATCACAGCGACCACGAACAGAATGATCTCCAAGACCACAAACACAGCAAACGGCCTCCAAAAGCCTCACTATGTTGAGTTGAATACGACACCACCATAATGGCTACCTTAGTATTCTCGATGTGAGAATCCAGAAGTGTGGGCTCTGTGTGGACTTGGTTAGAGGATAAGACCGGAGGAAGAACAATTGTGTAAACGATTGAGCAAGTGGAAGATGACAAGATCTATCGAATAGATGATGTCCAATCGTTTAGAAGAAGCTTCGCGATCGTTTAGCTATCGGCTAGCTGAATGAACTATCGTATAGTATCACTCCACGGTCGTCTAGTCTCTTTTCAATTACATACTTCTAATGCTTGCAACATGCTTTCCTATGGTAGAATTTTAAATCTACATGACATACTTTATGCACAAACAAGATTTAATTTAATAACATACATTCATAATGCATAGTTAATTAAGCACGTACTGAAATGGACAAGTTTTGGCATCATACGTAAGTAAATTACTAAATTATTACAATAATAACTTAGAATCGGCTCCAAATTGCTCCTAAACACTTCAAACTAACCCAAACCAGCTGAAAAACCCTTGAACCGAACCTCCAAGGCAGCAAACCAGGTTAAATTGGACCTAAATGAGTTTAACCGGGCCAAACCAGTCTAGCTAGACCGCTGCTTCTCACTCACACACATTTCTGGAAATACTAAAAAATAGCATCACGACGCAGTTGAAGGAGCACGGCGGCACCGCTTGATAGAAACAGCTTCCCGTTTTTTTTCTTGTTGCGCCTTTCTCCAAAAACTTCCAATTACAACCTAATTTCAACTCTAATGACTCTAAAAAATTTACAGACTCTTCTTCACCCATTAAAGCCCATAAATAAGGAGCCAATTACAACAATTACAATTGAATTGAAGGCAAATTTTGATCCCAAAACCATAATAATCCACTTTAGCCACCACAACATTCATCGCATGAATTAACACCCACCAAGCCAAAATGAATACAAATTGAGTGCTTAAATCATGTGCAGATACCAAATTGTAAGAGTTAACTACAAGCATGCAAAAACCATTTAGATCTTTAGTATTCTAACTACATTAAGTTTGAGGAATTAGCATGCATGTTCATAACATTAATATTAGTGTTTTAGAATAACAACCTTTGTAGAACTCTAAATTTCAGCAACTCCTTGGTTAATTCTGATCATGAACACTTCATGGACTATTGCTAAAGTCTTTCTCACTATTCTCCAACCTCAAAACATATTGTATGATCCAAATTGATGAAGAAATTAAAGGAAACAAAGCTTGAGAGTGTATTTGGTGCAGGATTTCGGAAGAACAAATTCTTTGTTCAAAAACAAAAAAATGCATGAAGCTTTTCCCATAAAATCATTCTTCTACTTATAGAAGAATCCATGCAATTGAATTCCATCTCAAGATGACACCAAATCAAATTTAATTTAGTGGAATTATAGGTATTTAATTAGAGAATAATTTGGGATATTTTCACTAACTCAAAATTTCATTTATTTTTTAATTTTCCAAAAATTCAAACTAAAATGAATTTTCATTTTAAATAAAATTAATTCAAATAATAAATTTTAAATAAAATTTCTTAAAATCAATTTTAAATAATATTAATTCTAATAATTAATTTAATATCTAATATTAAATTAATAAAACACAAATCCCAAATATGAATCCTCATTCATGTGTAATACTTAAATCATATTTAAATATTTTCCAACTCTCTAATTTATTTAATTCAACAATTGAACGTTTAATTATATCATATATAATTAATGTTTTATTCCCTAATCCGGATTTGAACATTTCAAAATCTCATCACACTGTCCTAAGTTTTAGTCCGATTTGAGCTAGAAGGGGTTTCTAATGGACCTACAGATCATAAGCTCCAACGATCCGAGATTAACCAGCTAATCTTTTTAACCTAATTAACCAACATTCGTTAACTATCGGGACACTCCACTAAAGCCTAGTAGCTATACTTTCCTCACTGTAGATATATTTCTATCCACTTGATTTAACCATGATTAAAAAGTCGATCCTTCACAGGTTCATAATTACAACTGGGTCAAAGTTACCGTTTTTCCTCTGTAATTATATCTTGCTTCTTAAATCCCACTAATCCTCTAATGAGCAATTGGTTTGTGGTCCAACCACCAAACCGAGACCCTCTCGAGCCAATGAGAGGGTGGGGCCTTGTTCAAGATATGGAGTCAAAACATTATAGAACAACCTATCTACTATCCCTAAAATTGGGTATGAGTGAATTCCATCTTGCAAGACTATGCCCTCAGCTATTTATCCGGTTTTACCCCTAAAATGGGAGGCTTATTAAGTCGGCAATGTTGAGCCACTCTCACCCATGCAGATTAAAAGATAATCTTGAATAAATACATCTTATTAGTAAATGAAGTAAAAGTGACTATTTCATGGTTCGATCTTATGCAAACTCATTGCATAGGACGTTCCCACTCGTATGTCTCCACATAAACAATTCAAGATCATATTGTTTGTATCAAATACAAAGTGGGTCACATCTATAGTGTCCCTAGGTTAAGGTACCCAGCTTTATCCCTGTACTATAGACTGTTTTAGCCATTACTCGAACTTGATCCACTTTTATGTCTCTACATAAAGTTCAAGTATTCATGCTATAGTCAGGGGTTCTTAGTTTATTGAATTTAGGGTTAAAAAGGTGCAATTCACACATTCAATAACATTTTTACTGAAAAACTACAATAACAACTTTAGTGTCAAAAAGAATATGTTTAATGTTTACAAACCACGAGTTGTAAGGCATACAACCCAACATCTACACTGATGTCATGCATATGCATCGACAAGATGCTTTTTCGATGTTTACACTTGTATGCATTGTGATTGTTGTTTTTACAGACATTGAACTTTTTCCGGCACTTAACATATAACATCAGGATAGATGACTTTTACCTACACCTATGTAGTGTCGGTATTGACTTTGTTCTTTAAAAAAATAAAACACTATATTTCTCTTAGCTTCAATTGTAGCTAAATATCATGTATGATGGAAATTATTTGAAAACAAAGAATAACCAAACTTAGTTAAATAGTCATAAATATCCTTACAACTTATATTGTTCCAAAATGAAATAGACATATATGATCTAAAAATGACAAAAACATGAGTCTTGATTAAAAAAAGACATCTAAGTTTAATAGACATGAAATAAAAACATTTCAATCATGTTCGGCTGCAAAGTCAGGGATATAATATTGATCCTGTAAAAAATAAATAATATAAATT
>NC_052351.1:6241308-6272504 GCF_009727055.1 Benincasa hispida | reverse complement strand
ACACATTCACTCAAGTGTTTAACTCACATTTCTTAACACATATTCAAAACAATAAGAACAATACAAACATCATTAACTCACAATTCTCAATTCAGCATCCAAAACAACAATAAAAACACAACGATTATGATTCATATTTCATTAACACAAATGCAAAACAATAATAACAACATAAAAAGTTCTTAACTCACATTCAAAACAATGAAAACAACACAAAAATCGTTAACTAACATTTGTCTTATACATATTCAAAGCAACAATAATATCACAAATATAATTGACTAATAATTCTTAACTCACATTCAAAACAACAACAATAACAAAAACTATTAACTCACATTTCTTTAACACAAGTGGGATCTTTTTACCTTTTCCATCGTCAATTTTATATCAAGATTCACCACATACTGGACATTGTTGACAATCAAATTTTCTATCAAATATAATGTACAATTGTATTTGCAAGCATGAATGGAGTCATAGCCTAGCCCTAAGTCATGCAACTTTCTCTTAGTTTCATAAAAAAATATATATATATAAAATAAGCATACTTGCCCCGACTGGAAATGCATCCTTTAACAATTTGAGCAACATATCAAAAGACTTATTGCCCCAACCATTAAGAACTTTAATATGCATCAAACATACTAAAAAATTCAGGGAAGAAAATTTTGAACAACCTAGGTACAACGAATTATGTGTCAGCCATTAAATCTTCAAATAAGTTTGAATTATCTCCCTTTTGGATATTAGTGGGCATCTGATTTTCAATATCTTCTTCATCTAAATCTACTTCAGTAGCTCGAACTTGTAGATCATTTAGAATCTTCAAAATCTTGTTATCTTCATTGACATCATTAAAATTTGTATTATGTATACATGATTGTGTATTGAATGATTTATCTACTTAACTTCCCTCGATAAAGTAATTGTTTTCCATGAGACTCACTAGACTAGAGAGACATTCCATTTGTAAATAGATGTCGTTCAACCCCATCTAATGATTCCCATGTTGTATTCATACAATATTTACATGGACATCTTGTTTTTCCAGAGTCATTAACATGAAACTTTTATATTTCAAGGAATTGGGCTACTCCTTCCTTATAATCTGTTGAGAACTTATCTCGAAGTTTAGTCCAATTTTTATTCATTCTCAATGATATACTTTTCAACCCCTCTTGATTCATAAAATTTATAAGCCTATAAAAATTGTACAAAAAATTAGCTTAGGAGTTAAGATATTTAACTTATGTTTTAATATTGAGGGTATTGTAAGCTATTGGCAAATTATGAATTGTTCCATATAATATTCCAATATTTATACTTTAATATTTTAACAATTGTTCAAATTGTTCAAGTCTATAATCTAATCTTTCAACTTGTACTAGGTTCTTTCAAGGCATATATTGTTCAAATTGTGGGTTTGTTTGATTTCTATTTTACACCAAATAGCTCAAAAATAAAGAAACAAAATTGTGAAAACATAAGTTTAAAGCAAATAAACTCATTCCCCTTTTTTGTTTTGAATAC
This sequence comes from Benincasa hispida, assembly GCF_009727055.1. NCBI lineage: Eukaryota > Viridiplantae > Streptophyta > Magnoliopsida > Cucurbitales > Cucurbitaceae > Benincasa > Benincasa hispida. The sequence continues at coordinate 6,270,971 of NC_052351.1, read as the reverse complement.
TTTAAACAATCTAAATTCGGAACCTTGAACAACCCAAGTTCCTCAATCCAACAATGAAATTAGTACTAAATTTAAAACAAGCAAGAAATAAGAGCAATTATAAAGCAAATAAACTCATCCCCTCATTTGATTACAACCTTCAACAATACGAATTTGCCCTTATTCTCCTTTTTTTGTTTTAGAACCTTCAACAACCCAAACTTCGCTTTATTGTCCTCAATACACAAATCCAGCAAGCAAGTTTCCCCTCAATCCAAATTTGAAGCAAATAAACAAACCCAAATGCTAAATTTAAAGTAAAATCCATCTCTTCCTTTCTTTATAATTTTGACATACAAGTTTTTAACAAATTTTAAGCCAATTAACCCAAACAAAATATATCCATTCTTCTCATTGTTTACAACTTTCAAAGACAAGATTTTAACAAATTTCAAGCCAACAAAAATAAATTATAAAGAACTAAATTTCAACAAAGACCACAATCCCAATTTCCAAATCCAAAAACTCAAATTTACAACAAACACTCATAAAACTCCCAATTCCAATTCTCCAATTTCCCACTCCAAAAACCGCATTCGAATGCCACAAACAAACAATTTCAACTTCAACACGAAAGCAACATAATTCAAACTCCACGATGCAAAATTTACACCCTACAACAACCAACCAAGCACAATAATCCTAAGTAGAACCCGACACATGATACAAGAAAGTCGCTGAAACAAACCATCATTCAAAGAAAAATAATCGAACTCAAAAGAAAAAAGTGAAAGAACGTACCTGACAGAGCGTTAGCGGTGAATGGGATAGAGGGATGAACGGCAGCGACCAATGGCGAATGGGAGAGAGCACTGGATGAACGATGCTGACAAAGCGCTATGGCTACCGGAGGGCATTCACGCGGCAAAGAATCGCAGGGAGTCGAGGGAAGAATTGCGCAGGAGGGTCGCGGCAGCCAAAACTAAAAGAATTGGGGAAGGGAAGTAAGGTTTGTTAAGAGGCGTCCAGAAAGACCTTATATCTTGACGTCTTTGATTAGGCGTCGGGATGGGTTCTTTCTCCCAATACCTTACTATTTGGCGTCGGGATAGCCCTTACATGCCGATGCCAGCTTTGGCGTTGGCGTAGAGACCCTGTGTCGATGCTTTTTTAGGTGTTGACGAGATTATTGTCGGAAGAAGCTTTTTTTTTTTTTTTTTTTTTCTTTTTGTAGTAAGATGATGATGTATTATGGTCCTATGTGATTTCATATTCAAACTATACGAATATGAAACAAAAATCAACTGTTCTTTTATCAGTCCGCATAAGGTTGTCTCTCTCCTTCCATGACTACTTTCCTCCCATTGTTGTAATCTATGACATTTTAGCAATCCGATCACTTAAATATCCACTTTTACCTTAAAAACAAAACACCAACTTATTAATTTACTTTTTTATGGAGGTAGGATGAGATTTGAAGAAGTGAGATGTTATTGTTCAATTCCACTGTACGCTACTTAATTCTATCATATGGTCCTTTCTATGTGAGTTCATATGAAAAAACGTAAGTTTAGTACGGACTATACCTATCTACACCATATGGTCCTTTCTATGTGAATTCATATGAAAAAAACTTAAGTTTAGTACGAACTTCACCTATCTACACCATATGGTCCTTTCTATGTGAGTTCAATTAAAAACGGTCACATGATAAGTTTTTTTTTTTTAAAAAAATATATATTTGTTTTTTTGTAGATAGAAAGATGAGAAACATATTACTTAGATAAAGTCTAGACTACACCTAAATATTTCTCGTTTCATATTCAATCATGAATATAAAACAAACTATATGATTATATTGTCAAAAATATATTTGAATTGCTGAAGTAAATTGGTGTAAAAAGGTTTCTAAAAGCCTTTTCTTAGTTGTCAATGCTCAGTCCTTAATGGGAAAAAAAGTGAAATTAATCAAAAAGTCGATTTCTTCTCTCTCTCTCGTTTTTTTTCTTTACGTATGTTTATAAATGAGCTGTAAATTTCCTTCCGCCGTGCATCACACGCTAAACTAATTATCATTAATTTGGATTGCCCACTTCATAAACCTTGCAAATTTGAAAATTAATCCTCATTATCTCAACCCCCACATCGCCCATCCAGCAATATGAATCATCGGATCGGATCATTAGCCTTAACCACACAGATAAATATTTACATTATCATATCTTCAGTAATTAATTAAAACACTACATCTCTCTATAATTTCCACATAAAATCATCGACACAAAAAGGAAAATTAAAAAAAAAAAAAAAAGGTTAAGACGTTTGACCGTGTTGACCGATAATCTTCCGCCGTTTGAAAGGAAAAACTTGAGTAAAATCCTGTTCCGCCACCGTGAGATGCCACCCCTCCACCGTATCTAATTCAAGCTGATGAATAATCCCAGAAGCCGCATCGTAAAGCTGCCCATAATCCTCTGGCAGCTCGCCGGAAAGGGTCCGGCAATTAGGCGGCGGCTTGGCTCTCCGGCGACCGGCTCCGATGGGTACGTTCCGGAGCGCCCCACCGGCCGTCCAGTACCTTTGGCAACCCTTGCAGAAATGTCTAGGCTGATTAACATTATAATTGTTGAAGTAACAGAATTTGGTGTCCATACTCTTACATCTTGGGCATGGAATAATTTTTTCTGGCCTCTTCATCTCTGTTTCATCACCTGCACCGCCGCCGTGTTTCTCCGGTTCCTCCTTCATTTTTCTGTTCTGTAAATGAATCATTGTGCCAAAAAGCTTAATTCCATCGCTGTTGCTACTATGAACCTGAGCCATATGTAAAAACAGAGAGAAACAGAGAATTCAGGGGTTTTCCTAAATTATTCTGTTTTTTGCAAGTGTGTTGTGCAGAGAGGACATATAGGGAAATGGGTTTATATATGGGTGGAGGTAATGGAGGTAAAAAGTACTTAAAAAGAAAGTGCTTTATAATTTATAAAGCAGTAAAACATGAGAATCAATGGGACAAAACAGACGCCAATTAGTCAAATTGATATGGTGGGAAAGAGTGAATGACTGACTGGGTAATGAGCCCTTTTTTTCCTCTTTTTATATATATATATATATACATATATACATCATTTGCTACATGTCATCATCAGATTCTCTATCAATAAAGAGAAAAGGAAAAGGAAAAAGAAGTGGGAAATTTTTATTTTTTGAAATTAAAAAAAAAAAGTATCTGAAAAGTAGTTCCTAATCCAAGGAGTGATATTGGTTGATGGGTACTTTTGGTAGAAACTTAAAGAGATCAAAAACTTATTCTTATTGGAAATTTCCCCTCTTGATTAGTCTTCCATTCTTTATGAAAGAAAAAGAGAGCATAAAAAATAGATTATATTCTCAAGTTTAGGAATAAATAGTGCATCTGGTCTCCTTCTTCTTGTTTAAGTTTCACATATTTCTTCTTCTTCTTCTTCTTTTTTTTTTTTTTTTTTTTNTTTTTTCTTTTAATTTCTTCCTTTTCTCTCTCTATCTTTTGGATTGTTCGTCTTTAAAGACTCAACTTTTTGAAATTTTTTTTAAGTAGTGAAAAAGTTGCATTGATACTTAAAGTTGAGAGCTTTTGTTAGGGGCTTTGTTGATATATCCCTCTTCCAAAAAGCCTCATTTTATGGTTGAAATCTATTGTGTGGTGATCAACTTTTGTTGGGGGGTTTTTTCTTTTTTAATATTAAACTTGAATTTTTGTGTTATGGACAAGTGTACAAGTATCTTTCATATATTGCAAATATATGATAAAAAAAAAAAAGCAAGTTTTGATATGGGGGATATATATATTTCTCTTTTCAATATATACAAAAGATTCTTCTTTATCTATGTGAACAAAGCTTTGGCAGACTAGAAATTTCATGTTTTATTAATTTGGAAAAGTGGGGCCTTGACCTAAGGAAACAAGAGATAAAAAGGCCTATAGAAAATTATAGTGAAGAAGACTTTTAATTAAGTCCTTTATATATAAAAGTAAATAAATAATAATATTCTATATATGTATATATCTAATATCTTCCTTTCTTTTGCTGGGAAAGTTGGGAAAAAGATGCACTTTCCTTTTCCTTTTTGGGAGGAAAAAGGAACACACATTAGATGCAAGAAAAGAACAGAAAAGGCATCCTTTATTTTGAGTGCTTTCCTTTTACATGCATTTAAATGTTAAATAGGGAGAAAGCTATGGACGCCATTACCCTACCAACCCAAAATTCAAATTTATTAAAATCAGAATAATTTCACAACGAGTGGAACATAGGAATCAATCCAGTAGTCTCGATGTGATTCATAACTTAATTAAGCATTCAATTGATAAAGTTCACATTTTTAAAAGCTAAATTCTCTTTACTAAAAGTTACATTTCATTGTTTAATAACTTTTCCATCCCTATTTATTTGGTCGTAAAACTTTTTAAAGTATCTAATAGTATTAAGTTTTTTAATTATAGAAAAATGTCTAATAAATCTTTAAATTTTCAATAATTTGTGTCCAATAAATTTCTTATTTATTCAAAATTCTTAAAAATGAATTGATCTATTAGAATCTTAATATTTCAATTTTATGTTTAGTAGATTCATAAATTTTTTTCTCTAATATATATATATATATATATTANATATATATATATATATATTAGACATAAAATTAAAAATTTAAAAATCTATTAGCCACTTTTGTTTGGAGTGAAGAATTCGAGCTATTGACATCAAGAGATTGATAGCACATAGTGCATATTAATTGAATTGGGCTCACTTTAACATGTATTTCCTATTTGATTTTTCTTCGGTTATCTTTTGTTTTATTGTAATTTGGTTTGGGGTTTTTTTGTGCCATTAATGATGGCAGTAGACATGTATGTAAATATAATAATGAGGTTGGACAAAATTGGAAATAGAGTCTATCCTTTCTCCTATCTATGTAGTTATCTTATTTTTTATTCCTTTTTTTCACCATATTGTTGGGGTGTTCTGTTCGTTGAATTCGTGATGCGAGCTTAGGAGTGTATTATATAAAGTAATTGAAAAAATAAGTACAAATGTGAAGGATGCGTTAGTGATGTGCAACGGGACGAGTGACACTCCTCTATATGCGTTCAAGTTTTCCTAAATCAGATCCAAGTATAAATCCAACTCAGGTTCCTGGTAAGTCCAGGGTCGAATTCAGGGATTCAGATTAAAGCTAACGTAGAGCTTCCGTTGTAGTTGATGTAGAAGTATCCTAAGTGAATATGAAATGAGTTATTTACACTAAGTTTGTTGTGTGCGTGCAAGAAGCTACAAAAGGATCAAGTAGAAAATAGGGGGTTGTGTGAAAATGGAGTTTAGTGTAGGGGATATACGTCGATCTAAGCGAGATGTACACGTACAAGAATGCGAATGAAATGACTTTCTTATCTTCGTTTATGCGTTAGATTTCTATTCGACATTTCTCAATGTGAATGTCATACAATACCCTATCTCTAGGATGTATGCGTTAATCACAGGATGCAATAAAACACTAGTGCGTCTATCTCTAGATATACCAAGCATTTCTAACTTAATGTTGGCTTGCTTATTCTCTCGAATAATTCAAGCTAAAGTGGCTTTTACCAAGTGATTTAATTGGCTTAAGCATTTAGAAATGAATTTTGCATGAAGTTATAGATGCATCTAACATAAAGCAAGAAATAAACAATGGCGAAGTGAAGTAGATCAAATATGTGAATTCATAAAGAAACTGATTGACTTTACAAGATCAATACTCAATCAAATGAATTGAAGAAAATGATAATTCAGATGAAAAGAAAGGAGTCAAGGAGCAGAGTACAATCTCTTGTCCTCTTTGGCTCAATTCTAATTCGTGTACAACTTACTTGTAGAAGAAATGGAAGAAAATTCTCATTCGAGCTTAGCTTTCTCCACTCCTTGATCGACGGTGGTGGTGGTTCTCTTCCCTCTTGTGTTCTTCTCATCACAGCAGCATAACTCTAAGTCTCAAAATTTCAGAATTATACAATGAGCTAAGATCCTCTCATCTGGTGGGATTTCTTCTATTTATAGGCGCCGTTCTTCACCAACTTGGTGATGGGGTAGCATTAAATTCCATATCCTAGTCAGCCGCCTGACACTCAGATGCTTTTTAGACGCCATCAACTGCAGATGCCCATGCTTGCGAGTGGTGATTTGACACAAACAGCCTGAATCAATGAATCTTCCTTGCGTTGAATCCCTCCGATGCATGTCTATGCGTTGACGTTGCCTGCGACACTTAGAATCTTTGTTGAAATCCTGCAATATTATGCGTTAGCGCCGCAATATTTTAACAATAAACACGCTGCAATATTTTAACAATAAACACTCTTTTGCATGAGTTTGATAGTGTTTGAGTAATTTCATACGTTTTCTCTAAGAATGATGAGATTTTATCATTAAAGACCCTAATTGTTCTAACTTTTAAGTCACAATAACTTGTATTTCTACAATTTATTATGTTCAAATAACTCGACAATCCGAATAGTTTGAACTACTCAATCCAAAATGTAAGGATTGGGTTGGATTAGTTTTGTTCTTGGGTTGGGTTGGGTTGGGTTGAATTTTTCTATTTTTATTGAGTTAGGTTGGGTTGTGGGTTGGCTAAAAAATATTGAGTTGACCCAACCCAACCTGAATTTTATATATATATTGTGTGTATTTCTTCTTTGTTTAAAATTTGATTATTTTGCATTGATTAATTTGTAAATTTTTAATATTTTTCTTTTAAAATTGTTATGATATTTGTCTTTTTGTTTAAAGTTTGCAATAAGTATCATAGATATTTGGTATTTAGCATTTGAATTTTATGATATTTTAGTTATTAGTCATGTATTGTATATAAATTTATATATTTTTCATTAAAAATAAAAAATAAGTTATAACCCGACAACCCAAGCTGAATTTTAAGGGGTGGGTTGGGTTGGAAACTTTATTTATGTCATTTTGATTGTAAATCTAACCAATCCAAATTTTCGGGTTGGTCCAAAAAACACCCTCAACCCAATCCATATACACCTTTACATATTGTATTATAAACTCATCTATATTATTGATACAACATGTCTTAGATTACACTAGATCGAGTATATTGTTAGGAGTGAAAACAAAATTCCACATTGGTTAGAGAAAAGAATGATCAAGGATATATAAGTAAGGACAATTATCTCTTATTACCCAAAGTGGACAATGAAAAAGCAATAGGATGATTCTTCACTCGAAATACGAATGTTAAACAAAAGCACAGAGTTAAGCTACTTATCTATAATACACAATCACTACAGTGACTCATGTAGAGCTCGACTCACTAACCACTTAGGTTCAGATTCTCTCTCAAGTGTACTTAGGGTTCCGCTAAATTTGATAGTATTAGTGTTAGACACTTCGACTTCCGACAGTGTGTGAGACTCCTCTCATTGAGATAGCCCTACTCCTTCTCAGTTAGCCACTTCACTGATGAATCTTAGGATCCCCCTAAGATGAAGAACTCCTTCTCTGGCAGCAATGGCTGACTGTGATTTACTTCAAAGTGTTGCATTTTAATAGATGAAGAATTTGCACAATAGCATAGTGAGCAACAAGTAAGAACACAACATTGTACAACAATGGTTGTAGAACATAAAATATTTTGCTTGATTACCAAAAGCGACAACCCTAAATATTTATCATAAATCTCTCTAAATAATCGAATCTAAGAAATGAAATAAATCTTCATTTGGAATAGGAAGGCCTCATTTCAATAAAGGAAAATGTCAAATAAAATATTACATACTTTGATGTCACAAACATATGTTAAGATTTTATTTGAGACAACTTCAGAAACCACTATCTTAAAAAAATATAAAGCCAGCTAAACAAATCTCTCACAGACAATATCATACCATTGTGAAGATATGTAGAGGTTTGTTGTCCTTATCATATATAGCTCAATTGACATACGAATATGTTAATTAATAATGAAGCCTATGGTTCAAACTTTCCTACTTTCAATTTTACTATTAGAAAAAACATGTCTTAGATTACTCCCATTGAACCCTAAGACGATTTATTCTTGCATTAGGCTTCAACTATGCTAAATAAAATCTTACTATACAAGGCTCCAAGCTGTTCTAACTTAAGAATTTATAATTTAATTTTAGTGTTAATATGCAATGTGAAAGCACATATACCATCTATTCATCTTCACACGAATTACCTTTGTTCCAAATATACAATAAGGAGGGATTGATGCTAGTCCACAACATTATTTACAAAGACTATAAAGTCAAGCTACATGTACAAAACAATATATGTTCGATAAGATTGGTGATAAATATAAATAGAGAAGCTAAACTTGTTTGAAACTCAGGATCAACCACCTAATAGAACAAAAGACAGTGAGCCAACAAATTAAAACGTTGATGAGAAAAAGTAATTACTTTTGAGAGAAATATTTTGCTCAACTAAACTAAAGTTCAAGGTTATGTAAAAACATCGTAAAACATTATCATTAAGAAATGTGGATTTTTTTTTAAAAAAATAATGGTTATTTTAATAATTACTAACAAAAATAGGGTTGGACTGAAAGTAATGTAAAAAATAGGTAATGAAATCGTGGACCCGGTACACGATTAGCCCAAAATTGTGGATAGGGTCCAAGACTTCCTTCACATCACATGTATCTGGCACACCTGGCACTGACCTGGCACAAACACGCTGCCACATGTAGTCATGCAACATTGACCAGATAATTGTAGACGAGGTCTATGACTACCCTAGTACATAATTTAGTGGTCCCAAAACACATCCCACGATCTTCTCCCTTCACTTTCTTCCCATCTCAAACTTTTCACTTTTTATCTCTCTCTTCGCTGGTCCATTTGTCGTCACCGTTCGCCGTCCGCCACATCCACCATCTGCTGTCTATCGTCGTCATCGTTTTTCCTGTTGCCGTCAATTGTAGGTAACATTTTTTTTTTTTTCCTAATATATGAGATTGTACATAAAAAATAGAATATCCAGAATATTTAAGTGTATGCTCTATAAATCTACATTTTGTTTTAATAGAATATCCAGAATATTTAAGTGTATGCTCTATAAATCTACATTTTGTTTTCATTTGGCCAATTTAAGTGTATGCTCCATAGATCTACATTTGGGCTGATTCGATTTTTTTTCCTTGTATTTTAATATTATAACTTGGACAGTTAAATTTAGGCTTATTTGAATTTTTTTTGTGGTTTAATATTATATCTTGGGCTGTTAAATTTTGGCTGATGTGAATTGTTTTTTTTTTTTTTTTTAGTTTAATATTATAAGTTGGACCGAACATTTGGGCTCTAGTTGTTCTTTTTTCATTTTAAAAGAAAATATTTGGATTGTTTGGACTGGTTATAAAATAATATTTGGATTGTTTGGAGTGTCGATCTATTTGAATTGTTTAAAAGAAAAATAAACTTTTTGGACTAATGTCAAATTCGGCTGTTAGTATTAACATTTTTTTTTGTCAACTATAACAGTTATAAAATGTCGATTCATTATGAAGATTTAGTCATTCTTAAACCTATAAATAATGGGGGACAGTAATATTGACGTAGAACTTGATAAATTATTTGGAAATGATAGAAGTACAGAATATGATCTTGAGTTGGTACTATCAGAGATGTTCATACAAATAGATTAGGAAGAAAATTATTAGTTAGAAATTAAAAAAAAACTGTCAAAATAAAAAATAAATAAAAATAGTAAAATTGTGGACCCCTCCATGAGTTTGGCTTTGACCAAGTCCACGAGGGCTGACATGGCACTGACTAGATTAAAATGTAATCGTGTACCGAATACACGATTTTTTCTTCCACAAAAAACTACCCTATTTTTGTCAATACGTTTTCCTTCAACACTACTTTTGAAAATTCTTTTCTATGTACCTTATTTTTGTCATTACTTTCAAAAAACCACATTATTCTTGAACTTTCTTCATTAATTTTTGATAATTTGAAACCTAAAGAATCAATCTCTAGCATTAATCTTAAAATAATAACCATAGACTATCAAAATTTGTCATCAAACATGTAGCATAGAGCCATTGAGGGCTCATTTGATAACGTTCCTATTTTCTATTTCCTGTTTCTTATTTCTTGTTTTCTATGTTTTAAGAATTAGGAACGAGAATATGTATGGTAACTATTTCCATTTCTGGTTTCTTGAAAAAAGAAACATAAACAAAAGATTGTTTGATAATCATTTCTTATTTCTTCTTTTTTCCACTTTTTACCTTACATTTTTTCATATTTTATATTTTAAATATAATTTAATTATATTAAATAAAAATATATATAGCATGCATTAAAATATAAAAAATAAATTTTCTATAAAGAATGAAAAATAATTATTGAATATTTACGTTATCAAATACATATAAATTTTGATGTAAAATTAATAACAATAATACAAGTGTTTCTATTATTCATATGTTGTTAAATTTTGATTTGCAATATTATTTCTCACTCAAGTCATTTGTCTTAAATGATGCCAACTCAAATCTAACTCAATTATATTATTATGTAAATGTCGTGGTTGTAAAAATATTAAAGTGAACCTAAATAAATATCAGTAAAAAAATTTGTGTAGCGTAAAATTCTAAAGGATTTTGTATGTACTAAAAAATAAAAAGTTTAAATTTAAAATAATATATAAAGATGTATATTGCAAAATTTAAAATTTAAAATTCAAAAAATATCTAAATATACATACTGAAAATTTCAAATTGAAAATCAAAATAATATATAAATCTAAATATTGGGAAAAAAAATAGAACTCAACATTTAATTAATATATAAATATAAAAAATTATAAAAAAGGTAATTTAGAAAAGAAGAAAATATATTAAAAAAAAGGAAAAATAAAATAAAAATCTTCTACCTGGGTTTGAAACCCACTACATGAAGCTCAAAAGTTCTTAGGTGTATAAGCTTACCGCCTCAACTAATTAGGATTTTTGTACACCTTAAGAAACATGTTTATTAAAATAGAAATAGAACAAGGAGAAATTACTTTGGGTAGTTTTTCAATTTTGACTTTTTTTTATAAGAAACGTTTCTTAAATTTTAGAAATAAGAAACATGAATGGTTATGAAACAAGTCAGTTTCTTAAAAAATGAAAAACAGAAATAGAAAACAAGAAACGAGAACTTATCAAACGGGCCTAAATAAGCTCAACACTTGTAATTCTAGTCATACTATACATAAATTGCTTCTATACAAGTGCCCTAATACACAGGCATATGGGCCAAAGCATATGAGTATGCTATATTGGGGAAAATTGTATATATATGAACTAGATACACTAACAAACTAATTACAACTTAACTAGAAACAATATACTCGATGTATAATATTCAAACTCAAACTTAAGTCGGGTGAAGTAACATGGCTAAAATATGAAAATAATCAAAGACTTGAAAGAACCTCAAAAACCTTTGAAGACTTAAAACTTAGTTGAGATATATTTCTGATAAGCGTTGTCCTGGAGACAATTATTCGCTCTACATGGGTAGCAAACAGACTACATTAAGCGTCTCAGTAGGATACAACGAGTAACTTCGGTAAAACTACAATCTTGAATTACTCAATTCTGGCAGACTCTTGGATACTTACTTTCAACTGAACTCAAAAACATAAGAAAGAAAGAAAGAAAGAAAGAAGAGAACTCTTCTTTGGAATGAGCTGCTACAAACAAATAAACAAGTCCAGATTTATAAGCTAACAACTTAGTAACTCTACAAAATATGAAATAAATAGAATAAGTACAAAAATTGAAACCCTTGTCAAATTTAACTCAATTGAGTTGTTACTTGACAAAAATCAAACATAACTCATTCAAATTGAAGAAACTACAAATTTAACTTTCATACATGTTAAATTTGTACATGAAACTTCATGTTAATTTGATGTTTCAATCCAATTTGAAAGTTTCTAACTTTAAATTTAATCTACATAATTGAATTCATTTGCTTATGTTTCAATATTCAAATACTTCACTTTTTTTCACTATAAAAAGCCAACAATCCCCCACAAGAAAAAAGCAAGAAAAAATTAAACAAAACCATTGAGAGCAAACAGACAAGCTATGCATCATGAGAGGTGTCTTTTGGACTTGAACCTTCATTAGTGAATATCCATCGAATTTATCGAAGAAATAGTGAGACCAGACTCTAGAACTATCATTCTCATTAGTGAATTGAGACAATAGATATCACACACAACTCATCTTGTATCTTTGAGTTCTACACGTTTGTATCCATTTTGGTACTAGATAAAATCATGAATTCATGAGATTTTTAGAGAATATAAACCATTTGAAAAGTTCTCATAGAAGCAACCTTATTTCTACTCTTATATAGGTAATATTGATTGAGAGTATTCTGTCATTACTCCTTTTGTAAAATAAGATGTCAATATAACCTTAACATCAATAGATGACACAATCGAAAACATCGTAGAAATGAGAAGAAACTATAAACTTCTTAGTGTGTCAACTATGAATTATCCAACTAGTTTGCCTATTGAATCTAGATCTTGGGATCTTTAGTCAACTAGGGTAGGTTACCACCAGATAACTCACTTTATAGGCTTTAGCCCCATTTCCCTCGATGTATATGTGACTTGCTCTCTTGACAATCTTTTTGTCAAATAATTTGCAGTATTCTCTTTTGATATCCAATAATCAATGGAAGTTATCCCATTAGAGAGTAATTTTCTCATCGAATTATGACTACAACTAATATATTGTGACTTGCCATTGTAGACATTATTCTTGGCTCTCATAGAAGTCACTAAATTGTCACAATAAATACGTATTGCACTTATATGCTTTGGTCACAAAAGAAAATCATCAAGAATATTTCGAAGCCAAGCTTATTCTCCTGCTTTATCAAGAGTTATAAACTTTGATTCCATAGTAAAACGTGCTATATACGTCTTTTTTGAAGATTTCCATGATACAACTACTCCACCTAAGGTAAAAATATACCCACTCGTTAATTTAGAAAACATGCTAATCCAATTAGCATCACTAAATCCTTCCAGTACACGTGGATACCTCGTATAATGCAATACATAGTCAAGAGTGTACTTTAAGTACTTTAGAACTCTGACCAAAGCATTCTAATAATCATGTCTAGGATTGCTGGTGTTTCTTGCTAACCTTCATACTAAATAGGCAATATCAGGTCTTGTACAATTTATTATGTATATTAAGCTACCAATAATGCTAGATTATTCTAGAGAAGAAACACCATCATTGTTTTTCTTCAACTTACCATTTGAATCAAATGGAGTAACAGCCGACTTACTCTCAAATTAATCAAATTTTTCTCAGCATTTTCTCTATATAGTGAGATTGAAAAAGATTGTATCCACTTGGATTTCTTTCCAAGGATAATATCAGTAAGATCGAGGTCTTTCATATCAAAGTAGGATTTCAACATCATTTTAGTGGAATCAATAACACTTCTTTTTATGTCCACTATTAATATATCATCTACATACAAACAAACAATGACATACTCTTGATCTATAGTTTTAACATAGACACATCTATCACACTTATTTATCTTAAATTCATTTGATAACTTAGTGTGATCAAACTTTTCATGTCATTGTTTGGATGTTTGTTTCAACCCATAAAAACTTAACAAGTTTACAAACTTTATCTTGAAGTCCTTATATTGACGAACTGTGAGGTCCAATGCAGAAGTGGGGATCGATCCCAAATTTAATTCCACAAAATACAAAATTAAAGTGAACAAAGAAAATATGCATTTTCGATTAAATACAGCATGCTAAGAAAAAGATTAGAGAAGAAATAAGGTTTAAGCATACTAACTCTTGAAGTCACAATTTCTTCTTGAATTCCTCCTCTTGATCATGAACACGTCAAATTCCTTGGATCATGAACTCACCAAAATACAACAACCCCAATCCAATATTTGGACGCCACCAAAAGAGAGTCCTCTGTATTTGTTTTAGGGGATTGAGAATTACAAAGAGAGTTGTGGGCTTTTCTATTGATTTTGGGAGAGGAAAAAAGAATTAGAAGAAGATAAATTATTTTTTTTTAATCGTTCTTGGAGAGTACAAAAAATATACAGACCTTCTGTCTGTTTTCTGGAGGAAGAAGATGATCTCTATCGTAACTTCCTCTGTCCCACATGCCCCTTAGAGAGAAAATAAAGGTAGGGAGTTATAACTCCCTCCTAAATTAAATTAAAAAATTGACTCAATAATTTAATTTATTATTTTTTATATATATATATATATATATAAAATAACCAACTTGTCATATAGTATATGTTAAAATATATGTTATATCGAATATAATACATAACTTATAGTTTTCATATTGTATCAAATACAATATAACCTATAGATTGAATTCTCTCAATAATATATGAAATTTAATATAAACCAAATTTATATTAAATATATGAATCTAATTCATATAATTAATATTTGAATCATATTCAAATATTTATATCCTTTCAAGTAAACTTTNATATGAATCTAATTTATATAATTAATATTTGAATCATATTAAAATATTTATATCATCTCAAATGAAATTTTATATTATATATCAAATAATTATATTAATTATATCATATATAATTAATCCCTCAATTAGTTTGAACAATTCAACTTAATCCAAAAATTAATTCTCAATTAATCCTAATTGAGCTACAAGGGGACCTTATGGATCTGTAGATTGAAGCTCCAATGATACTTTGATAATTAACTAAACTTCTTTAATTAAAATACCCAACTTCCATTAACTACCAGTCACTTCACTAAAGATTGATAGCTGCACTATTCACACTACAGATATATTTTTGTATCCATTGGATATAACCAGTCCATAGTGCAATGACCCTTCACAAATTACTCACAAGTAAAATTGAGCCAAAATTATCATTTTGCCCCTATTTTAACGTCTAACTTCTTAAGTACCACTGATCTCTCTAATGAACAATAAGTCATAATCCAACTATGACCAAACCCCTCTCGAGCTAAGAGAGGGTGTGACACCATATTGTTCATACCCCGAAATCAGCTCCTAGGGAGCAATTTATCTACATACCCCGATATTTGAGAATGAGTGAATTCCATCTTATGTAGTTGTGTTCCCAACTCCCCAATTAGAAAAATCTCCAAAATGGTAGGCTTATTGAATCAGCAATCTAGGCACTCTCACCCATACAAATCAAATGACCACCTTTATAGATAGGATTTCACAACTCACTCAAGATTAAGGTCATATCACCTATGGTCATCCTGGTAAAATGTAAGTCTCTATTATTAACAGTGTTATATAATGAGACTATTCATTTTGTGGCCTAATCTTATACAAACCCCTTCGTATAGAACACACCCGCTCATATGTCTCCACATGAATGATCAGGATCAGATCATTTGTAGCACTTTACAACAATTGTAACATCTATAAAGTGGGTCGTATTCGTAGTGTCACTAAGATAAGGTACCCAACCTTATCCATCTACTACAGACCATTTAGGTTATCACTTAAACATGATCCACCTGTATATCTCTACATATATGTTTAAGCTACAGAAGATAATCTCAGATATTAGTTTATTGGTGCTACCAAATATCGGATAAAATTCCTCAGATTTTATTAAATAAATAAATCATTTCTATGTTACAATTACAAATTACAAGACCCACAAGATTTAGGGCATCAATCCTAACAATCTCTCACTTGTCCTAAAGCTAGTAGGGTGTACATCATAAAAGTCATACTAATACAAAAGTACAAAAAATAAGAAATTAAAGCATAATACGCGCTCAGTACAAAATCTCCCACTTGCTTTAGACTAGATGTGGCATGGCCCGTGAACCCATACTTTGTAGGTGACCCTAAAAAACCTTAGCCGTGAGGGCCTCTGTAAATGAATCAGCAACGTTATGTGCCAAAGCTATCTGCGTGATGATCATATCCCCTCGATGCACAATCTCTCGAATGAAATGATACTTCTGCTCTATGTGCTTCCTACGTTTATGACTCTTAGGCTCTCGGAAATTAGCCACAACACCACTATTATCACCATAAAGGGTGATGGACTTAGACATGTCTGCAACCACTTCCAGATCAGTCAAGAACTACCTGAGTTATACAACTTCTTTAGAAGCTTCACAAGCTGCTACATACTCAACCTCCATAGTGGAATCAATAATGCACCCTTGCTTAGTATTCCTCCAGATTACTGCCACTCCATTAGGCGTGAACATTAATTCTGATGTGGATTTTCTAGAGTTCTTATTAGTCCAGAAATCAGAGTTTATGTATCCTGTAAGGATAAAATCCTTAGAACCATACATGAGCATGTAGTCTCTCATTTTCTGAAGATACTTGAGGATGTTCTTAATAGTAGTCCAGTGATCAAATCTTGGATTAGGCTGGTATCTACTGACTATCTCTACTGCATAGTAAATGTCAGGTTTAGTACATAACATCGCATACATCAGGCTACCAACAACCGATGCATAGGGGATCCGTCTCATTTCCTCAACCTCTGAGGTATCTTAGGACACTGTTCTTTAGACAAAATAACTTCATGTCTTAAAGGGAGCAAGCCTTTCTTGAAGTTCTGCATCGAAAACTTAACAAGCATCTTTTCAATGTATGATGTCTGAGACAGGACCAACGTTTTGTTCTTTCAATCTCTAAAGATCTGAATGCCTTGAACAAATTGCTCCTCTCCCAAATCTTTCATTTGGAATTGGGTCGCTAGCCAATTTTTACTTTCAGTCAGTAGACCTACATCATTCCCAATGAGTAGGATATCGTCTACATACAACATAAGTAAAGTTACTGAACTATTGATAATTCTCTTGTAAACACAAGGTACATCAACATTCTAATCAAAACAAGTATCAAATCTTATATTCTAGGATCGAGAAGCTTGATTCAATCCATAAATGGACCCATTAAGCCTGTAAACCTTTTGCTTTTGACCTTGGATTATGAATCCCTCAGGGTGCTCCATATATATGGTCTCCTCAACATTGTTATTCAAAAAAGCAGTCTTGATGTCCATTTTCCAAATCTTATAATCATAATATGAGGCAATGGACAAGAGTATCTAGATAGACTTCAACATGGCAATAGGTGAGAAAGTCTCCTCATAATCGACTCCCTCAACTTGGGTATAATCTTTTGCCACAAGTCTAGCCTTGAAGGTTTGCACCTTCCCATCAACACCCTATTTTCTCTTGTAAATCCATTTGCAACCTATAGGTTTAACCCCATCAGGTTGATCTACAAGATCCCAAATTGAATCAAATTACATAGACTCTGTTTCTAGATCCATAGCTTTAATCCATTAATCTTTATCAACATTCTCCATCGCCTTTTCGTTACTACAATAGCTAAGAATTTTTTTTAACCCATATAATGAACAGGTGGGTTTGCAATCCTTCTGCTACGTCGAGGCTCCCTTAACGTTTGAGGTGGATTTGACCTACTAGATGAACCAACTTTAACAACTCTTGTTGAAGGTTTAGTAGTTCACTAGAATTTAACACTATCTTATTGCGAGGCTTATGCTCCCTTTTGTGGTTCTCTTCTAAAAAGATAGCGTTCGTCGACACAAATACTTTATTATCTTTAGGATCGTAGAAGTAACCACCTTTTGTTCTTTTAGCGTAACCTACAAATTGGCATAATTTTGAATGAGGTTCCAATTTCTTAGGATTTGCCTCATGCATGTGTGCTAGGCAACCCTAGATCCTAAAATGACGTAAACTACTTTTATGAACATTTCATAATTTCAAAGATGTTCCAGTAACACTTTTTGATGGAATGCAATTCAAAATGTAAGCTGCAGTCTGCACTCCATATCCCTAAAACGAGTCAAGTAAGGAAGCATAACTCATCATAGACCGAACCATGTTCAACAGGGTTTGATTTCTCCTTTCTGATACACCATTCTGCTGAGGTGTACTAGGTGCCGAGAATTAGGATACAATTCCATATTCTATCAAATAATCTTAGAATTTTAGATCCATATACTCTCCACCTCGATCTCGAAATGTTGTAATTGTTCTATTTAATGCATTTTCAACTCCAGCCTTATAGTCCTTGAACTTTCAAGGGTTTCAGACTTATGTTGCATTAAATAAACATACCCATACCTAGAATAATCATCAGTAAAAATTATAAAATATTCAAACCCTCCTTTTGGCTTAACATTCATCGAACCACATAAATCTAAATGTACAAGTTCTAAGGGTTTTTTGGCTCTTTGAAATTTTCCAGTAAAAGATATTTTATTCATTTTCCTTCAAGGCATGACTCACCTGCAGGTAAGAATTTTCTTCTAACTCTTTAGAAGTCCATTCTTAACCAATCTCTCAATCCTACTGAGATTTATGTGTCATAATCTTAGGTGCCAAAGATGGGCATTTTATTTAGGAGAAATTTTCTGTCTTTTATTATAGAGTTACTACAATTTTAAATAATTCAGTATTTATGAGAGCTTTTGTTGCCAATGGTCTTAACACATAAAGATTATTTTCCAGCTTAGCAGAAAAGATATTAATACCATGTTTGTATGTAATAAATTTATTTACAAAAAAAGATAAAGTATAATTTTGTTCAATTAAACACTTTACAGAAACTAAGTTCCTTTGCAAATCAGTACCTACTTATACATTTTTCCAACAAAATATAACTTTTTTGTGAAATAAGACGAAGTCCTCCCACTACCCTCACAGAGGCAACGTATCCAATTCCTACACGCATCATCATTTCACTAGGTGCTAGGTGTCGCCAGGAATCAATTCCCTGAAATGAAAAACAAATGTGGTTAGTGGCTCTTGATCAATTATTCATGTCGAATCATCATTCTCTACTAAACAAGTTTTCAATACAAGTAAATCATATTTACCTTGCTTGGCCTTCTTCTTTTCTGCCAAATATTTGGGACAATTCCTTTTCCAATGTCCCTCTTGATTGCAATGGAAATATATTCCCTTTGCAGCTTTGGCCTTCTTGCCCTTTTAGGCAGCAACTGGGTTAGCTTTCCCCTTTCTACCTTTCTTCTTCTTCCAGTTTTTGGTGTCAGAAGAGGAAGGCACAAACTTAGTTCCAGAGGTCGAACCTTTAAAGAACTTTTTAGAGGATAAGGCAACATTTTTCTCACCCTTCCGTTCCTTGATTTTCATCAAAGATTGGAAATTTTTTAGCTCATGAAGCAAGGAGTCAGGTTGTAGTCAATTTTTTTCATAACAATATAGCTATAGAACTGAAGGAAACTTTAAGATAAAGTTTCCAAGATAAAACTAATCTGACTGGCCTCATCAATGACAGATTCGTTCATCTTAGCCACATTAAAGTGGACCATCATATTCAGAACGTGCTCTCGAACAGAGGTCCCCCCTTGCATACAAGCGTTGAAGATAAATTTAAGAGTGTCATGCCTGAGCTGAGTGGACGATTGTCCGAACATTCCCTGTAGGGACTTCATGATCTCACGGGCAGTGAGCATGGGCTCATGCTTCTTGGCCAAGACTTTAGAATGGCTTACCAAGATATATGCTCGGGTCTTTTCATTTGCCCTTATCCAGCGCTCGTACGCCTCCCGAACGTTTCGAGTAGCATTTTGAGTTGGGATTGGAGGACATTCCTCCACTAAGACAAATCTCAAACCATCGATGATCAGAACTATACTAATACTGTTTTTTCAAGTGATGTAATTCGCCAGTTAATTTACCGACAACGAGCATATTTAATGTTGTGGAAGTCATTTTGGAATTTGAAACATACAATTTATTATATTAGTAATCCATGCATTACCCAGTTTGAAAAGCCAATCAAATTTAGCAAAATAATTTAATATACCTTTGTGACCTATTTTGCAATGATGTATCAGTGAGGTAGGGTAAAAGTCACTGTATGGTGATCAGGTACCCCTTCATTAAAATTAGACTATCTCAAGCAATATATAGAAAAACTCCTTGTTCCTATTAATAATAGTCACCATTGATCGATCCAAAAGTGTTAACTAGTTTTACATTTTTTGTAAGTGTTACCCCTCATTTTAGATTCTAGAGTTCCATCCCAATGAGCCGACTGTAGGAAAAAATTGATTAGGACAATAACTAAAGCAACCCTAACCATTTCTAGAGTTTGAGTAAAGAGTCATGCAAATGCTTTATCCATAAGAGGACACAAGCAAAGGTGCCTCAAGGCTGAGTATGAAAATTTACTACAAACAAATGAGAGAGATCATGGGATGTGTGTACTCCCACTTACTATAAACACTCTTTCCATTCACCTTGGTATTGACCTATACAAACACCACTTGTAGCGGCATACAAGCAAAGGTGCCAAGAGATCGAGTATAGATCTCACGATGTGAACTATGAGGAAGAAACATGAAAAGGAAAAATAAAGTATCATATACCCCATTTTCCTCCCACTGAGTGTTTTACCTAATGTTAATTTAAACTTAGAAAAATACGACTATTTATTTTACTAAGTGATTGTTTAAGTTTGTCCAAAAGTAGCACTTACTTTGGATAGTTAAACAATTTTGATTAATGTTCATTAAATATTTTAACAAACTTCATTCAAGACTTGCATGCTTGTAACAAATCTATCTAATTCACCTTCTAGGTCAGTTCCCAAGTAAGGGTGTTCTGTTTTCGTCAGCTTAAATACCCAAGCCTGGATAGAACTAGCCTTAGACAAAGGTCATTTCTAGATACATTTGCTACAATTTATTCTTTTATTAAAATAAATTAATCCTATTAGACTGCTTAAAAAGATTAAACTAATTTCTAATCATATTAAAAATATTTTGAACTTAGGTCTATGTGAATCATATTTTAAACCATTTAAAAAATGATTTTAACCTAAGTTTGCATTCAATTCTGAATTAATGATTTTAATTTCTAATTTCATTTAATTATAACTGTTATAAAATAAATTAAACAAATTAAAACGATACATTGCATTTAATGACATACTTAGTAAAATTATAACATTTATAAAATTATCTAAAGTAGTGTCATGCTTTATGCAATCTCCATTTCATTAATTTACATAACAATTATATACTAAAGTAATGAAATAAAAATGATAACATTCATACATACATCCAACTATATATTATAACTCTTATAATATAAATGATACATGACAATGTTATTATGCATACAAACATATATTATAACAATTATATTATTTGATGCATGAGAATTCTATAAAATAAATCATGCAAGTATATTATAATATTTATAATATTCATGATGCATGATTAATGCATAACCTATGGTGGGATTTTACTATATGACATACATTATGACATATAAATCAATAAAATTAAACCATATATCAAATTCATAATTTAAAGAGTAGTAATTAGACGGGGATTGGACTCCTAAATAATTAATTAAATTACTATAATATTTATATTAATTTAATTAATTAAAAACTAACAATTACAATAAGAGAGCTGCTTGAATCAGACCTAAAAACTCGAACCAAACGAACCGGACGTGAACCAACCGAGCCGCAAACTGAATTGGGTGTGAATCGCATCATTCTTTCCATCTCGGAGCGTTGCAATGCTATGAAAAAATTCTTTTGTTCGTCTCTTTGAAGCACTGGAAAGCTACAGCAGAACATTGCAATACTGTTGTACTGTACAGTGGCATTTTCCTTTGATTCTTCTTCGATTTGGGCATCGTTTTCTCCAGAAAATCACCAAAAAAAAAAAAAAACTCACAAACAACACAAAGACATAACAAATACAGACTCGATTGCAAAAATTATGCCCAAAACATTGGACCCTTAAAAATTAAATTTGTAAAGAAACCAATAAAACTACACAATCCAATCTCAAAACCTCCAAAATTGCAAATAACATATATTCCATATACATTCATCAACATAAAATGCATAAAATGTACAGAACGCACCATCAATATGTAATTTATTGCCGAAAATTAAAAAAAAAAAAGAACAAAAACCTGGCTCTGATACCAATTGAAGGACTGTGAGGTCCAATGGGAAAGCGGGGATCGATGCCAATTTTAATTTCAAATAATACAAAATTATAGAGAACAAAGAAAAATATGCATTTTCAATTAATTACAACATGTTAAGAAAAAAAAAATAGAGAATAAATAGGGTTTAGTCATACTCACCCTTGAAGTCACAATTTCTTCTTGAATTCCTCTCCTTGATCATGAACACGTAAAACTCCTTGGATCATGAACTCATCAAAATACAACAACCTCAACCCAATATTTGGACAACACCAAAAGAGAGTCCTTTGTATTCTCTTTAGAAGAAGAGGTTTTTTTTTTTTTTTTATCTTTGATGGAGAGTACAAAAAACATGCAGACCATCTGTCTGTTTTTTGGAGGAAGAAGATGATCTCTATTGTAACTTCCTCTGTCCCATGTGTTGGGGTTGATGCCCTAAATCTCATGAGTCCTGTAGTTTTATAATTTTAATGTACAAACGATTTACTTATTTAATAAAATATGCGATATTTTATTCGACATTTAGTAGCATTAACCCACAAAACCAATAAACTAACATCCAAAGTTATCTTTTGTAGCTTAAACATGTATGTAGAGACATACAGGTGAATCATATTTAAGTGACAACCTAAATGGTCTATAGTAGATGGATAAGACTGGATACGTTTGGTGAAACTACGGATACGATCTACTTTATAGATGCTATAAATGATCTAATCCTGATCATCATGTAGAAACATGTAAGCAGAGGTGTTTTATATAAAAGGGTTTGTAAAAGACTGGAGCACGGAATTAATAGTCTCATTATATATAGTCTCATTATAATAATTTCATTAATAGTAGAGATTTACATTTCACCAGGACCTGAACTTTAAGTGAGTTGTGAATTTCTATCTATGAAGGTGGTCCTTTGACTTGTATGGGTGAGAGTGACTAGATTGCTAACTTAATAAGCCTATCATTTTTTGGATTCGTCTGATTAAGGAGGTGGGAACACAGCTACAAAGGATGGAATTCACTACACAGCTACAAAGGATGGAATTCACTCTTTCCCTAATGTTTGAGGTAAGTAGATAAATTGCTCCCTTAAGAGCTGATTCCGATGCTTGATTCCGCCACACCCTCTCTTGGTTTAAGAAGGGTTTAGTCATAGTTGGACTATGACTTATTATTCATTAGAGAGATCAATAGTACTTAAGAGTTAGATGTAATTATAAGAACAAAATGATAATTTTAATCCAATTGTACTTACGAGCAATTTGTGAAGGGTTATCGCACTGTTGATTGGTTATATCCAATGGATGTAGTGTGAATAATGAAGATGTTGATCTTTAGTGGAATGACCAGCAGTTAAATAGATGTTGAGTAATCTAATTAAAGGAGTTTAATTAATTATTCTAGTACCATTGGAGCTTCAAACTACTGGTTCATAAGGTCCCCTCTATAGCTCAATAGAGATTATTGAGAATTAATTTTGGATTAATTTAAATTGTTCAAATTAATGGAAGGAATTAATTATATGTGATATAATTAATATAATGTATTTGATACATTATAATATAAAATTTATTTTGAGAGGAAATAAATATTTGAATATGATTCAAATATTAATTATGTGAATTAGATTCATATAATTAAATTTAATATAGATTTGATTTATATTAAATACCATGATTGATTGAGATAATTAAAACTATAGATTATATTATGTTTTATATAATGTAAACTATTGGTTGTGTTATATTTGATATAACATATAGTTATATATATATATAATAAAGTTAGTTATTATATATAAGTTTTTATTTATAAATTAAATT
Organism: Benincasa hispida; assembly: GCF_009727055.1. Taxonomy (NCBI): domain Eukaryota; kingdom Viridiplantae; phylum Streptophyta; class Magnoliopsida; order Cucurbitales; family Cucurbitaceae; genus Benincasa; species Benincasa hispida. Next base: position 6,247,078 of record NC_052351.1, on the reverse strand, counting down.
TATTTTCATTTAAATTTAAATATTAAGGAGGGAGTTGCAACTCCCTCCCCCTAAATTATCTCCTCAATCGATTGTGGAAAGGGGAGTTGAGGGTTATGACCTTTTTCATCTTCTTCACAGAAGAGAACACAGTGAAAAGTCTGTGTGTGAGTTTTATTCCCGAACGCATTTTTTCCGGAAAGAGTCATTCCCTCTAAAATATTCTCTCCCTCTTCCAAAAGAAGTAAAACCCACATCTCTTGCCAATTCTCTACCCAAAATAGAATACATAAGGCTCTGCTTAATGGTGTCCTCATCGAATTGTTAGTGACCGATTCAAGAGAATACGTGAAGATTTTTGTTTCTCAAGAGCAAGTTATTTTCTAATGCTAAAATTTTCCTTCAAATGCATGCTATAGAATTTCTGTAATTTGTATAATTTTTTTCTCTGTAATTTTGTATTATGTGAAAATTGGAAATTGGGAACGACCTCGCTTCTACAGTGGACCTCACGGTTCCTTGGTATCAGAGCGGTGGTTTTTTGTCCCAATTTTAATTTTCTTAAATTATAATTCCATTTTATGGTGGGTTTCATTTTGAATTTTGTTCATGTTGATGAATGTTGAATAGTTTGCAATTTGCGGATGTTTACGAGATTAGGCTTTAGATTTACTATTTTCTTTACAATTTGGTTTGTAAGAGCTCGATGTTTTCGGTACTATTTGTTGCAACTAAGTCCATAATTCTTAGTTTGTGTCGTTCTTCTGGTGGCATTCTGATGGATTCGAGGCCCAAATTGGAAAAAAAAATCGGTGAATTTCGCAACTATACAGTGGCGACTGTTTAGTAGCGTTGAAATGCTACGATGAGGTGATCGATCATCTTTTTCATAATGTTGTAACGCTAGGTCATAGCATTGCAATGCTAGGTCACAGCTTTGCAACTCTCTGAGACCAAAAAAATGAACTAATTTGTGCGTGGTTTGGTTCATGGCTCAGCTGGTTTGCATCTGCTTTGCTTGGTTCGAGTGGTTCGCGTGTGGTTCGGGTTTTTGGTGGTCCGGTTCGTGCGGTTCAAGGCCTAGTTCACTTTTTTTTTAATCAGTTTGAGTTTTTTAATAGTTAGTTATTAAATTAATATAAATGTTATATTAATTTAATTAATGGTTTAGGAGTCGAATCCTGGTCCATAAATTGTTGTTTAAATTATACATTTGATCTATGATTTTTTTTAATTATATATGTCATAATGTATGTCATATAGTAAAATCTCACCATAGCTTATGCATTATTCATGCATTATTTATATTATAAATGCTATATATATAATTGCATAATTTAATTTTATAGCATGTTCATGCATCACATAATATAAGTATTATAATATATGTATGCACACATTAATAACATAGCCATGCATCATATATATTATAAGGGTTATAATATATAGTTTGGATGTATAGATGTATGGATGTTATTAATGTTAGGGTTAATGCCCTAAAGTCTCATGTCCTGTAGTTTGTACAAATGCTTGTGTTGTTAATATATGATATTTACTTCACATCTTGAATTTTTGCTCAGTTACTTATTTTGTTTGCTTTACCACAAACCAATAAACATAAAATCCCTGGTTATCTGTATGTGACTCAAGCATGTATGCAGTGACATACAAGTGGATCATGTCTTGAGAGATAACCAAAATGGTTTCTAGTATATGGATAAAGGAGGGAAACCTTATCCTAGTAATGCTATGGATGCGGCCCGCTTTGTGGAATGGTCACAAGTGTTGTGACTTATCACAGATGGTCTGATCCTGATCATTCGTGTTGGGGACATGTGAGCAGGGCGTCCTATACAAAGAGTTTTTATAAGACCTGACTACGAAGTGTTAACGTCTCGTTATATAACACTGTTCATGACGGAGACTTCACTTCACTAGGATGACCATAGGTAACATGACGCCAATTCTGAGTGAGTTGAGTACTCCTGCCATTGAGGGTGGTCCTTTGATTTGTATGGGTGCGAGTGGCTAGGTCGCCGATTCAAACCTACTATTTTGGGGATTCGTCTAATTTGAGAGCTGAGAACTCAGCTACACAAGATAGAATTCACTCCTTCCCCGAGTACAGGGGTAAGTAGATAAATAGCTCCCTTAAGGGCTGATTCTGGGGCTTGAACGATGTGGCGCCACACACCTTCTCTTGGCCCAAAAGGTGTTCACACACAGTTGGACTATGTTGTATTGTTCATTAGAGGAATCAGTGGTACTTAAGGAGTGAGATGTAACTACAGAGGCATAATGGTAATTTGGCCCAACTATACTTACGAGCATCTATGAAGGGTCATCGTACTCATGATTGGTTATATCCGATGGACACAGAAATATATCTGTGGTAAGAATAGTTCAGATGTTGGTTTTTAGTGGAATGCCTGACAATTAACGAATGGTGGATCTCGTGGCTAAAGAGTTTAGTCAGCTATTTACGTACCATTGGAGCTTCGAGCCACAGGTCCATTAAGTCCCTGGGTAGCTTGGATAAAGTCGAGAATCAATATTTGGGATAATTTGAAATATTCAAATTGACAAGAGAAAGTTCGATTATATATGATATAATTGGACTAGTTAACTATATATGATATAATTGGCTAAATGTATGAGATACATTATTTTGGAGGAAATTAGATATAAATATGATTTATATCAAGTAGAGGAGAAAATACTATAGTAGATATGTGTTATCAAACTATAGGATAAAAATATAATATGATTATATTAATTAATTAATTAGTTGATTAACTATATGATAATTAATCCAAATTTCACATTCGGACGTGGGTTAATGGGGAGCGTCGGTTAATGTAACCGATGAATTAAAATGAAAAAGGTTTTCATTTTGATCACCCCGTCGTTCAATCCCCCGAAGAGAAGAAAAGGAAGTGCACATTGGAGAATTCTAAGCGATTGCTTAAGAAAATCGAGAGACTATGCAATAGCTCTTCTCCGCCTAAACGATCGTCCACCTCGCGCTAAACGATCACACACTGTCGCCTATACGATCGAATAGCTTCTCTAAATAATCGTATAGTGCTGGTTTTACTAAACGATCGTGTACCTTTTCCTAAACGATCGTTCAATAAATCTTACACGATCATGTAGCTCCTCCTAAACAATAAGCACTTCTGCTAACGATAGCATTGTTTTCCCTTCCACTTACTTATCGCCTACACGATTTGTGTTTCCTCCTTCCTCTACTAAATTCACCAAAGCCCACTCTTTGGGTTTTCACTCTGAGAATACCCGGGGCTCTTTAGTGGTGCGTCGTCCCATTGCAGTTGTGAGTGCATGTTGTTCGTGCTGCTGCAGTCGATGTTTCCACTGGGCGTTGGTAGATCTCGTGTAGGTTATCTGCTGCGTTGGAGTTCCGAAGTGTGAAGATTGTCTTCAACTGGTATGAAACTCTGTCCCTTTGTTAATTTGTTGTTCGTAGCATGTCGATAATTAGATTTGTTTGCATAACTGTATGTGTTGAATGTATATTGATGTATTTCGGTGACTGTGAGATCGGAGCGATCCGAACACGCTCATGGAACTCTTAGATATGAGATTCTTCAATTGGTATCAAAGCAAGGTTCTGATACTCTGATTTCATTTGTTGCAACGAAATGAGATTTATATTCATGGTGGATGCATTTCTACTCTGTTTAATTGTTAAATCTGCTGTGGATGTGCGGGATTAATGGATGCTTTCGGGATGATTAGTCTCGATTTGATTTGGATCCTTTTACATTTGCTATTGTTTGTAAAGGCCCTTACGTTTTTGGACATTAATAATCGTTATCGAGTCTGTGTTCAAAGTTTGTTTGAAGTTTTGAGTCATTCGTCGAAGAAGCAGATATATGCAAGCATTGCATATGAGTGGTACGCGATCTGGGAAAATGTTGCAGTTCTTCGAAGAAGGAGGCAATCTAGGGTTTGCATCATATAAAAGATGTTCTACACGATCGTTGTTGATCGCATCGCAAAGATAAAGGAGTGCGCGATCGTTGTTGAATGCCTCGGTTAAATGATGGGGCATGTGATCAAGAGTTTATCGTATCGTTTTGACGATCGGGTACGCGATCGCTGAGTATCGTTTCATGCGCGCGTGCACTAGACGATCGTTTAGGTCAGCAAGCTTCATCGCTTAGTAACTGACTAAACGATCGCTTAGTATCGCAAGGTAAATCATTTACCGCGTTGCACGCATCGTGTAGACGATGAGATGCTCACGTATCATTTATAGAGCGCATGCTAGATGATCGTTTAGGTCAGCAAGCTTCATCGCTTAGTAACTGACTAAACGATCGTTTAGTAACGCAAGGTAAATCGTTTACCTGTCGTCGTGCTACATGATCACATGGACGATCAGGTTTCGTAGCCTCGTCGTCATCTACGCAATCATTTAATATTGCTTCTATCGTCTAGTGCGCGTTGAACGATTGTCTACCTACTGAAGTTTGCTACACGATGAAGACCTCCTGACGGTTCAAGACCCGGTTCGCCTGTGAACCGGTTTGCTCGATGAAAAATTTAATAGATAGGGTTTTTCATTCCGATTTTTGTAAAGGCTCATCCTGGTCCATTATTCCTTTATTTATTACATGTGATGTATGCTTTTTATATGTCATATGGTATGCACATATAGTAAATCTCACCTTAGGTTATGCAATGGTCATGCATCATCTCTTTATTGTAATTGTTATAATTTAGAGAAGCATGATTCAATTATGTAAGAGCATGCTCATGCATCATATAATATAAGAGTTATATTTATGCATGCATAAAAAGCATGACATGCATCATCTTTATATTATAAATGTTATAGTATAAGGTTGTATGATAGCATGTGTTCTTGGTTGTTACGCATTATATAAAAGTTATATATAGTAATGACCGGACATTGCATGAAGCATGATACATAGGTTACTTTATACATGTTATAAACGCCTCGTTGTGCGCAATGCCTTTAGTTGTTTCTTTTTAAAAGTTAAAGAGAAATTAGAACTAAAAGACATAAGAAAGACTTGCATGCTCACATAGGTTTAATTCATGGTTTTAAAATGTTTAAAACTTGAAGCACTTAAACCTAAGATCACGGTTCTAATACGATTAGAAACCCTAAAGCTTCAATCTTTTAATCAGTTTAATAAGATTAAATTGGCTAATAAAACATTAAAGTGTAGCAAATCTATCTATAAGGGACCTTTTATCTAAGGAGGGTTCTATCTAGACTGGGGTATTTAAATTGACGGAAACGTAACACCCCTACCTAGGAACTTACCTAGAAAGGTGAATTAGATAGATTTGATGCATGCATGCAAGTTATGGATAGTCCATTAAAGTGTTTAAATGTGACTACTTGAACTTGTTCATATTTCATAGACAAACATTGTTTGTGAGCAGAGTTTAAAAAGACGACTTAGACTAAAATCAGTAGCTAGATTTTCTAGGTTAATGAACCCCTAGGTAGAACATTCAATAGGAGGTAATTGGGGCATAAGATGCTTCACTTAAACTTTTCAATTTCTCCTAAATAGTCCACATCGTGAGACCTACCTTCGGCCTCACGGCATTTATGTGTGCCCCCAATGAATGGTGTATGGGTAGGTCAATATCAAGGTGGATGGAGAGAGTGTTCATAGTAAGTGGGAGCAGGAAGTGCGACAACATATCCCTCGGTCTCCCTCGTTAGGTTGAATAAAGTTACTACTCATCGCCTCGAGGCACCCTGGGAGTGTCCCCCTAAAGGATG
>NC_052351.1:6153609-6241296 GCF_009727055.1 Benincasa hispida | reverse complement strand
GTTTCTTTATTTGATCTCCTGTAAAAAGATAAGGTAACTTAGTCTCTCATCCTAATTTGCTTCTTCCCTGCGGTGGGCTCATTAGGGCGGGACTTTGGCACTGAAAGCGAGGGGTTACACTTATGTGGAATAGTTAAAGGTTAATGATTCTGGACCAAAAATGGTGGCTGTTAAGTTCATTTCAAGAGTTGGTTCTGCCTAATGGTTGAGAATGTCTCATCCCAGCGAAGAGGCAACTGATCACCCCACCGGTGGCATTTGTCCTGCCTCACTGGGGCATCATTGCAAAATAGAAGTCTATAACTTAGGGTACTTGAAACTGTTTTGCAAAACTGATTGGTTTAAAAGTGGTTTAGCAAAATCTAATAATATTTTGTTCGTATTTTCAGCAACATTTTCAAAATGGCAATAACCACGTTAGCATTGCTAAATGCTGAAAAATTTATTGGCTATAATTTCACAACATGGAAACAATTTCATAACATGGAAACACATGATCATGACGATCCTGATCATTGAGGATCTCATATTCGCTCTCACGGAGGCTTGTCCTTCTATTCCAACTCTGAATGCTCCTCGAAGTGTTCGGGAGGCATACGAGCGATGGACAAGAGCGAATGAGAAGGTCTGAGCCTACATCTTGGCAAGTATTTATGAAGTCTTGGCCAAGAAACATGAGCCTATGGTCTCAGCGTGTGAGATCATGGAGTCCTTGCGGGGGATTTTTGGACAATTGTCTGAACAGCTTATGCATGAGGCTCTTAAATACATATTCAACTAAAAAATGGAAGAAGACACCTCTGTTCGTGAACATTTGCTAAACATGATGGTCCACTTTAATGTAGCGGAGTTGAATGGGTCTACCATCGATGAGGATAGCTAGGTTAGCATAATCCTGCATTCTTTGCCGGAGAGCTTCCTGCACTTTGTTAGTAATGTGATTCTTAACAATGTGAAGTATAACCTTACAACTTTCCTCAACGAGTTGCAGACATACCAATCTTTACTGAAAAGTAAAGAGAGGCAGAAGAGTGAGGCAAATGTTGCTTCATCCTCTAGGACGTTCCATAGAGGTTCAACCTCAGGAACGAAGTCTGCACCTTCTACTTCTAACTCTGCAAAGAGAAAGAAGAGAAGGTGGTAAGAAGGAAGAGACCTGTTAACCCACCACCTGTGCCCCCAGTAGAGGTGTCCACAGGTTGCTAAGGAAAGTGTTTCCACTACAACCAAGATGGACACTGGAAGAGGAACTGTCTTCGGTATCTGAGAGAGAGAAAGTAGCCAAAACTAGGCCAAAGCGGAGATAAAGGTAAAGTGTGATTTACTTGTGTTTGTCAATGTTTAGTAAAGAATGATGATTCTGCTGGATATATGATCAAGCACCACTAATCATGTTTGTTCTTCTTTTCAGGGGTTTAGAGATCTTGGATCATTAGAGCTTGCGTGAGGCACAACTCGTGTAGATGTGTGAAGGTGCTCAGTAATTGGCACCGGGCAGCGTATGTCGCTCTTCTAACTAAGTTTTGTCATGGCAGTGCGGAGGACTCAATTAGCTTTACAGAATAGGTTTACTTACTTTAAAAATAATGTATTATATTGTTCTAATAAAGACGAACCTCTGTTGGAGTAACTGTTAAGTGCGTTAAATTGATGTGTTTTACATGATAGATGCCTAGTGTTTATGAATTCCATGCCTAATATCTCTTCTTTCAATTGCTGAATAAAAAGCATTTATCTATAAAGATTGTGTTTTTGTATTATTTGCAAAGACAATCTGGAATCGAATTTATAGGCTGTGAATAAGAGCCGTTGTGGCTACATTACTTCCCTCGCATAAAGACTGAGCCGCTTAATTGTTCAGAACTGTCGTTAACTCAATCAACAGTCGTAGTATCTTGCACAAAAAAATGCCAATTTGGCGACTCTACGGTTTATTACATCAATCTCAATAGGATTGAGAGATTGGTGAAGAATGGACTTCTAAGTGAGTTAGAAGAAAATTCTTTACCAGTGTGCGAATCTTGCCTCGAGGGTAAGATGACTAAACGACCTTTTACTGGAAAAGGTTATAGAGCCAAGGCGCCTCTTGAGTTAGTACATTCTGACCTTTTTGGTCCTATGAATGTGCGAGCCCGAGGTAGCTATGAATATTTTTTCAATCTTATTGATGATTACTCTAGGTACGAGCATGTTTATCTTATACAACGAAAGTCTAAATCTTTTGAAAATTTCAAAGAGTTCAAGGCTGAAGTTGAAAATGCATTAGATAGACGGATTAAAACACTTCGATCGAATCAAGGTGGAGAGTTTTTGGACTCGGCATTCCAGGACTATTTGATAGAACATGGGATCGTTTCCAAACTCTCAGTGCTGGGTACACCTCAGCAGAATGGTGTAGCGGATAGGAGAAATAGGACCTTGTTAGACATGGTTCGCTCGATGATGAGTTACGCTTCCTTACCGGACTCGTTTTAGGGTTTCGCAATGGAGACTGCAGTAAACATACTCAACAGTGTTCCCTTCAAGAGTGTTGCAAGAACACCTCTGGAGTTGTGGAATCGACAAAAAGCTAGTTTACGTCACTTCCGCATTTGGGGTTGCCCTGCACATGTGCTTGAGGCTAATCCCAAGAAGTGGAACCATAGTCAAGGTTATGCCTTTTTGTAGGCCATACCAAAGGTACACGAGGTGGTTATTTTTATGATCCGACAGAAAATAAGGTGTGTTTCAACAAATGCTACTTTCCTGGAGGAGGATCATATAAGGAAGCACATTCCATGAAGCAAAGTGTGTTACGTGAGCTTTCCAATGAAACTACTAAAACTTCAATAAGAGTTGTTGAAGAGCTGCTACATCAACAAAAGTTGTTGATGGGAGTTCATCCAGTAGGTCGGTTCCACCTCAAGAGTTGAGAGAACCTCGACGTAGTGGGAGGGTTGCGAACCCACCCGTTCGCTATCTGGGTTTCACGAAAATCCTTGCTATGGTGGCAGATAGTGACGTTGAGGATCCATTGTCTTATAAGAAGCAATGGAGAATGTTGACTGGGATGGTGATGTTGATGAACTTTGTGTTTACAAGAAGATCATTAACGCTTCAGTAGTCTTCTTCGTGTTGTGTGTAAACGATATCCTACTCATTGGGAATGATGTAGGTCTACCAACTGTAGTTAAACACTGGCTAACGACCCAATTCCAAATGAAAGATTTGGGAGAGGCTTAGTTTGTTCTAGGTATACAGATCTTTCGGGATCGTCAGAATAAAGTGCTAGCACCATCTTAGACATTGTACATTGACAAGTTGTTGCTCAAGTACTCGATGCAGGACTCTAAGAGGGGTCTATTGCTGTTCAGGCATGGAGTCACTTTGTCTAAGGACATGTGTACTAAGATGTCTCAAAAGGTTGAAGAGATGAGACAGATCAGTCTAACCCAGGACATTTTAATAATGCTGACCTGTTTATGAAGGCTCTCATGACTACAGTGTTTAAGGATCACCTACGGAGCATGGGCCTACAAGATAACCCGCGGTTGGACTAGGGCGAGTGGAAGATTTTCTTGCACTGGGCTTTTATGCCCTAGTTTATTATTTTGTACTAGTTTTTTGTACACCGCACTTTTCTTTAGGACAAGTGGAAGATTGTTGGGGTTGATGCCTTAAAGTCTCGCGTCTTGTAGTTTGTAAATAGTTTGTACGAACGCTTGTGTTGTTAATATATGATATTTACTTCACATCTTGTATTTTTGCTCAGTTACTTTTTTTATTTGCTTTACCACAAACCAATAAACATAAAATCCCTGGTTATCTGTATGTGACTCAAGCATGTATGTGGTGACATACAAGTGGATCATGTCTTGAGAGAGAATAAAAATGGTTTGTAAAATATGGATAAAGGAGGGAAACCTTATCCTTTTAACGCTACGGATGTAGCCCGCTTTGTGGAATGGTCACAAGTGTTGTGACTTGTAACAGATGGTCTGATTCTGATCATTCGTGTTGGGGACATGCGAGTGGGGGCGTCCTATACAAAGAGTTTGTATAAGACCTGACCACGAAGTGTTAACGTCTCGTTATATAACACCGTTCATGACGGAGAATTCACTTCACTAGGATGACCATAGGTAACATGACCTCAATCCTGAGTGAGTTGGAAACTCCTACAATTGAGGGCAGTCCTTTGATTTGTATGGGTGAGTGGCCAGGTCGCCGATTCAAACCTACCATTTTGGGGATTCTTCTGATTTGGGAGCTGGGAACTCAGCTACACAAGATGGAATTCACTCCTTCCCCAAGGCAGGGGTAAGTAGATAAATAGCTCCCTTAAGGGCTGATTCTGGGGCTTTAATAATGTGGCGTCACATACCTTGTCTTGGCCCGAAAGGTGTTCACATAGTTGGACTATGTTGTATTGTTCATTAAAGGAATCAGTGGTACTTAAGGAGTAAGATGTAACTATAAGGGCAAAACGGTAATTTGGCCCAAGTGTACTTACGAGCATCTGTGAAGGGTCATCGTCTCATGATTGGTTATATTCGATGGACACAGAAATATATCTGTGATAAGAAGATTTCAGCTGTTGGTCTTTAGTGGAATTCCTGACAGTTAGCAGATGGTGGATCTCGTGGTTAAAGAGTTTAGTCAGCTATTTACGTACCGTTGGAGCTTCAAGCCACAGGTCCATTAGGTCCCCTGGGTAGCTTGGATAAAGTCAAGAATCAATATTTGGGATAATTTGAAATGTTCAAATTGACAAGAGGAAGTTTGATTATATATGATATAATTGGACTGGTTAATTATATATGATATAATTGGCTAAATGTATAAGATACATTATTTTGGAGGAAATTGGATATAAATATGATTTATATCAAGTAGAGGAGAAAATACTATAGTAGATATGTGATATCAAACTATAGGATAAAAATATAATATGATTATATTTATTAATTAATTAGTTGATTAACTATATGATAATTAATCCAAATTTCACGTTCGGACGTGGGTTAGTGGGGAGCGTTGGTTAATGTAACCGATGAATTAAAATGAAAAAGGTTTTCATTTTGATCACCCTATCATTCAATCGCCAAAGAGAAGAAAAGGAAACGCGCGTGGAGAATTCTAAGCGATCGCTTAAGAAAATCGAGAGACTATGTGATAGCTTTTCTCCGCCTAAACAATCATCTACCTCGTGCTAAACGATCACACACTGTCGCCTATACGATCGGATAGCTTCTCTAAACAATCGTATAGTTTGCTGGTTTTACTAAACGATTGTGTACCTTTTCCTGAACGATCGTTCAGTAAATCTTACACGATCGTGTAGCTCCTCCTAAACAATAAGTACTTCTGCTATACGATAGCGTTGTTTTCCCTCCCACTTACTTATCACCTACATGATTTGTGTTTCCTCCTTCCTCTACCAAATTCACCAAAGCTCACCCTTTGGGTTTTTGCTCTGAGAATACCCGGGGCTCTTTAGTGGTGGCGTCGTCCCATTGCGGTCGTGAGTTCGCGTTGTTCGTGCTACTGTAGTCGACGTTTCCACTGGGCGTTGGTAGATCTCGTGGAGGTTGTCCGCTGCGTTGGAGTTCCGAAGTGTGAAGATTGTCTTCAATTGATATGGAACTCTGTCCCTTTGTTAATTTATTGTTCGTAGCATGCCGATAATTAGATTTGTTTGCATAACTATATGTGTTGAATTTATATTGATGTATTTCGGTCACTGTGAGATCGGAGCGATCCGAACGCTCTCATAGAACTCTTAGATATGAGATCCTTCAATTAATTCCTTCATTATCTTAGTAAATATAAATGTTATGTATGTTAAGTAATGAAATGGGAATTGCATGAAGCATGATATTACTTTAGATAATTTTATAAATGGTATAATTTTATTAAGTATGTCATTCAATGCAATGTATGATTTTAGTTTGTTTCATTTATTTTATAATTTTATAATTAGATGAAATTAGAAATTAAAACCAATAATTCAGAATTTCATGCAAACTTAGGTTTAAATCGTTTTTAAAAGTAGTTTTAAAATATAATTCACATAGACCTAAGATCACAAAATTTCTAATGAGATTAGAAATTATTTTAATCTTTTAATCAATTTAATAAGATTAAATTAGTGTTAATTAGAAGATTAAATTTTCAGCAAATATATCTATATGGGACCTTTTCTTTAAGTTGTCGGAAACGGAACACCCCTACCTGGAAACTTACCTGGAAAGGAAAATTAAATAGATTTATTACAAGCATGCAATTGTTGATTAAAGTTTATTAAATTGTTTAATGAACATTAAACAAAGTTTTTTAACTATCTGAAGTAAGTGTTACTTTTGGGTAAATTTAAACAATCACTTAGTAAAATAATTAGTCGTATTTTTCTAAGTTAATTAACCCTAGGTAAAATACTTAGTGGGAGGAAAATGGGATATATGATACTTCATTTTTTTCTTTTCACGTTTCTCCCTCATAGTTCACACTGTGAGATCTATACTCGGTCTCGAGGCATATTTGCTTGTGTCCCCCTATGGGTGGTGTTTGTATAGGTAATACCAAGATGAATGGAGAGAGTGTTTATAGTAAGCGAAAGCGAGACATGTGTCAACACATCCCTCAATCTCTCTCATTAGTTTGTAGTAAATTTTTATGCTCAACCTCGAGGCACCTTTGCTTGTGTCCCCCTAGGGATGACATTTGCATGACTCTTTACTCAAACTCCAAAAATCAATAGGATTGCTTTAGTTTTTGTCCCAATCAGTTTTTTTATTACGGTTGGCTCATTGGGGTGTAACTCTAGAATCTAAAATGAGGAATTACACTTATAAGTAAATGTTAAGTAACTAACAATTTCTGGACTGAATAATGGTGACTGATATTTACAGGAACAAGAAGTTTTTTTGTATATTGGTTGAGATAGTCTCATTTCAGTGAGGGGTACCTGATCACTTGATGGTGACTTTTGCCCTACCTCAATGAAACAACATTGCAAAATATATGTCAAATAGGGTGCATGAAATTATTTTGCTAATTTTGATTGGTTTTTCATTGGGTAATGCTTGAATACTAATATAAATAAATTATATGTTTTAGCAAAATTTACAAATGACTTCTGTTACATTAAACATGCTCGTCGCTGATAAGTTAACAAACGATAATTACATCACCTGTAAAAACACGATTAACACAGTTCTAATTATCGATGACCTGAGATTTGTCCTAGTGGAGGAGTTTCCTCCAATCTCAGCTCAAAATATCGCTCGAAACGTTCAAGAAGCATACAAGTGTTGGGTACGGGAAAATGAAAAGGCCCAAGCATATATCTTGGCAAACTTTTCTGAAGTCTTGGGCAAGAAGCATAAGTCCATGATCACTGTCCGTGAGATCATGGAGTCCTTGGGCAGAATGATCAGACAACCGTCTGCTTAGCCCAGGCATGACGCTCTTAGATACATCTTCAATGCTTATATGCAAGAAAGAGCATCTTTTCAAGAACACGTTCTCAACATTATGGTTTACTTTAACTTGGCGGAGATGAATGGGTCTGTCAACAATGATGCTAGTTAGGTTAAATTCATCTTGAAAACTTTACCTGAAAGTTTATTACTGTTCCGTAGCAATGTTGTTATGAACAGTACTAACTACAACCTGAACACCTTCCTCAATGAGCTACAGATTTTACAGTCCTTGATGAAAGTGAAGGAATAGAAGGGAGAGGCAAATGTTGCCTCTGTTGGGGTTGATAACCTAAATCTCGTGGGTCATGTAGTTTGTAATTGTAATATACAAACATTTTATTTATTTAATAAAATATGAGATGTTTTTTCAATATTTAGTATCATTAACCCACAATCCAATATCAACATCCAAGGTTATAATCTGTAGCTTAATCATGTATGTAGAGACATACAGGTGGATCATGTTTACATGATAACCTAAATAGTCTGTAGTAAATGGATAAGGTTGGGTACCTTATAACTTTATCTTAGTAACATTAAAAATATGGCCCGCTCATTAGATGTTACAATTGTTGTAAAGTGCTATGAATAATCTGATCTTAATCATTGATGTAGAGAGATGTGAGTGGAGATATTTTATACAAAGGAGTTTGTATAATATCAGACCACGAAATGACTAGTCTCATTATATAACTGACAGAACCTGTGACGACCCTGAGCAGAAACATGGGGATCGATCCCAATTTTAGTTTTACACAGAACGCAAATTACAGTCACGGAATAAAATTATGCATTATATAGATTTAATTTACTGCATGTTAATTCACAAAAGTGAAGGAACTCTTTTTACAAAGAACATTTGAACGGAAGCGGATCGTCCAAATCCCATTTGAATTGAACGCAAACATTTACAGTCAATAATACCGATTATGCTTAAAAGATAAATTATAGCATGCTTTCTAACAATAAAAAAAGGTTCAAGAGACTATATCTTCGAATAACCCTTCTTCTTGTTAATCCCTCGAACGAACTCATTCATGAATGCGTCAAACAAGTCACGAGCTCTCCTCGAACAAGCAGCAATGCAACTCAAACCAAAGAAGGACACTACCACTTAATGACCTTGGTATTCTCGGTGTGAGAATCTAGAAGGGGTGGGCTTTGGCTAATTTTGGTTAGAGGGGAGTTTTGAATTTGAAAGAGGAAGACGATCGAGGAAGAACTAACATTATCGCATAGAGTTTTGTTCTATCGTGTAGGCGATTAAGTCTATCACATACACTTTCTTACTCGATCATATAATCTCTCAAGGAATATCGTGTAGTCACTCAAATCATGTAACTTCTCACACAGAATAATAAAAATCATATTTTTATTTATCCCATTTTTCCATAAAACCAATTAACTTCCCACTATGTGTGGTTAGAGAAAAAAAGGTTTAATTATCAAATAATTAGTAATTATAAATAAATATGATAACAAACTTACATATTATATTTATAACCTATCGTCTTAATATTGCATCATATACAATATATAAACCATAGTTCTTTTTCTCTATTTTATGGCATTTAATATAAATCATATTTGTATTAAATTTGACAACTATGATTCTTATTCATAGAATATACATTTGAATCATATCAAATATTTGTTCCTCCGATTAAACTATAATGTATCATATACATTATATCAATTATATCATATATAATCAAATTCCCTCTTATTAATTTTACCATGTCAAATTAACCCAAAAACTTATTCTCAACTTAAATCCAATGAGCTATCAAGGGGACCTTATGGACCTGTAGCTTGAAGCTCCAACGGTACGTGAATAATTTACTGAACGCTTTAAGCACATTATCCCCCATCCGTTAACTGTCGAGCACTACACTAAAGATCGATAGTTGCACTTTTCGCACCACAGATATATTTCTGTGTCCATTGGATATAACCAATCAACAATACGATGATCCTTCACAAATAGCTTGAAAGTACAATTGGGCCAAAATACCATTTTGCCTCTATAGTTACATCGAATTCCTTAAGTACCACCGATCTCTCTAATGAACAATAGATCATAGTCCTATTATGACTAAAGCCCTCTCGAGTAAAGAGAGGGTGTGGCATCATATTGTTCAAGATTCAGAATCAGCCTTTAAGAGAGCAATTTATCTACTTACCCCTGCTTCCAGGAAAGAGTGAATTCCATCTTGTGTAGCTGAGTTCCCAGCTCCCCCTCAGATGAATCCCCAAAATGGTAGGCTTGTTGAGTCGGTGATCTGGCCACTCTCACCCATGCAAATCAAAGAACTGTCTTCATAGGCAGGAGTACACAACTCACTCAGGATTAAGGTCATATTACCTATGGTCATCCTAGTGAAATGAAAGTCTCAATTATGAACGATGTTATATATCGAGACTAAACATTTCGTGGTCTGATCTTATACAAACTTCTTTGTATAGAATATTCCCGCTCACATGTCTAATACATGAATGATCAAGATCAAATCATGTGTAGCACTTTACAACATTTGTAACACCTACAATATAAAATATATTGCATCATATACAATATATAAACCATAGTTCTTTTTCTCTATTTTATGGCATTTAATATAGATCATATTTATATTAAATTTGACAACTATGAATCTTATTCATAGAAAATACATTTGAATCATATTCAAATATTTGTTCCTCCAATTTCTATAATGCATTGATAATTGGTAGAAATACAAGTTATTGTAGCCTCTTATTTAGAATTATGAGGGCTAATATGTAGAATATGTGGTGATTATACTAAGACTTCATGTGAAAAGTGAGTTTGTGTCGATCAGCATAGGAAATCTCTACTAACCCAATAATATGCGTTATTCTGCGTCGAAATGTCTATTTTTGTAGCTATCGCAGGAATCAATCATGTGCGGTGAATCCCAGACCATCGCAACGGTGATCGCGTACGTTCATCGTATCGTGGCTACAAGTAATAACCATGATAGAAAGTTGATCGCAAGGTTGGTGGAATGCGACGGTACTTCGGCAAAAACGAGCATGAACGTATACCTTGGGAGTACCGAAAAGATGAAGTTGACATTTCACCTACCACGCCGTTAGTGGCAGAGGTTTAGAGCAGGACCATAACGGCGTCAGTGGCAGAGATTCAGAGCGGGACCATTAATGTTGTCGGTGATTGAGCTCTATAAATAGAGCTTTAGAACCCAAATTTAAAGTATCCGAGCTTCTGCCCTAAGGTAGATCCTTGTGATCACAGATGAGAGCATAAGAAGACATTCTTTGAGAGTTCTTCATTCCTTCCCCCATTCCGAGACTGAAGCTTTGCTGGAGATAAATCTCAAAAGAGACTACTCCACCGCCCTTCCATGACACCATTGGCAGCCTTGACACACATCTGATGGAAGCAAGAGATTGCCTACATCTACCCTCCATCTCTCTTCTATCTCTGCATTGTATTACATTTTGGCTTAAGACATTAATACATTTTGTAATCAATGCATCTCTTTATTTCCTTCGACTCAATCTTTATTAACTTCTTCTTTATCATCCCTTACTTTCATTGCAATGAACTAAGTAAGATTGCAAGAGTATCGCATACTCAATCATGCAACATAGACCTATGAAGCATGTAGCAAACCACCGAGAGGTGTGCGTTGCGCAAGTATAATGAGTAAATCCTCTTTGCTTAGTGTGAAGTTGTAGCAACGCTTGTCTATGAGTTGATCAGCGGCGACTAACTGTCCGAAAGGGTAAGTACTGGAACTCACTAAGGAAAGTAAGTAGTGTTCTTAGAGATAGGAATAATCTTATGTTCAACCATGCTTTATGTGAGCATCTTGTCTTATGAGTGCATCATTCATCATTTGAACATAGTTGGAAGAGTAGTCTAAAGACCAAATCTAGGCTTGGAAGAGTCAGATTGGATTGCATAAGTAAGAGTAGAAACTTAGGAATAAGTTCTAGCTGCCATTTACACATCGCATGCGCCCTAGAAATAGGATATGGTGGTATGCGGTCACCTTGTCTTATATGTGTTAGATCGCATAAGCAAGAATAGAGACTTAGACATAAGTTCAATCGACATTTTCGCATATGTGTCACATGCATATATTTGTGTATAGCGTGATCGCATAACGTGTGCTGGCTGGGATTACCCTTGCAATCAAGCTTACTGATGCGGTGAATTTATCCCCTCCACTATTTTACCTAATTTTCCATGCATCTTATTACGCATTAACAGTTGCCGCGTCTCTACCAACTCTCATAGTCATACTTCCATTACTTAATCTGTTTAGTTAGGAGTAGGAGTAGCACATAGTTCTTTAACTTTATTATTCTTTTATTCATCGCCGCAAACACATTACTTTGCAACATTTAGTTAGAAGTCCCTGAGTTCGACCTCGAATCACCTCGAGAAACTTGCGATCTCATTATACTGAGCAAGAGAGCAAGAAAACTTGTGATAGGAACAAATGATCATCGCATACATGATTAGCACATATTCTTCAGTTCAACGTATGACCATCGATGCATGGAGATTAATGCATGTCATAAGATGCACGCATTTTTATTCTCCATTTTACTCCCATCAAGTTTTTGGTGCTGTTGCCGGGGACTTGGCAGCTAATAGTTTGTTAAGTTTTGTGTTTTCGTAGACACTCTTTTAGTCTTGGGCGTATTGTAGCTTGTGCGACCAAGTTGCAAACAATATTTGAAGTGTAGGTGATGTGCCGAAAGCTAGTATTGACCCCGAGATAGAAAGGCTATCTGTCACATGAGCTGAAAGCAATTATAAGCGCGTGTCAACCGACCAACAGTTGTTGGAAGTTCCAATGGTCAGGACGAGTCTCTTGACCTAAGCAGTTGAGATCAATCTTCTGCATGGAAGACTCCTTGTGGTGGCTTCACTCCAATTTCTCCAGGGATGTCTTCTACTCTATCTTTACCTTGCTTTCCTAGTTTAGTTTATTTATTTGATTATTGTTATTTTGGATTTGTGGCTTCTTTCTTGGATGTGGTGTGTATTCACTTCTTGTAGGTGCGATAATAATTCTCCTCGTTGTACAGCTTCAACGGAAGAATCCTTTCCATCATTTAACGCATGGCTATGACCGCATGAATTCTAAAGTATGGTTGCAAGTGTTATTCTACTCGAAGGTTCTTTTCTTGTTATCTTTTATGCATTATCCTTCTGAAATTATCTTTTGTCAACTTTCCTACCTTTGCATTGATAAATTAGCATCCATGATGATACTTATAATTCACTACATTCGCTAACTAAACATCGCAAGGCTCACCTCACTTCAATAGCTTCTTCAAAGTTTGACAATCTAAGTTTTATCATGTGTAAACCTCTGCTAAAAAATTTGTTACCACATTCCTGATGAGTTTGTTTTTAGCTTTTCGACAAGAGTGCTGCCACTTTCTAAGCTTGAGGGTGGTAGTGGTCCGGGAAAATGCGTCCATCACATTGCGATGTCGAAAAAAAAAATTTATCATAAAAACTCCACTGTCAGCGCAAAGAGGAAACCAAGCTGATAAGAGTTAACGTTGTGAAAAGCACTTACCCATAGTTGGATATTTCGCATGACACCCGTGCAGGTAAGCCAAAACGAAAGTAAGTAGCCAAGATCAATGCATAAGGACAATCTTCTGTCTAACGCAAGCCCAAATTAAGCTAAGGCAAGAGTTGAGTTGAATATGGCACGCAATAGAAGTTGGATGTTCGCATGACACCCGTGGGGGCAAACCAAAATGAAGAGCGTAACCAGGTTCAGCGCCTCGCTTCAATAACATATCGCAAAGCTTTGAATTGTTTTAAATGAACGCATTGTAAAAGGCTAAAAGCAAAGTCGCTTGAAATGAGTAAAAAAATTTTTAGCAGAGGTTTGCCAGATCTGAAAAAGATCTCTTTGAAGAAGTAGCCAAAGTTGAGGAGAGTGTTGCTGCCAAGGTTAGAGGTATGGGTGAATTATATTTTGAAAAGTTGGCCATCGCAAAGGAAAATCTAGAGGATGAATTTTGAATTTCCTAAGTATAAGGCATGCTTGAGGACAAGCATGATTCTAAGTTTGGAGGTGTGATAACTAGTGGAAATACAAGTTATTGTAGCCTCTTATTTAGAATTATGAGGGCTAACAAATAGAATATGCAGTGATTATACTAAGAATTCATGTGAAAAGTGAGCTTGCATTGATCAACATAGGAAATCTCCGCTAACCCAATATTATGCGTTATTCTACATCGAAATGTCTACTTTTGTAGCTATCGCAGGAATCGATTGCATGCGGTGAATCCCAGGCCATCGCACGGGTGATCGTATACGTTCATCACATGGATGTTGCGGCTAAAAAGTAATAACCATGATAGATGGGTGATCGTAAGGTTGGTGGAATGCGACGGTACTTCGGCAAAAACGAGCACGAACGCATACCTTGGGAGTACCGAAAAGATAATGTTGACATTTCACCTACCGCGACTTTAACGGCAGAGGTTTAAAGCAGGACCATAACGCCGTTAGTGGCAGAGATTCAGAGTGGGACCATTAATGTCATCGGCAATTGAGCTCTATAAATGGAGTCTTATAGCCCAAATTCAAAGTATTCGAGCTTCTGCATTATGGCAGATCCTTGTGATCACAAATGAGAGTATGAGAAGACATTCTTTGAGAGTTCTTCATTCCTTCACCCATTCTGAGTGACGATCGGAGCTTTTCCGGAGATAGATCTCGAGAGAGACTACTCCACCGCCTTTCCATGGCACCACCGACAGCCTTGACACACATCTGATGGAAGCAAGAGATTGCCTACATCTAGCCCTCCATCTCTCTTCTATCTCTGTATTGTATTACATTTTGGCTTAAGACATTAATACATTTTGTAATCAATGTAACTCTTTATTTCCTTCGACTCCATCTTCATTAACTTTTTCTTTATCATCCCTTACTTTCATTGCAATGAACTAAGTAAGATTGCAAGAGTATTGCATACTCAATCATTCAGCATAGGCATATGAAGCATGTAACAAACCACCGAGAGGTGTGCGTTGCGCGAGTATAGTGAGTAACATAAGATGCATGCATGTTTATTATCCATTTTCCTCTCATCATGTATCATATACATTATATCAATTATATCATATATAATTGAATTACTTTAATTATATCATATATAATTAAATTCTCTCTTATTAATTTGAAATTTTCAAATTAACCCAAAAGACTGATTCTCAACTTAAATCCATTGAGCTACTAAGGAGACCTTATGGACCTGTAGCTTAAAACTCCAACTGTATACGAATAACTGATCACCATCGTTAACTGTCGGACACTCAACTAAAGACCGACAGTTGGACTCTTCGCACTACAGATATATTTATGTGTCCATTGGATATAACCAATCAACAGTATATGACCCTTCACAAATCGCTTGTAAGTACAACTAAGCCAAATTATCGTTTTATCCCTGTAGTTACATTTAACTCCTTAAGTACCACTGATTCCTCTAATGAACAATAAATCATAGTCCCACTATGATTAAACCCCTCTCGGGCCAAGAGAAGGTGTGGCGCCACATTATTCAAGACCTGGAATCAGCTTTTAAGGGAGCAATTTATCTATTTACCCATACTTCAGGGAAGGAGTGAATTCCATCTTATGTAGCTGAGTTCCCAGCTCCCCAATCAGACAAATCCCCAAAATGGTAGGCTTGTTGAGTCGGCAATCTGGTCACTCTCACCCATGCAAATCAAAGGACCACCCTCATAGGCAAGAATTCACAACTCATTTAGGATTAACATCATGTTACCTATGGTCATCCTAGTGAAATGAAAGTCTCAATTATAAACAGTGTTATATATCAAGACTAAACATTTCGTGGTCCGATTTTATACAAACTCCTTTATGTAGAATATCCCCGTTCGCATGTCTAATACATGAATGATCAAGATCAGATCATTTGTAGCACTTTACAACATTTGTAACACCTACAAAGTGGGCCATACTCATAGTGTCACCAGAATGAAGTACCTAGCTTTATCCATATACTACATACCATTTAGGTTGTCACTCAAACATGATCTACTTGTATGTCTTCACATACATGTTTAAGTTACAACGATAACCTTGGATGTTAGTTTATTGGTTTGTGGTTAATGCAACTAAAATATCATATATTTCTTAGACAAAGTGAATAGAATATCAAATATTATTAATCACTGAAATGTTTGTTCATACAAGGTTTACAAACTATAGGATCCAACGAGATTTAGGCATCAACCCCAACAAGAAGAATTAGGGTACAAAAAGACTTACCCTTGTAGCCAAAAAATTCTTTGCATATTCCCTCGATCCAAATCACGAATCCTTCGTTTTGGATCTCGATTTCCAAAAAAAAAAAAAAAAAACTTCCAGCAAATATAAATGGCCACCACCAAATGGTCAGCCTTTGTATTCTCTTGTGAATGAGAATCCAGGAGTTGTGGGCTCTATAAGTTTGGAAGAGAGTGAAAGATTTAAAATGAGGAAAAAGATTAATTTTTCTTCTTTGTTCTTGGAATTTTTCCAGAGATCTTCTACTGACTCTTAGAGAGAAGATGAAGAAGATGATCAGTCAAAAATTGAGCCCTCTCTCACGTTCTAGTTGAGAGAGAATTACGGGAAGAGAGTTATAACTCCCTTACTTTAATTAAATTAAAATTAAAATTGATGTAATTTAATTAACAATTATATATATATACACACACACACATACACACTATATGTTATATCAAATATAACTCATAACCTATAGTTTTATTTTCTCTCAGCAATGCATGATATTTAACATAAATCATATTTATATTAAATTTAATTACATGAAATTCATTCATATAATTAGTATTTGAATCATATTCAAATATTTAATTCCTCTCGAAGTAACCTTTATGTTATAATGTATCAAATACATTATATTAATTATATCAGATATAATTAATTCACTAAATAAATTTGAAGAATTCAAATTAATCCAAAATTAATTCTCATTAATCCTAGTTGAGCTACAGAGGGGACCTTATGAACCTATAATTTGAAGTTCAAATGGTACTTGGATAATTAATTAAACTCTTTAATTAAATTACCCAACACCCATTAACTGCCAGTCACTCCACTAAAGACCCACAGCTGCACTCTTCGCACTCCAGATATATTTTTGTGTCCATTTGATATAACCAGTCAACAGCACGATGACCCTTCACAAATTGTTCATAAGTACAATTGGTCCAAAATTATCGTTTTGCCCCTGTAGTTAGATCTAACTCCTTAAGTACCACTGGTCCATCTAATAAGCAATAAGTCATAGTCCAACTATGACCAAATCCCTGTTAGGCCAAGAGAAGGTGTGGCCACATTGTTCAAGGCTTGAAATCAGCCCTTAAATGAGTAATTTATCTACAAACCCCGACATTAGGGAATGAGTAAATTTTGTCTTATGTAACTATGTTCCCAACTCTCCAATTAGACGAGTCCTCAAAATTGAAGGCTTATTGAGTCGCGATTTGGTCACTGTCACACATGAAAATCAAAGAACTACCTTCATAGGTAGGAGTTCATAACTCACTCAGGATTCAAGTCATGTCACCTATGGTCATCCTGATGAAATGTGAGTCTCTACTATTAACGGTGTTATATAATGAGACTAGTCATTTCGTGGTCTGGACTTATACAAACTCTTTGTATAGGATACCCCCGCTCACACATCTCCATATGAATGATCTGGATCAGATCATTTGTAGCACTTTACAACACTTGTAACATCTACAAGCGGGTCGTATCCGTAGTGTCACTAAGATAAGGTACCCAACTTTATACATCTATTATAGACCGTTTAGGTTATTATTTAAACATGATCCACTTGTATGTCTCTACATACATGTTTAAATTACATAAAATAAACTAGGATCTTAATTTATTGGATTGAGTAAATGCTCATAAAATAACAATTATTTTATTAATAATAATTTGTTTATACAATGTTTACAAACTATGAGAATATAAGAGAGATTTAGGACACCAATATCAACAATCTCCCACTTGTTCTAAAGCTTAGGGAATCAAATATACAATATAAATAATGTACAAAATTCAATAAACTAGGGCATACACTATACCTTAGTAATATCTCCCACATGCCCTAGATAGTATATCGCTTGTCCCGTAGACACGGTCTTTCTAGATGACCTACAAACACTTTAGCTGTGAGAGCCTTTGTAAACAGATCATCAATGTTGTACTCTGAAGCAATCTTTATGACAATCACGTTACCTCGATTCACAATCTTCTGAATCAAGTGATATTTTCGCTTTATGTGTTTGCCTCTTCGATGACTCCTAGGTTCCTTAGAATTTGCCACAACATCACTATTATCACAATAAAATGTGATGGGCAAAGACATATTTGGAATAACTTCCAAATCAACAAGGAACTTCTTAAGCCAAACAATCTCTTTAGAAGCTTCACAAGCAACTACGTATTCGACTTCCATAGTGGAGTCTGCAATGCATCCTTATTTGATGCTTCGCCATACTATAACTCCTCTATTCAGAGTAAACAATGATCCTGATGTGGATTTCCATGAATCCTAATTAGTTTGAAAATCAGAGTACTGTATCCTGTAAGGATCAAATCCTTATCTCCATACACAAGCATATAGTTCCTCGTTCTTCATAGGTACTTGAGGAATGTTTTTACTACTGACCAGTGATATGATCCTGGATTGGATTGATATCGACTAATAATCCGTACTGCATAGCAAATGCCAAGTCTAGTACATAATATTGCATACATAAGGCTACCAACAGCCGATGCATAGGGAATCTGTCTCATTGCCTCAACCAAGGAATCTTAGGACACTATTCCTTAGACAATACAATTCCATACCTAAAAGGTAATAAACCCTTCTTGGAATTATGCATTGAATACCTGACAAGCATTTTGTCAATATACGATACTTGAGACAAGGCCAACCTTTTGTTCTTATGATCCCAGATGATCTAGATCCCTAGAATAAATTGCGCCTCCCCAAATCTTTCATTTGGAATTGGGCGGCTAGCCATTTCTTTATATCAGTAAAAAAGCCTAAATCATTCCCAATGAGTAGGATATCATCCATATACAGCACAAGGAAAGCTACTAAGCTGTTGATGGTTTTTTTGTAAACACAAGGCTCATCAACATTCTGATCAAAGCCATAAGATATGATTACAGTATTGAATCTTATATTCCAAGATCGAGATGCTTGTTTTAGTCCATAAATGGACATGCTCAATGAATCCTTCTGATTGATTCAGAAAGATAGTCTCTTCAAGATTGTCATTCAAAAAGGCAGTCTTGACATCCATTTTCCATATTTCGTAGTCATAATATGTGGCTATGGAAAAGAGAATTCTAATAGATTTTAACATGACAATAGGTGAGAAAGTTTCTTCATAGTCCACTCTCTCAATTTGGGTATAACCCTTTGCCACAAGTCTAGCTTTGAAGGTCTATACCTTTCCATCTACACCTCTTTTTCCCTTGTAGATCCATTTACAACCAATAGGTTTTACCCCATTAGATTAATCTACAAGCTCCCAGAAAGAATTGAAGTACATAGACTCCATTTCTTGATTCATGGCTTTAATTCATTCATCCTTGTCAACATCTTCCATTGCTTGTTTATAAGACAATGGATCCTCAACACTATCACCAGCTATGATGTCTTGGGCTTTTGTTAAATCCATGTAGCGTATAGGTGGGTTCATAACCCTCCCATTACATCGAGGCAATCTCAACTCTTGAAATGGAAGTGAATGACTAGATGAACCGATATCAACAACTCTTGTTGATGTATTAGCCCTTTCAATAACTCTTGTTGAAGTCTCAGTAGATTCATTATAAATTTCACTTAAAACAATTTTGCTTCGTGGTTTATGATCCCTAATGTCGTCTTCTTTCAAGAAGGTAAGGTTTTTTGATACAAACACTTTATTTTCACTTGGATCAAAGAAGTACCCATCTCCCATTTCCTCTAGGTAGCCTACAAATAGGCATACTTTTGAACGAGGTTCCAAAATTTTGGGGTTTTCCATTAGCACATGAGTTGGACATCCCTAAATTTTGAAATGGCATAAACTACCTTTATGATCTCTCCATAACTTAAAAGGTGTTTCACAAACACTCTTTGATGGAACGTTGTTCAAAATATAAACAGTAGTCTTTACTACATATCCCCAAAACGAGTCAAAAAGTTGAGCATAGCTCATCATAGACTGAATCATGTCCAACAGGGTTCTGTTTCTCCTTTCCGATACATCATTTTGTTGAGGTGTACTTTAGGACGTAATTCCATATTCTATCATATAGTTTTGGAATCTTAAGTCTATATACTCTCCACCGCGATCATATCGTAGTGTTTTTATCTTTTTACCTAACAAGTTTTCAACTTCAGTTTTATACTCCCTAAACTTTTCAAGTGCTTCAGACTTATGTTACATTAGGTATAGATATCCATATCTAGACTAATCATCTATGAAAGAAATGAAATATTCATACCCACCTCGTGTTCTTACATTCATCGGACCGTATAGATTTGAATGTATAAGCTCCAAGGTCTCTTTGGCTCTATAACCTTTTTTAGTAAAAGGTCATTTTCTCATTTTTCCTTCAAGGCATGACTCACATACAAGTAAAGGGTTTTCTTCTAAACCATTAAGAAGTTCACTTTTCACCAATCTCTCAATCCTATTGAGATTAATAAGGCCTAACCTTAGATGCTAAAGATGGGTATTTTCTTTCGGAGAAACTCTCGGTCTTTTAACAGTTGTTACAGTTTTGAACATTTCAGTATTTAGCATGCTTTTGTAACTAACGACCTTAGTACATATAAGTTACTTTTCGTTGAACCAAGCCAAGTTCCATTCCATTCTTAAAAATAAACGCTTTATTTTCAGAGAAGGATAGGGAATACTTTTGTTTAATCAGATAGAAACAAAAATTAAGTTCCTTTCGATATGAGGAACTACATATACGTCATTTAATAACATATATCATTTCTTGTCCCAAAAAATCTTAAGTCTGCCTACAATAACAGTTGAAACGGCCTCACCAATACCGACTCTAAGAGTCATTTCTCCAACTACTAATTATCTTCAGGTATTAAAACCCCGATAAGAAGAACATATGTGATTAATAGCTTCTAAATCAACTATCTAGGCAGAATCATCATTCTCTACTAAGCACATCTCTAAGACAAATAAATCAAATTTATTTTCTTCGGAGTTCTTCCTCTTCTGAAGAGTAGTGGGATCAGCTCCATAACCTATATCATAAACTCCAAGTTTCATCTCAGAGGATAATCCTCAT
Organism: Benincasa hispida; assembly: GCF_009727055.1. Lineage (NCBI taxonomy): Eukaryota > Viridiplantae > Streptophyta > Magnoliopsida > Cucurbitales > Cucurbitaceae > Benincasa > Benincasa hispida. The sequence goes on along the minus strand of NC_052351.1, from coordinate 6,220,437 downwards.
TGATTAACTTCACTAGATTTAGGAAGATTTGCTTTTTCTATTAGTCCCTTGATATTCAATATGGACTATTTTTATATGTTATTGTTCGTTGCTATCGTGATTCATTCTAGGAGTGTATTGTATAAAATAAATTGGAAGAATAAGTTCTAAGCATAAGTGATGCATTGATGCTTTGATGCATTTAAGTATTTGTAACGCGTTAGTGCGTTAGAGAGATGCAACAGAACGCACAACACTCATTCTAATGACGTTCAAGTTTTCTTAAACCAGACCCAAGTATAAATCTAATTTAGGCTCCTGGTAAGTCCAGGGTCGAACTCAAGAATTCAGTTAAACAAACGAAGACCTTGCGTTGTATCTATTGTAGGGGTTTTCCTAAATATATGAAGAGAAATGTGTTATTTATACTAAGTGTTGTGCCTATGCAAGATGATACAAAAGAGTTGAGTAGTGAGTGATGAATCATGCGAGAATGGAGTTTAATGTAAGTGATATGCGTCGGTCTAAAATGAGTGTACACAAACCAGAATGTGATGTGGATGAGATAGATTGATTTGCTTATCTTTTGTTTATGCGTTAGACTTTATTCAACACTTCTTAATGCGAATAACAAGCAAAACCTATCTCTAGGATGCATGTGTCTAACATAGAATGCAATAGACACCAATAAGTCTATCTCTAGCTGTACTAGGCGTCCTACTTGATGCAGCTTAGTTATTCTCTCAAATAATCTAAGTTAAAAATGCTTTTACCAATTGATCAAGTCGGCTTAAGTGTTTGAAATGAGATTTTGCATAAAGTATAAATGCATTCAACATGAACAAGAAATAAACAATGGCAAAAAATGTGATGGATCAAATATATGAATTTTATAAAGAAGCAAATTGTCTTTACAAAAAACAATATTCAATCAAATGAAATGAAAGTGATAAATGAGATGAAAGGAATTGAGTCAAGCCGTAGAGTACAATCTCTTGTATCTCTTTTGCTCAATTCTGTTTTGTACAATCACTTGTATAGAAAGAGGACGAAGTGTCTTTCTCAAGTTTGGCTTCCTCCGCTCCCTGACCGGCAGTGGTGGTGGTTCTCAACCCTTCTGATCATCTTGGCACCACAGCACAGCTTAAACTACGACTACACTAATTACAGAGAGTAAAGATCTTAATAATTTCTTAACCGAATAATTTTCTAACTACGAACTCTAGAGGGACTTCATCTATTTATAGGCGTTGGTCATGTCCACTTGGTGAATGGGCAAGCATTAAAGTCCATACCCTAGTCAGCATTAAAGTCCATGCCTTGGTCAGCCGCCTGACTCTCGGGAGCTTTTCAGACGCCACCTGCTGCTTGGAAGTTTTTCAGACGCCGCTTGCTGCAGGTGCCCATACTTACAAGTGGTGATGTGACACAATCAGCCTGGATCAATGAATCTTCTTTGCATTGAACTCCCTCTGACGCATGGCCCATGCGTTAGAGCTTTCCCTACGACACCTTCTTGATTATGCATTAGCTTTTTGTAAAGATCCTGCAATACAATGTGTTAGTGCCGCGATATTTAGTAATAAAACTTCTTTTGCATGAGTTTGCTAATGTTTGAATAAATCCATGCGTTTCTTCTAAAAATGAGGAGAATTTATCATTAAAAACCTTAGTTGTTCCAACTTAAGAGCAAAAATAACTTGTATTTCTACAAGTTATCACCACCCCCAAATTTGAACAATGCTTGTCCTCAAGCATTCCAAAATAATTCTTTGTTATCTCCTTTGTCTTAGTTGTGCAGAGTTTGCCTCTCATCATATTCAGTCATAAGTTGGAGACAAGAGTTTGAAAAATGCAACTCAAATTGACTCTTTTCTAAAAAGGATTAATGTTCAGTTTCAGATGTAGCAGGCCTTTTATCAACAACTTCTTTCGTTTCTCAAAACATTCTCGTTTTTTCTAAACCAACAATGTGTTAGATGTTCTTTTTAAGATAAATGTCGAATAAAAAGAAAAAAATTATGAATTCTCCTACCCATACGTTGTTCCAGGTATCCCACTTTCTTTTTGGCTTGCCCCCACGAGTGTCATGCGAGCATCCAACTACGGGTGAGAACCCTTCACAACTAAACTTATATCTAATATTCATGCATTTCAAGATATATTTTCTTCAGACCAGATAGAGGAGTTCTATGGGACGCATTGGTCTAGGAGACTTAACTTCATTTTGGCTTTCCCCCACGGGTGTCATGCGAGCATCCAACTACGGCTAAATTCCTTTTCCAACTTAACTCATGCCATTTTAAGGTTTTTCTTTTGAAGTAATGACAGAGGAATTTCGTTTAACATTTTTATTATTTTGTTCCATTTTATTTATGATGTACTCGTTTGATGCGTCTTAACTCGGATTTTCATCATCCCCAAATTTGGAGATGAGCTATACTCATCCCAAATTTGGAGACGAGCTAAATTCTCATTGTTAAAAGAGAAACAAAATTTCAAAAAGGCTTTGAGAGTCCGAAAGGAGTTTAAGACTTGAAGCTTGCACGCGTTAGAAAGTAAACTTAGTCTTTTTAGAGAAGTTCAGGCCTTGTTGATTTTCTTAACGTCTACTCTATACTTATAGATTTCTTATAGTTGATATCATTGAGGTCAGGCAATGCACAAGACTTAGAAAATATCTAAAGAACAAAAATAAAGTATGCTAAGGTCAAACGCAAGGAACGAAATGATAGGAATTTCTCATTTTCATAGATTCACAAGAAGCAAACAAAAAAAGTCAAGGAAATACAAAAAAACATCAATTAAATCAAAATACAAAAATAACCCGACACCCCAAAATTCTATTATGCTGGCGCGTCATCTCTGCATTTTTCTTCAAGGTCTTCATCCATAAAGCGCAGAGGGTTTCTAAAATGGGCAGGTAGTAGAGGTAGAGCAAACATTCCAACCAAGACCTAATTAATGTATTGCACTGAATAAATGAATTGGTCTTGCATTCTTCGTATATTTCAACTCTTCTAAGTCAGCGCTGCATTGAGGTGGTGTTGGTTCTTCATTTCTTCCAACTGGGTCTTCGAAATTTGCTGCGTTGCTCGATCCTAACCCAGTTGGTTCAAAGATTATTGGAGGAGGCACAAAATTGGGAATTGGACTTGGTGGGGGCGAAGGAAAAGAATAAGGGATGTCTTGATCTATATGAGTTGGTTCTTGGTGCGATTGATCAGGACTCCCTTCTGGCGGGGTCAATGGCGAGTCATGGATAGTAAGGTTGAGGCTTGGGCACGCTTCTTCTTCCATAAGTTCAAGCTCTGCTTCATACTTTTCATGCTCTAAAGCTTCATCGTTGTGTTCAACAATCTGGACGTGTCTTATTTTGGAGGCGCGTTTGGATGATCGAGGTTTGGCTTCCACTTCTTTGGTAGGTAAGGCAGGTTAAGCGGCGAACCGCAAAGTAGACGCCTTACTAACTTGATATCTATCAAACCATCGATCTCTTCATGATCATCCCCCAGAGGGATTCCCCCGTGTTCATACAATGCATAGATCAACCATGGGAAGTATAGTTGTCCTCGCGGTTTGGTCTTGATGGCCTTGATCTGATCCCTTATTATTCTTCTAACGTCTAAAGGGATGCATTGCATGATGCAATAGGTAGCCAGGACGCGTTCCTTTGACAGTGTTTCATCATGCGTTGTAGGCATGACGCTTATTTTGATCAGGTAGTACCATAGGTTCACGTCTGCAGTTAAGTTCCTAGAGGCTAGCGTCTTTGTTCCATTTCTAAATGTTTGCCAGTTTCTTCCAAGTTTGGCTACCGTGCTTAATGCATCTTCCAATTGACTGGCCGTTGGCTGCTCCAAGATGTGATTACCTTCCGCATCCGGATTACAACAATGTTGAACACTTCGTTGATCTTGTCGGCTGAGAAGCGCACTAATACCCCATCAACAAAGGCTGTGTTCTTCTCCATGTTAAACTCGTTGTTGTAGAACATGCGGACGAGGTTAGGCTAAATACGTGCGTACTCTTTGGCTTCCCTTGCCAATTCTCTCAATTCATTCTCTAATTCCCTTTGGAAAGCCGTCTTCCTTCACCCTTGCCTTGCAGGCTGGTAGTCTTCCAAGTCCTTCTCTAGTGCGTCGTGCCTTGAGCAAATCCCATGCATTGCATCCTCCGGACTGGATGCTGATTGCTCATCTTCTTCCTCCAATATTAATTTCCTTTTCCTGTCACTCTCTTTAATTTTAAAGGCCCTTCATTCGCATCGATTTGGCGTGATTGAGACGCGTCTCGGCCAATTCTCCCATCTTCTACTTCTCTATCTTTTTCTTCTAATTCTGCCTCTAGCATCATAGCATATCGCTCTGCTTCGTCCAACTCAAGTGATGTGTTAGGTGGGTCGGAACGCATCAATTGATTTTTCTTTTGGTCTTGATTGAGTCTCGCCAAAATGGCTTCGAATACTTCCTGCTCGTCCAGTCGAGCCAATTTAGCCAATTCTTCAGGGTTACGCTCTGGCGCAGGATTGTCAGAGGGGGTATGGGTAGAGTAAATAGAGGGGTGCCCACTGGGTATGAGGCATCCCAGGGGAGGATATGACGATGGGCAAATGCGGTGGTTGGCTAGATGCATCTGAGTCGACTGGGTAGATAGTTGCTAAAGGTTGGATTGAAAGTGGAGGCGGTGGATGCACGACTGGAGATAGNCGACTGGGTAGATAGTTGCTAAAGGTTGGATTGAAAGTGGAGGCGGTGGATGCACGACTGGAGATAGGGCATTGTGAAAGTAGGCTGGAAGTGGGTCATGCATTACACCCACTGGGGTTATGTTAGGAATGAATGGTGGTGGGGCAGGCTTGGTATAGGGCTTAGAGGCAGCCGTGGATGACGAACACTGCCTCGGTTTCGAAGGTGTTTTGGGCTTTGGCTTATGGGTAGTTTTGGGTTTTGGTTGAGGGGTCTTGGCCGAGAGAGTAGCGATGGCTTTGGAGGTTTTGGAATGGTGTTTTGTGGGTGTTGTGGTGGGCTTCGACGGCCATTGGGAGGAGAAGGATGTTGCTCCACCGTGCATGGGTTTGGATTGGACAGAGGGTTTGGAGGTTTTTTTAGGCTCGAGGGAGGTAAAAGCGAAACAGACGAGGAAGAGTAGGAACTTACCGGTGAGTTGTTCTCAAAGCTCATGGTCTGGATCTGACTATCTAAAGTAGACGACATTGTGGCCAGAGATAAGCTTGAGTAGATCGGAGGTGAGGGAAACGGAGAGGCTAGGGTTTTTTCTTTTTAGTTTCAGAGAGCTCGAGAGGAAAATGAGGAAGAAGAAAAAAAAATGAACCGTTCGATCGTTTTATAGGCTGAGAGAGGGTTAGTGGGCTGACGTCAGGCAGTGCCTGACGTCTGTAATAAATATGAAGCTGAAGGGATGTCTTGAGTTTCTAAGCACTCAAGTGCTTTTGTGTTCTCGAGACGCGTCCCTTCAACTGGGCCATGCGTTAGACTTGTGTCTAATGCGTCCATTATTCCCAACTCGATTAAGAAAACAAGTAAAAGCAGAAACAAAGAACAATCAATCTTGAAAACATAGGCAAACAAACAAACCAACAAACTTAAATGCATTATTAAAATACAAAATGCAAAAAGACAAGGATAGAGGAAGCGTCCTTGGAATATATGGCGATGCAAACGCAGGGATGCTTCGACGCGGGCCTCAGCTGGCTTCACGTAGTGCGAGAGATGACTTTTGACATTCCAGTCCATCTTCAAAGTATGGCTTTACTCTTTGGCCATTTACTTTGAATGCGTTGGTGCCATTCTCTCGTGTTNATACAAAATGCAAAAAGACAAGGATAGAGGAAGCGTCCTTGGAATATATGGCGATGCAAACGCAGGGATGCTTCGACGCGGGCCTCAGCTGGCTTTGTGTAGTGCGAGAGATGATTTTTGGCATTCCAGTCCATCTTCAAAGTATGGCTTTACTCTTTGGCCATTTACTTTGAATGCGTTGGTGCCATTCTCTCGTGTTAATTCCACTGCTCCATATGGAAAGATTGTCTTAATGATAAAGGGTCCTGACCACCTGGATTTTTACTTTCTTGGAAACAAACGCAAACGTCAATTGAACAATAGAACTTTTTGGCCAACAACAAGTTCTTTCTTACTGATGTGTTGGTCATGCCAACGCTTTGTCTTCTCTTTGTATAGCTTGTTGTTCTCATACGTGTTCAATCGTTACTCCTCGAGCTCATTGAGTTGAAGTTTGCGTTGAGCGCCCGTGACGTCCAAGTTCATGTTTAGCTTCTTAACTGCCCAAAACGCCTTGTGCTCCAACTCTAAAGGTAAGTGACAAGCTTTTCCAAATACAAGAAAGTATGGATACATACCTATAGGGGTTTTGTAAGCAGTCCTGTAGGCCCAGAGCGCTTCATCCAGCCTTTGTGCCCAGTCCTTCCACATTGCATTGACAACCTTCTCCAAGATAGATTTGATTTCTCGATTGGATACTTCCGCTTGACCGTTTGTTTGTGGGTGGTAGGCAGTAGCGATCTTGTGCCTAACATTATATTTTGCAAGTAATTTAGAAATGATGTGATTAATGAAGTGCGTACCTTCGTCGCTTATCAGGGCTCTTGACGTTCCAAATTGCATGAAAATGTTCCTGGTAAGAAACTTGGAAACAGTAGACACATCATTCCTAGCACAGGCTACTGCTTCTACCCATTTTGACACATAATCTACTGCAAGCAGGATATACTGTTGGCTACAGGATAAGGGAAAAGGTCCCACAAAATCAATACCTCAAACATCAAATAGCTCAACTTCGAGAATATTGTTCAAGGGCATGGCGTCCCTTGAAGAAATATTCTCGGTGCGTTGGCAGAGTTCACAATTACGAACAAATTCCCTCGCGTCTTTGAAGAGGGTGGGCCAGAAGTATCTACTTTGAAGGATCTTCGCAGTAGTCCTCTGCCCACAAAAATTCCCTCCGTAAGGAGAGTTATGGCACTCAGTTAAGATGTGTTATGTCTCCTACTCCGGAACGCATCGACGCATTATGGAGTCAGGACCTTGCTTATAGAGAAACGGTTCATCCCAAAAGTAAAATCTGCTGTCATGCCCTAACCGTTTCTTTTGCTAAGAGTTGAAGTTCCCAGGGAATTGCTTGGTGGTTAAATAATTGCCTATGTCTGCATACCAAGGTTCCCTGCCTTCAACTCTGAACAGGCTTTCATCAGGGAAATGTGTCCTTGATTTCACTTTCTTGATCTTGCATTTCTTGATTTTCTAGCCTGGACAGGTGGTCAGCCACCTGATTCTCTGTTCTCTTTCTGTCCTGAATATCTATATCAAATTCCTGTAGCAATAGCACCCATCTTATCAATCTTGGCTTCGCATCCTTTTTACTCATTAGGAATTTTATGGCTGAGTGATCGGTATATATGGTGGCTGATGCACCAACTAAGTAAGATCGAAAATTTTCCATGCCAAACAATACAACCAACATTTCTTTTTCAGTGGTGGTGTAGTGTTCCTGAGAGTCATTTAGTGTTCTGGACGCATAAGAGATGGGATGTATCAAATTACCCTTTTTCTGCCCTAACATTATTCCTACTGCCACATCACTTGAGTCGCTCCTGAGAATAAAATGCTGCATCCAGTCTGGTGCTATTAGTACCGAAGCTGTTGTCAATGCACACTTCAAGGTCTCAAACGTGTCAGTGCAATCTTCATTAAAATCGTAGGGCCGGTTCGCCTCTAGTAATGCACTCAGAGGTCGCGCAGTTTGAAAGAATCCTCTGATGAACCTTCTATAGAAGCCAGCATGCCCTAGAAAACTTCGTAAAATTTTAACATTTGTTGGTGGTGGAAGTTTTGCTATGACATCTATCTTGGCTTCATCTACTTCCAACCCAGCCTTGGATACTTTGTGGCCTAAGACAATTCCTTCAGTCACCATGAAGTGACATTTTTTCCAATTCAATACAAGATTTGTTTTCTTGCATTGAGCGAGGACGGCCTCCAAATTATCTAGGCATAAGTGGAATGAGTCTCCAAAGACTGAGAAATCGTCCATGAAGACTTTAACGGTCTTTTCTAAGAAGTCGGAGAAGATAGCCATCATACACCTTTGAAATGTCCCCAATGCATTACACAGCCCAAAGGGCATGCGTCTGAATGCAAATGTTCCAAAGGGACAGATAAACGTTGTCTTCTCCAGATCTTATGGATCAATCAAAATCTGGTTATAACCAAAGTATCCATCAAGAAAGCAGTAAAATTCTTTGCCCGCAAGTCTGTCAAGCATTTGATCGATGAAAGGAAGGGGGAAGTGGTCTTTCTTAGTTGTTGCATTGAGCTTCCTGTAATTCATACAGATGTGCCAGCCCGTGACAGTCCTTGAAGGTATGAGCTCATTATTGCTGTTGACTATCACAGTTGTTCCCCTTTTCTTGGGAACGCATTGGACTGGACTTACCCAACTACTGTCGGATATAGGATAAATAGCTCCCGTGTCCAACCATTTTAAAATTTCCTTCTTGGCCACTTCTTTCATTATGGGGTTCAGCCTTCTTTGAGGCTCGATTGACCCCGACTTCCCTTCTTCCAGCCTAATCTTATGCATGCAATAAGATGGACTAATGCCATGGATATCTGCAAGCGTCCAGCCTATTGCACGCTTGTGCTTTTTCAGCATCTGCAAGAGAGAGTACTCGTTAGGCTCTGTAAGAGTTGTGGAAATAATTACATGTAAAGTGTTGTTGGTTCCAAGGAATGCGTATTTCAGGTGACTAGGTAACTGTTTTAACTCGAGTTCTGGTGGTTCCTCAACTGATGGACGCATTGGTTTTGTCTGCCGCTCACTCAGACTTGGTGGCTTTAATTCTTTCAGGTTCTCCAATGCGAGGACCTCGCATACATGGGTCTCTTCTTCAGGCAACTCAATACTGTTTAGTTGACAATCTTCACTATTTGGGAATTTCAATGCGTTGAGCACATTGAACTTCACCTCTTGATTATCTATGCGCATAATTAATTTTCCTTTATACACGTCAATTAAAACGTTCCCAGTAGCTAAGAAGGGGCATCCAAGGATAATTGGTATCTCCCTATATGCTTCATAGTCTAAGATAATAAAGTCTTCTGGGAATATGAAGATGTCAACCTTTACCAAAATGTCTTCAATCTATCCTTCTAGGTATTTAATTGTTCTGTCAACAAGCTGAAGAGTAATAGAAGTGGGTTATGCTTCGCCAATTCCCAGTTTCTTAAAAATTGAAAGTGGCATGAGATTAACACTAGCTCCCAAATCGCACAATGCATGACCCATATCCAATCCTCCTATCGAGCAAGGAACTGTGAAGCTCCCAGAGCCCTTCTGCTTCTTTGGTAGACTATTGCTTACTAACGCGTTCCACTCCTGCGTTAGCGCGATTACTTCCTTCTCACTGACTCTTCTTTTCTTCGTCAAAATGTCCTTAAAAAATTTGACATATGTTGGCATCTGCTCCAAGGCCTCTATAAGTGGAATGTTGATATGCAACTGCCTTAGGAGCTCAAGAAAGCGCTTGAATTGTTGTTCATCATTCTTCTTCATCAGACGCCTAGGGAATGGTGCATTTAACGGCACCTCAGGCTTTCCCGCGTTAGACGTACTAGGTTCTAAATGGCTTGTAGTCTCAGGCGTTCTTTCTTCTTGATCCATTGAACGTGTGATGCGTTCTTTCGAAGGACTGCTGTTTCTTGGATTCATTATTCTTTCTTCAAGAGCTTTTCCACTTCGTGACATTGCTCCTTCCCATTGTTGTTCCTAGGTGTTTCAGTATTGCTAGGTAGAACTCCAGGCTGCCTGCTTTTCAACTCGTTCACTATCTGCCCTACCTGGATTTCCAGGTTTCTGATAGACGACGCCTGGCTTTTCAACAATGCGTCATTCTGGGCTATGTATTCCTTCAATAGGTTCTAAAGCGGAGATCCTGAGCTCGACGCCTGCCCTCCTCTATTAAAGGGTTGTTGATGTGGCTGATGCGTTTGTTGAAATGCAGGCGGTGGTCCATTCCTTTGCTGTTGGTTCGCCCTTGGGTGGTGCTTCTGATGATTTCCTCCTGTCCAAGAAAAATTCGGATGGTTTCTCCATCCAAGATTATATGTATTGGAAAATGGTTTGTTTTTTATGAAGCATACTGACTGCAGGTTTTGTGGACATTCAACATAGGAGTGAGGATCTCCACAGCCCACACAGCTAACCATAGGCTACCCGAACGCTTCTACCTGATTCACCTTCTGCTGATTTGATGTGTTTCCTAGCGTTATGTTTTGCAAAAGGCTAGTCATCGTAGCCACTTAAGCAGAAAATGTGGCTATTACGTTGGCATCGATAGAATTAACGTTCTGAGATCTCTTCTTCCTGTCAGTTCTTCCATCGTACGTATCGTCCACCCATTCCATGTTGTGTTTAGCAATGCAGTCTAATATCTCTTTAGTCTCAGTGTAAGATTTGTCCATAAGTCTACCAGTCGCGGCTGTGTCTGCTGCCATCTACGATGCTCTATTCAATCCTCAGTAAAACGTATCCATTTGGATAGTTAGAGGTAGTCCATGGTTTGGGAAATTCTTGACCAATCCCTTAAAACGCTCCCATGCGACGCTTAAGGTTTCAGCTTCTTCTTGTACAAAATTTATAATCTCTCGACGCCTTCTCGCGTTGGTGGTAGGTGGGACGTATTTTTGCATAAATGTTTCCACCAACTTCTCCCAGGTGGTGATTTCACCAGGCTTCAGTGAGCTCACCCATTGTTTTGTGTCATCACGCAAAGAATAGGGGAACAAAGACAGCCTGATCGCCTCTGGGGTGATTCCAAGAATTACAAATGAATTACACATTTCCAGGAAACGCTTCATGTGGGCGTTAGGATCTTCACCACGACCACCCCCAAATTGTCCAGCAGTCTGAAGCATTTGAAGCCTTACAGATTTCATCTCGAACCTGGTCCCATCTGGCGTTAGATAGGTGATTCCTGGAGAGAAATCATACAGTACAGGAGACGCGTACTCTCTCATAGAACGCGTGCTGCTATTCGTCATTAGGATTGGATTCTGTGCAGCATGAGCTAGTTGCTGATTTGCCTATTCTTCCACCATTGCTCGCTGTCTGTTCTGTTGTCTGAGAAATTGCTGCCTCAACCTTCGACGATGGTTAGATCGGTTCCTACGCCAAAAGGTCCTTTCAATCTCGGGGTCGTATATGAGTTCAGAAGTGCTCTCCCTGCTCACAAATATTCACAAGCTTAGGCTTAGCTTGTAATACTCCCTCAACTGAAGTGTTCCTACAACAGATACAAACGAAATTTCTAGTTAGTCTTGTTTTTGAATCCCCGACAATAGCATAAAAAACTTGTTCGTTGCTATCATAATTCGTTCTAGGAGTGTATTGTATAAAATAAATTGGAAGAATAAGTTCTAAGTATAAGTGATGTGTTGATGCTTTGATGCATTTAAGTATTTGTAACGCATTAATGTGTTAGAGAGATGCAACAGAACACACAACACTTCTTCTAATGACTTTCAAGTTTTCCTAAACCAAACCAAAGTATAAATCTAATTTAGGCTCCTGGAAAGTCCAGGGTCGAACTCAAAGATTCAGTTAAACAAACGCAGACCTTGCATTGTATCTATTGTAGGGGTTTTCCTAAATATATGAAGAGAAATGTGTTATTTACACTAAGTGTTATGCCTGTGCAAGATGATACAAAAGAGTTGAGTAGTGAGTGATGAATCATGCGAGAATGGAGTTTAATGTAAGTGAAATGTGTCGATCTAAGATGAGTGTATACAAATCAGATTGTGATGTGGATGAGATGGGATGATTTGCTTATCTTTTGTTTATGCGTTAGACTTTATTCAACACTTCTCAATGCGAATAACAAGCAAAACCTATCTCTAGGATGCATGTGTCTAACACAGAATACAATAGACACCAATAAGTCTATCTCTAGCTATACTAGGCGTCTTACTTGATGCAGCTTAGTTATTCTCTCGAATAATCTAAGTTAAAGATGCTTTTACCAATTGATCAAGTCGGCTTAAGTGTTTGAAATGAGATTTTGCATAAAGTATAAATGCATTCAACATGAACAAGAAATAAACAATGGCAAAAAATGTGATGGATCAAATATATGAATTTTATAAAGAAGCAAATTGTCTTTACAAAAAACAATATTCAATCAAATGAAACGAAAGTGATAAATGAGATGAAAGGAACTGAGTCAAGCCGCAAATACAATCTCTTGTATCTCTTTGGCTCAATTCTGTTGTGTACAATCATTTGTATAGGAAGACGACTACACTAATTACAGAGAGTAAGGATCCTGATAATTTCTAAACTGAATAATTTTCTAACTACGAACTCTTGAAGGACTTCATCTATTTATAGGCATTGGTCATGTCCACTTAGTGAATGGGCAGCATTAAAGTCCATACCCTGGTCAGCATTAAAGTCCATGCCCTGGTCAGCCGCCTGACTCTTGGGAGCTTTACAGATGCCGCCTGCTGCTTGGAAGCTTTTCAGACGCCGCCTGCTACAAGTGCCCATACTTGCAAGTGTTGATGTGACACAAACAGCCTGGATCAATGAATCTCTCTGCGTTGAACTCCCTCCAACGCATGGCCCATGCTTTAGAGTTTTCCTTGCGGCACCTTCTTGATTATGCGATAGCTTTTTGTAAAGATCCTGCAATACAATGTGTTAGTGCCGCGATATTTAGTAATAAAACTTCTTTCGCATGAGTTTGCTAATGTTTGAATAAATCCATGCGTTTCTTCTAAAAATGAGGAGAATTTATCATTAAAAACCTTAGTTGTTCCAACTTAAGAGCAAAAACAACTTGTATTTCTACAAGTTATCAGTTATATTTGATATAACATATAATTTAATATATATTATATGATAAGATAGTTATCATATATATATATATATATCAAATGATTTATTAATATAAATTATTTTGTATTTAATATATTAATTTTTGAAATTAACATGGGAGGGAGTTATAATTTCCTCCCCCTTTTTTTCTCTCTGGTGGAGTAAAGTGCATGAATGGGGTGTCAAGTGGTTTTCCAAGAATCTCTCTTTTTCTTCTTCTCAAGAAATGGTTTACTGATAGCTCTCTCTTTGGGATTCTAAAAAACTCACACAGAATAATTTTTCCTCTAAACGAAATTACTCTCCCTCTTTCCAAAATATACAGAGCCTACACCTCCTATATTTCTCACCCTCTAAAGAGAATATAGAGGATTACCTCTTGGCGGTGGTCATATTGGATTGCTATTTTTATTTGAGGAGATTTGAAGAGTTCGTGACCAGATCGTGGAGAAGAGGATTTTGTGAAGACTTGTGATCTTCAAGGGTATATATGAATTTCTTCTTCCTTTTTCCAATTCAACGCATGTTATAAATTTAGAATGAATGCATAAATTTCTACTTTGGTTCTGTAGATTTCATTATTCTGTGAAAAATTAGAAATTGGTCCGATCCTCACTTCCGCTACAGAGCTTAACAGTTCCTTCAACCTCAACCTCTAAAAAGTTATTCAGAGGTTCGACCTCTGGATCTAAGTTTGTGCCTTCTTCCTCTGGCACCAAAAAAGTGAAAGAAAAAGAAAGGTGGAAAGGGAAACATAACCCACCATCTGCTACCTAGAAGGGAAAGAAGAATAAGGCTGCAAAGGGAATATGTTTCCACTGCTACTAGGAGGGACATTGGAAGAGGAATTATCCCAAGTACTTGGCAAAAAAGAAGAAGGCCAAGCAAGGTAAATATGATTTACTTGTCTTGGAAACTTATTTAGTGGAGAATGATAATTTAGCCTGGATAATAGATTCAAGCGTCATTAACCACTTTTGTTCTTCATTTCAGGGAATTAGTTTCTAGTGGCAATTGGATGCTAGGGAGATGACGATACGTGTTGGAACTGGCCATATCATTCCAGCTACTACAGTGGGAGGACTTCGACTTTGTTTACAGAAATCGTATATTATATTAGATAATGCATATGTGATTCCAAGTTTGAAGATGAACCTTATTTCTGTAAAGTGCTTGCTTGAACAAAACTACTCTTTTTCATTTAATGTAAATAAAGTATTTGTTTACAAAAATGGAGTATGTATTTGATCTGCAAATCTCGAAGATAATTTTTATGTGCTAAGACCATTAGCAACTAAAGCTCTCCTCAATACTAAACTGTTTAAAACTGCGATAACTCAAAATAAAAGACAGAAAATTTCTCTTAAGGAAAATGCCCATCTTTTGTACCTATGATTAGGACACATAAATCTCAATAATATTGAGAGACTAGTCAAGAATGAACTTCTAAATGACTTAGAAAAAAATTCTTTATTTGTATGTGAGTCATGCCTTGAAGGAAAAATGACGAAAAGATCTTTTATTGGAAAAGGTCGTAGAGCCAAAAAAACCATTAGAACTTGTACATTCAGACCTCTATGGTCTGATGAATATTAAGGCAAGAGAAAGATTTGAATATTTCGTCACTTTTACTGATGATTATTCTAGGTATGGGTATGTTTATTTAATGCAACATAAGTCTGAAGCCTTTGAAAAGTTCAAGGAGTGCAAGGTTGAGGTTGAAAATGCATTAAATAAAAAGATTTAAACATTTTGATCTGATCGAGGTGAGGAGTATTTGGATCTAAAATTCCAAGACTATTTAATAGAGCATTAAATTGTACCCCAACTCTTAGCACCTTGTACATCTCAGCAAAATGGTGTATCAAAAAGGAGAAATCGAACCTTGTTGGACATGGTTCGATCTATGATGAGTTATGCTTCCTTACCTGACTCGTTTTAGGGTTATGCGATACAGACTGCAGTATACATTTTGAACTGCGTTCCTTTCAAGAGTGTTACTAGAACACCTTTGAAATTATGGAATGGTCGTAAAGGTAGTTTACGCCATTTTAAGATCTAGGGTTGCCCAGCATATGTGCATGAGGCAAATCTCAAGAAATTGGAACCTCATTCAAAATTGTGTCTATTTGTAGGTTACCCTAAAGGAACGAGAGGTGGTTACTTCTGTGATCCTAAGGATAATAACGTGTTTGTGTCAACAAATGCTACCTTTTTAGAATATGACCACATAAGGGAGCATAAGCCCCACAATAAGATCACGTTTAATGAATTTTCCAGTGAGACTACTGAACCTTAAACAAGAGTTTTTGAAAAGCCCAACACCTCAACAAGAGTTGTTGAAGTTAGGTCATCTAGTAGGTCACATTTACCTTAGGTGTTGAGAGAGCCTCGATGTAGTTGATGATATGCTAAAATGCATGTCATCTTAGGCCTTTTACTTAGAATTATGAGGGATGTGAAGCAGAATATGCGGTAATTATGTTAGGAATTCATAAGAAATTGAGCTTGCGGCGTTCAACATTAAGAATCTCAGCTAACCCATTATTATGCGTTATTATGCGTTCAATTGTCTATTTTTGTAGCTAACGTAGGAAATGGACGCAAACGCAGAAACCAAACTATCGCATAGAGAACTGCATATGGAGAAACTCTCCATCACAAAGGCGAACGCGTTCAATCAACGTATAGGTGTTGCGGTAATCAGCCGCATGCGTCCATCACTTGGGAGTTGCGCTCGTCAAGTGATTGCATTCATCATGTAGAGTTGCAGTATTAAGTGAATGCGGTCACTACATGATTGCGACTACACGATAATGCATGATAAAGGGATAAATGCAAGGTTGGTGGAATGAACGCATCAATGCTTCTCTCGGGAAAATAAAAAAAAAATGATGTTGACATCTTACCTACCATGCCATTAGCAGTAGAGGTTCATAAAGGACTAAATGCGTCGCGAATGTCAAAATCAGAGCAGTCCATTAATGTTGTCGGTGATCCAAGCTCTATATAAAGAAGCCAATGAGCAGAATTCCAACTTGTCCGGGGTTTATCCCTGCAACCCAGGGTTCATCCCTGCGATCCAGAAAAATGCGTGAGAATAAGCTTGAGAGTTCTTCACCTCCTTCCTCCAATCTGAGTGACGACCGGAGCCTTCGACCGGAGCTAGATCTCGAGAGAGTCAGCTCCTCCACCCATGCATGGCACCACCGGCAACCTTGATGCACATCCGCTGGAAGCAAGTCATTGCTTCAAGCACGTCATTTCATTTTCTCTTCTTTTCTTATATTGTATTTGTATACATTTTGTGATTAAAAAATTAATACATGATGTGTTCAAAGCAGTTATTTGTTTCCTTCGACTCCATCTCCATCTTCTTTACTTCGCATCTTTAACTTTCATTGCATCACTTAGTGAGATTGCTAGAGTATCGCATACTTAGTCATGTGGATTAGAGATATGAAGCATGTAGCAAACCACCGAGAGGTGTGCGTTACGTGAGTGTGTGAGAAAACCTTATTTGCTTAGTGTGAAGCTATAGCAACACCTGTCTATAGGCAGACGCAATGCTTGTCTATGAGTAAAGTCAGCAACAACTAACTGCCCGGGAGGGTAAGTGGTTGGTCGCATTAAGCAATGTAAGTTATTGTTCATTAGAGATAGGAATAATCTTATGTCAGCAAAGTTTATGCAGTTACCTTGTCCTATGAGCGCATCATTCATCATTTATTCTTACTTGAGAGAGTAGTCTAAAATCTAAATCTAAGACTCGAGAGAGCGGATTGGAACGCATAGGCAAGAATGGAGAACTTAGAGATAAGCTTAGTTTTCTTTCACACAGCGTATGCACGCTACGGATAGGATATTGCTTGCGTCTAGGAAGTAGGATATGGTGGTTGTATGCAATCATCTCGACACTTATGCATACCCACTGCGTATGTCCTAGATTTAGGCTTTTAGTGTGTGTAGCATGATCGCATGGCTTGGGTTTGACTGAGGTTGCCCTTGCAGTCACTCTTAAGGGTTGCAATGAAATCATCTCCACATTTTATCTATTTTCCCATTCATTTGTTTCATGTCATGAGTTGTCGTGTATCTACCTCTCTTTCATATTCCCATTGTGTTGTCTGTTAGTTAGGAGTAGGAGTAGTGCTAGAATAGAAACCTCCCTATCATTTTTTTATTCAACTGCCGCATGCACATTACCGCATACATCTTGCTATAAGTCCCTAAGTTCGACTCGGATCAGCCGAGAAACTTGCGTTCGTGTTATACTTAGCGTGAGCGCAAGAAAACTTGTGACAAAATGCATGGTCATCGCATATATTCGTTAACACATAGCCATTCCAACGCATGACCATCGACGCATGAAAATCAACGCATACCTTAAGAACATGCATCGCATATTGCGTCCACAGAATTTTAGTTGTCGAGTAATTGACATCTAATTTCCCGTCATTAATTTTTTGGCGTCATTGTCGGGGACTTGGCAGCTAATTATTTGTTGAGTTTTATGTCTTTGCAGGCAACCTTTTTATCTTGGGAGTGTTGCAGCTTATGCGACCAGGCTGCAAACAATATTGAAGTATAGGTGATGCGCTGAAAGCCAATGTTGACCCCAAGATAGAAGGCCAATTAGTCGAATGAGCTAAGGAAGTTCTAAGCACATGGTAGCCAACATGCGCCTAACAATTGCCTAAAGTTCTAATGGTCCGGGTAAGCTCCTTGACCCGAGCAGTTGAGACCAACCTCCTGCGTGGAAGACTCTTTGCAGTGACAACACTCCAATTTTTCCAGTGACGTCTTCTACTCTATCTTAATCTTGCTTTTCTAGTTTAGGTTATTTTTATTGTTATTTTGGATATATGGCTGCTTCCTTGGTTGTGGTGCGATTGTTCCTTGCAGGTGCAACAATAAGTCTCCTCGGTGCGCAGTACAACGGAAGAATTTCTTTCATCCTTCAACGCATGGCTTCGATCGCATGGATTCCAACGCATAATCGCATGCGTTGTTCCATCTAAGGTTCTTTTCTTGTTATCTTTTATACATTATCCTTTTGAAATTCTATTTTTCCCGATTACGTTGCTTTGCGATGTTTCTATGATGGTACGTATAATTCACCGCATCTTCTAACTAATCATCGCAAGGCATTCCTTACTTTTATTAGCTTCTTCAAATTTTGAAAGTCTTAAGTTTTATTTTGTGTAAATATTTGCTCAAACATTTGTTACTGCATTCCTGTTGATTTTTTTTTTTAGCTTTGCCGTGAGAACGCTGCCAACCTCAAGTTTGGGGTGGTAGCGGTCTCGGAGAATTGCATTCATTACATTGCGATCATCTGAAAAAAAAAAGTGAGAATTTTTTAGAATAATAACTCCACTGTTAACGCAATGGGGAAACCCATGTTGATAAGAGTTAAGTTGTGAAAGGTACTTACCCGTAGTTTTGATGTCCACATGACACATGTGGGGGCAAGCCAGAACAAAGGTAAATCGCCAGGATCAATGCATAAGCGCAACTCCTCTATCCGACGCAGCCAAAATCAAGTGAGACAAGAGTTGAATTGAAATATGGAACGCAACCAAAGTGGGATGCCCGTATGACACACGTATAGGTAAACCAAAACAAGGGCGTAACAAGGTTCAACACCGCATTTGAATAAGTAATCGCAAAATTTTTTAAGTATTTGAACAAATGCATTCTCAAAAGCAAAACGCAAAGTTACAGTGAATGAATAAAAAGTTTTTTCGTAAAGGCTTGCCGGATCTAAACTTAGAAAAGATCTTTTTGAAG
This sequence comes from Benincasa hispida, assembly GCF_009727055.1. Classification (NCBI taxonomy): domain Eukaryota; kingdom Viridiplantae; phylum Streptophyta; class Magnoliopsida; order Cucurbitales; family Cucurbitaceae; genus Benincasa; species Benincasa hispida. The sequence continues at coordinate 6,201,750 of NC_052351.1, read as the reverse complement.
AAGCAGCCAAAGTGAAAGAGAGCACTGCGGGTGATGGTTAGAGGCATGGGTAAATTATATTCTGAGAAGCTAGTCATCGCAAAGGAAAGCTGGAAGGTGAGTTAGAATTTCTTGAGTATAACGCATGCTTTGAAGACAAGCATGATTTTTAAGTTTGGGGGTGTGATGACATGCAAAATGCATATCATCTTTGGTCTTTTACTTAGAATTATGAGGGCTGTTAAGCAAAATATGCGGTAATTATGTTAGGAATTCATAAGAAATTGAGGTTCGGCGTTCAACATTAAAAATCTCAACTAACCCATTATTATGCGTTATTATGTGTTCAATTGTCTATTTTGTAGCTAATGCAGGAAGTGGACACAAACGCAGAAACCGGACTACCGCATAGACGACTGGGTGTTGCGGTAATCAGCCGCATGCGTCCATCCCATGGGAGTTGTGCTCGTCAAGCGATTGCGGTCATCGTGTAGAGTTGCGGTATTAAGCGAATGTGGTCACGGAATGATTGAAACTACACGATAATGCATGATAAAGGGATCGACACAAGGTTGATGGAATGAACGCATCAACACATCTCGAAAGTATAAAAAAGATGATGTGACATCTTACTTACCACGCCATTAGCAACAGAGGTTTTAGAAAGGCTAAACGCAGCGAATGTCAGAATCAGAGCAGTCCATTTAAATGTTGTCGACGATCCAAGCTCTATATAAAGAAACCGATGAGCAGAATTCCAACTTGTCCGGGGATTATCCCTGTAACATAGGATTCATCCCTGCGATCCAGACAAATGCATGAGAAGAAGCTTGAGAATTCTTCATCTCCTTCCTCCATTCTGAGTGACGACTGGAGCCTTCGACTGGAGCTAGATCTTGAGAGAGTCAGCTTCTCCGCCCATGCATGGCACCACTAGTAGCCTTGACACACACCCGCTGGAAACAAGTCATTACTTCCAGCCGGTCATTTCATTTTCTTTTCTTTTCTTATATTGTATTGTATACATTTTGTGATTAAGAAATTAATACATGATGTGTTCAATGCATTTCTTTATTTCCTTCGACTCCATCTCCATCTTCTTTACTTCGCATCTTTAAATTTCATTGTATCACTTAGTGAGATTGCTAGAGTATCGCATACTTAGTCATGTGGATTAGAGATATGAAGCATGTAGCAAACCACCGAGAGGTGTGCGTTACGTGAGTGTGTGAGAAAACCTTATTTGCTTAGTGTGAAGCTGTAGCAACGCCTGTCTATAGGCGGACGTAATGCTTGTCTATGAGTAAAGTCAACAACAACTAACTGCCCGGGAGGGTAAGTGGTTGGTCGCATTAAGCAATGTAAGTTATTGTTCATTAGAGATAGGAATAATCTTATGTCAGCAAAGTTTATGCAGTTACCTTGTCCTATGAGCGCATCATTCATCATTTATTCTTACTTGAGAGAGTAGTCTAAAATCCAAATCTAAGACTCGAGATAGCGGATTGGAACGCATAGGCAAGAATGGAGAACTTAGAGATAAGCTCAGTTTTCTTTCACACAGCGTATGCAGCTACGGATAGGATATTACTTGCGTCCAGGAAGTAGGATATGGTGGTTGTATGCAATCATATCGACACTTATGCATACCCACCGCATACGTCCTAGATTTAGGTTTTTAGTGTGTGTAGCATGATCGCATGGCTTAGGTTGACTGAGGTTGCCCTTGCAGTCACTCTTAAGGGTTGCAATGAAATCATCTCCACATTTTATCTATTTTCCCATTCATTTGTTTCATGTCATGAGTTGTCGTGTATCTACCTCTCTTTCATATTCTCATTGTGTTATCTGTTACTTAGGAGTAGGAGTAGTGTTAGCATAGAAACCTCCCCATCATTTTTTTATTCAACCGCCGCATGCACATTATCGTATACATCTTGCTACAAGTCTCTGAGTTCAACCTCGAATCACCGGAGAAACTTGTGTTCGCTTTATACTTGACGTGAGCGCAAGAAAACTTGTGATAGGACACATGGTCATCACATATATTCGTTAACGCATAGTCATTTCAATGCATGACCATCGACGCATGACAATCAACGCATACCTTAAGAACATGCATCGCATATTGCGTCCACGGAATTTTAGCTGTCGAGTAATTGACATCTAATTTCCCGTCATCAGTAGTGGGAGGGTTACAAATCTGCCTATTCGTTATATGGATTTAATAGAAACTAGCTATTGTAGCTAATGGAGATGTTGAGGATCCATTGTCTTACAATAAGGCAATGGAGGATGTTGATAAAGATGAATGAATCAAAGCTATGGATCTTGAAAGGGAGTCTATGAACTTCAATTCAGTTTGAGATCTTGTAGATCAACCTGCTAAGGTAAAACCTATAGGTTGCAAGTGAATCTACAAAAGAAAACGGGATACTGATGGGAAGGTGCAAACCTTCAAAGCTAGACTTGTAACAAAGGCTTATAGCCAAGTTAAGGAGTCGGCTATGAGGAGACTTTCTCACCTATTTCCTTATTGAAGTATATTTGGATACTCCTGTTCATTGTCTCATATTATGACTATGAGATTTGGCAAATGGATGTCAAGACTGGTTTTCTGAATGACAATCTTGAGGAGACCATTTATATGGAGAAACTTGAGGGATTCATAATCCAAGGTCAAGATAAAAGGTTTGCAAGCTTAATCGGTCCGTTTATGGATTGGTAAGATTCTCGATGTTGGAATATAAGATTCAATACTATGATCAAATCTTATGGCTTTGATCTGAATGTTTATGAGCCTTGTGTTTACAAAAGAATCATGAATAGTTTAGTAGCTTTTGTTGTGTTATATGTAAACGATATCCTACTCATTGGGAATGATGTAGGCATGCTAATTGAAATTAAGAATTGGCTAGCAACCTAATTTCAAATGAAATATTTGGAAGAGACGCAATTTATTCTAGGCATTTAAATCTTTAGAGATTAAAAGAACAAAATATTAGCCCTGTCTCAAGCATCATATATTGACAAGGTTCTTATCAAGTTTTTGATGCAGAACTCCAAAAGGGGTTTACTCTTTTTCAGGCATGGAGTTGTTTTGTGTAGGGAATAGTGTCCTAAGACACCTCAAGACATCGAAAAAATGAGATAGATCCCCTATGAATTGACTGTTGGTAGCCTGATGTATGGGGATAGTCAGTAGATATCAGTCTAATCCAAGATTTGATCACTGGACCGCCGTTAAGAACATCCTCAAGTATCTATCGAGAATAAGGGACTACATACTTGTGTATGGTTCTAAGGATTTTATCCTTATAGGATACATGGGATCTAATTTCTATACTAATAAGGATTTTAGGAAATCCATATCAGGATCAATGTCACTCTTAACGAAGGGACAGTAGTTTGAAGAAGTACTAAGTAAGGGTGTATTGTTGACTCCATTATAGAGATTGAGTACGTGGCGGCTTGTGAAGCTGCTAAGGAAGCGGTATGGCTTGGGAAGTTCCTGACTGATCAAGAAGTGGTTCTAGACATGTCTAAGCCTATCACTTTTTATTGTGATATAGTGGTGTTATGCTAATTCTCAAGAGCCTAGGAGTCATAAATGCGGAAAGCACATAGAGCGGAAGTATCATCTCATTCAAAAGATTGTGCATCAAGGGGTCGTGATTGTCACGCAAATAGTTTCAAAGCACAACGTTGCTAATTTATTTACAAAGGCCCTCACAGCTAAAGTGTTTGAGGGTCACCTGCAGAGTATGGGTCTACAAGACAGACCATATCTAGTCTAGGGCAAGTGGAATATTTTGTACTGGGTGCGTATTATGTCATAGTTTTCTGTTTTGTGTACTTTTATATTAGTGTTGACTTTTATGATGTACACCCAACTAGTTTTAGGACAAATGGGAGATTGTTGGGATTGATACCCAAAATCTCATAGGTCTTGTAGTTTGTAATTGTAATATATAAACGATTTATTTATTTAATAAAATATGAGATATTTTATTCGACATTTAGTAGCATTAACCCACAAAACCAATAAAACAATATTTAAGGTTATTTTCTGTAGCTTAAACATGTATGTAGAAACATACAGATGGATCATGTTTAAGTGATAACCTAAATAGTATGTAGTAGATGGATAAGGTTGGATACCTTATCTTGATGACACTACGAATACGACCTGCTTCGTAGATGTTATCATTTTGTAAAGTGCTACAAATGATCTGATCCTTATCATTCATGATGATTCATGTAGAGGCATGTGAGTAGGGATGTTTTATACAAAAGGGTTTGTATAAGACCGGACCACGTAATGAATAGTCTCATTATATATAACATCGTTAATAGTAGAGACTTACATTTCACCAGGATGACCATAGGTCACATGACCTAAATCCTGAGTGAGTTGTGAATACTACCTATGAAGGCGGTCCTTTAATTTGTATGGGTGAGAGTGGCTGAATCAATAAGCCTATTATTTTGGGGATTCATCTGACTGGGGAACTGGGAACATAGCTACAAAAGCCGAAAATCACTCATTCTCTAATGTTTGAGGTAAGTAGATAAATTGTTCTCTTAAGGACTGATTTCGAGGCTTGGTCATAGTTGAATTATGACTTATTGTTCATTAGAGGGATCAGTGGAACTTAAAAAGTTAGATGTAACTATAGGAGCAAAACGGTAATTTTGGTCCAGTTGTACTTACGAGAAATTACCATTTTGCCCCTGTAGTTTCATCTAACTCCTTAAGTATCATTAATCCCTCTAATAAACAATAAGTCATAGTCCAACAATGACCAAACCCCTCTCGAACCAAGAGAGAATGTAGCACCATATTGTTCAAGCTCTGGAATCAACTCTTAAGAGACCAATTTATCTACTTACCTTGACATTAGGGAAGAAGTGAATTTCATCTTATCTAGATGTATTTTCAGCTCTCTAATCAGACAAATCCCCAAAATGGTAGGCTTATTGAGTCAACGAATTAAAAGACCGTCTTCACAAGCAGGAGTTCACAATTCATTTAGGATTCAGATCATGTGACCTATAGTAATCCTTTTGAAATGTAAGTCTCTTCTATTAACGACATTATATATAATGAGACTATTTCATTTCGTGGTCTGGTCTTATGCAAACCCCTTTGTATAGAACACTCCCGCTCACTTGTCTCTACATGAATGATCAGGATTAGATCATTTGTAACACTTTAAAACAGTTATAACATCTACAAAGCGAGCCATATTTGTAGTGTCACCAAGATAAAGTATTCAGCCTTATCCATCTACTACAAACCATTTAGGTTATCACTTAAACATGATCCACCTATATATCTCTACGTACATGTTTAAGCTACATAAGATAACCTCGAATGTTAGTTTATTGTTTTTGTAAGTTAATGCTACCAAATGTTGAATAAAATTCCGCAGATTTTATTAAATAAATAAATCGTTTGTATATTACAATTACAAACTACAGAACCCATGAGATTTAGGGCATCAACCCTAACATTAACAACAAATCCATCAGGTTATTCCATGTAAATTTCTCCATCTAAATCTCCATTTAAAAATGAAATTTTTACATCCATTTGGTGTATTTTCAAATTTTGTAAAGTTGTTATTGCAATTAATATCCTTATAAATGTAATCGTCGTCACTGGAGAATATATATCAAAGAAAACTAGTCCTTCTTTTTGGCGAAAGCTTTTAGCTACCGATCGGGTTTGGTACTTATCAATAGTATCATCAGCCTTTGGTTTTCTATTAAAAATCCATTTACTCCCAATTGGTTTGCTTCTAGGTGGTAAATCAACCAATACTCAAATATTGTTCTGTAAATTGGATTCTAACTCACTATTGGTAGCCTCTTTCCAATAAAGTGCATCAGAAGATGATATAGCTTCTTGAAAAGTCTTATGCTCACCTTCTATCATATAAGTTATGAAATCGGGTCCAAAAGAAGTAGCTTTCTTAGCTCTTTTACTTTTTCTAGGTTTAGACTCAATATTATGACCGTCTTAACCTTTTGAAGAGCTAGCTTCATTAATTCTTTTGACACCAACAACTATGTGTCCTTCTTTTAAAGAAAATACATCCTCAAAGAATTCAACTTCAATAGATTCCATTATGGTATTATTACTAATATCAGATATTGTTTTATTTAATTACCATGAATCTATAAGCAACACTATGTGTTGCACCAATAAAGTGTATCAAAAGATGATACGGCTTCTTGAAAAGTCATGCTCACTTTCTATCATATAAGTTATGAAATCAGATCCAAAAGAAGTAGCTTTCTTAGCTCTTTTGCTTCTTCTAAGTTTAAACTCAGTATTATGATCATCTTAACCTTTTGAAGAGCCAGCTTCATCAATTCTTTTGACACCAATTACTATGTATCCTTCCTTTAAAGAAAATACATCCTCAAAGAATTCAGCTTCAATAGATTCCATTATGGTATTATTACTAATATCAGATATTTTTTATTTAATTACCATGAATCTATAAGCAGCACTATGTATTGCATAGTTTATAAAGACACAATCAATTGTCTTAGGTCCAAGTTTGGTCCTTTTTGGTAAAAGAACTTGTACCTTTGCCAAACACCCCACACTTTCAGTATTTTATATGAGGGGTAACTTTCCATTCCACACTTCATAAGGCGACTTATTAGTCTTCTTATGTGAAATTCTATTTAGTAAAACTTTCCCCCACAAATTATGAGGTAAATCTGAACTATTTAACCTGCAATTAACAATGTCCTTTAAAGTTTGGTTCTTTCTTTCAACTACACCATTTTGTTGTAGTGTATAAAGTGTTGTAATTTGATGAATTATACTATTAACTTCAAAGAATTCATAAAGTGATGATGATTCATATTCACCACCTCTATATGATCTAAGCACCTTTACTTTTTTCAAGATGATTTTCAACTTCTACCATATATGTTTTAAAAACATTAAAGGTTTCATATTTACTATGTTATAAATATACATGGCAATATTTGTTAAAATTGTATACATAGGTAAAGCCATGTGCAATGAAAAATGCAAGCACGGTTTGAGACATCAATGAATGTGACAAAGTATCTCATATCACCTCGTGTGGGAGTACTTTTCATATCACATACATCACTGTGGATTCAATCAAGTAACTCATTACTTCTTTCCACTAATGAAAATGGTTTTCTAGTAAACTTTGATTCAAAATTCCATATTTGTGTCTATTATTAATGTTAAAATTTGGTAATAGTGCTAAATTACCATTCTATTTAAAGAATGATTATTGACATGCCCCATTTTAGAATGCCAAACATCACACAACTCAACAATATAAGTAGAAGAGTCGATATTATTATTAAGAAAATTGTGTTGGGTGAAAAATATATTTTGGAAAATAAAGACCGGGACTTCAAGTTTCTTGAAATTGCAAGTATGGCAAATACCTAGTATTAGTGCTTAGCAAACACCTAGTATTGTGTTCAATAGAATTGGCAATGGAACGGAGGCAAAGCTTTGAGTGCAAAATACATTCATTTTGGGCAACCCTTTTGTGTATAAACATCTGGGAAGCATGGCATCAGTCAGTCGTTACAAGGCTCTTATCGATCTACACCAGTCCAAGGTAAAAACAAAATGAAAACCATTCTTGATTGATTCAAATATCATTAACTTCACACAAAAATGAACATAGATTAGCTAAGCACTAATTAAATTAACTTCACACAAGTTATCTAATTTTAAGTTTCTTGAAATTACAAATTAACTTTTCCTTTTGTTTTCATCAACGAAATTAGGTTTTCTTTATTGCAAACTAAACAAACTCTCTATGGTGGTGTTATTTCTTTTATTAGTTCAATAAGCGTTAAACGAAGAATAGTGTGTTAGAAATGTCCTAAACTCGCAGTTCGTAAATGTTGTTAACATATTTTATTTATCAATAAAAATGTTGTTGAGTTTTTTATTCAATAAATTAAATTATTATTGATATTGCATTCTTTTATGAAAATCCAATAAACGAATCATGGCTATAACATGAATACTTTAACTTTATGTGGCGACAAAAAAATAGATCAAATTTTAGTATGTAGCAAAAATGGTCTATAAGTATACGGATGAGATTGGGTACCTCATTCTAGTGACACTATTGAATGTGGCCCATTTTGTATACTAAACAAATGATGTGATCCAAAAATCATTCATGTAGAGACATGTGAGTGTGGACATCCTGTGCAATGAGTTTGCATAAGACCGGACCTCGAAATAGTCACTTTTCTTTATAATAATCATTTACTGTTAAAACTGACTATCTCAAACTCAATGACTTAGGGTAACTCGATCTAACTATGAACTCTTGTTTATTCAGAATTACCTTTTGATCTGCATAAATAAAAGTAGTCTAACAACACTACTCAAAATTAATTAAAAGGTTAATTAATTAGTTTTATTTAAAAATTAATTAATTGAATTAATTTTTACATATATATAACTAATAAATCAAATAAAATTTCTTTATTTGGAAATTAGTTTTAAAAATCATTTTTGAAAACTAAATTTGAAAACAAAACCAAATTTGAAAATTCAAAGCGGAAATTTTCAAAAGTTGGAAATCCCTACTATGGTGCAAGACACCTTATTCATCCAATTCTATTTTCTCCATGAAGTAGGAGTCGGCCTTCATACAAGCTTTGAATTTGCATGATGAAAGCTCTATAAATTAAAGTGTTGGGTTGAATATGATTTTAAGCTTTCAAGAACTTATTCAAGAACTTAGCATAAATCAAAACCTTCTTCATATCTTCATAATATCCAGTTCAATTTAGTGTTTCCACCACATAATCCTTGCAAGAGAATAGTAGAGAAGATCTTCATGGTAGTTTACTTGTAGATTGAAGCACTTTTACATGGAACTTAGCTGGTGTTGAAGATGATTCATCAAAGGTATTGTGTTAAGCAAACTCTCTTCTATAATAGTTACTTCGAAGCATGTTTTAAACACAAATTAAGTATAATTAGAATGTTTATTGATTCTAATTTTCTCCATTGCAAGTTAATATACTCTATCATAGTGCTCTCAGGTCCATTCTCTTGCTTCGGTACTAGTGGAGCAAAGTAAGCTCTTACGTCTACAAAAATATGAAAAAATATCATTCAATTCAGAAAGAAAACAAAAAAGCGGTCATTTCAACCGTGTATCAATATATTTACTATATTTACTTAAATTCCCTTAAATTTAAAACACCTAAATAAGCAGTCATTTTCAACAGTATCAATAGAAATTTGTATCAAATAGTAATCAGATAGCAATCAATATCATTATTAGCTACCATCAAATAGTAATCAGACAACAATTAGATAGCAATCAATATCAACTAGTAATCAGACCATAATCAAATAACAAATGATGACACTAAGATAGCAGTCAAATGAGAATCAACATCAATTAGCAATTAAACAATAATTAGGCAACAATCAGATAGTAATCAGTACATTGACAACTAGTGTCACATAATAATTAGACAACAATCAATAATTGATATCATTGACAATAAGTATCACATAACAATAAGACAGTAGTAACAAATAATAGTCAAACAACAATCAATAACATTGGTAATCATATGGTAATAAATAACTTATTTTGAAGTAGAACATGTATATATTTCATTTTATTGATATTTCAAATATTTAATCATTTCAAGTAGTGTATATTTTATTCAATTCCAATAATACATTTCAAAAGAAATAAGCATTCAATCGACATCAGTCTAATATATAATACTTAATTAATTGATATTTTTAAAAGAAAATAAAAACTAAAACTGTATTGAAAGAGAAATTTTAGTTTCGGTCTGCCCATATTTTATAATGCCTTTTGGAATTTTCTTTGAGTTGGGCCAACTTATTGCTAAATTTGCAAACCTTAAAATCAGTAGACACCGACGGAATTTTGATAATTCTTTTTTCTATGGTTGTATTTGGCCCTTATTATTATTACTACGTGGGATTTGTGTAAGTACATTTAATTTGAACATGTTATCACTCAGATAGACTTTTCTCACATACATACCTCTTTTGTCAAAATAAATGTATCTAAATCAAATATAAGCTTGAACCCATTTTTATTAAGTAGAGTTCCTGGTACTAGATTCTTTTGAATCTCTAGCACACGCCACACATCATTGAGGGTAAGTATCTTTCCAGAAGTCCATTTCAGTAGGATCTTCCCTTTGCCTTCCACAGAGGCGGTTGAAGTATTTTCCATGTACAACTTATCACTGCCATCTAACTTCTCATAAGTAAAGAACAATGACTTGTCATTACAAATGCGCCTAGTAGCATCAGTATCAATCCACCAATCTTTGGTGTCTGAAGTCATATTTACCTCAGAAATGATGGCAATCAGATAGTCATTTTTCACGACGTTGGCCTAATTGTTAGAATTTTGTCTCTTCTTGTGTTTGCATATTGCAGCAGTATGACAACTCTTACCACAAACCCAACAATTTCCTCGAATGCACTTGCTAGTATCATTCCTTGACCCATAATTCACATTTTCTTCTTGAAATTTTGCTTTTTGGATTTATGCTTTGAAGCTTCAGCAATTAAGTTTTGGCTTCAATTTTCGGTGGAGTTTTTTCTCCCTTTTTGTTATCCTCTTCTATATGGAGTTTCACTGCAAGATTCTCCATGGATAACTTCTTTTGCTTGTGTTTGAGATAGCATTTGAAGTTCTTCCAGGAATGAGGTAACTTCTTAATCACAGCATCAACTTGGAATGGCTCGCTGATGATCAATCATTCACTTTGCAAATCATTGATTATAATTTGCAAATTTTCCATCTGATTGACTACTAACTTGGTATCAATCATCTTGTAATCTAAGAATTTTTCCAAGAGAAATTTCTTAGTACTGGCATCTTCCAGATTGTACATCTTGTATAATGCCTCTCTCAATGGGTTTGATGTATTGTAGGCATTGCAATAAACATTATACAAAGTATCCTTAAGACCACTAAGTATACAAATACGGCACAGGAAGTCTGAATGGATCTATGCTTGCATCACAGCTTCTATTTCAAGAGTTAATGCTTCTGGTGGGGGGGCAATCTTCCTTCAAAATATGTGCAAGATTCAACTTGGTGAGGTAGAAGATCATCTTCTGTTACCATTGCTTGAAGTTGTCTCCTTTGAACTTCTTTGGTTTTTCAACATGGAGTTTAACAATGAGCGATCCTATCATGGCAGAAGTGGAAACATTGGTGGAGGAGTTTGTAGTCGTCAGTTCTGATAATAATTGTGTTCCCGATGATTAGGGGAAATGGTATATATGAATTGGATACAATAGCAAATTGATTACAATTCAACTAGAGACAATACACTTGATGTATAATATTCAAACTCAAACTTAAGTCGGATGAAGTAATAAGGCTTAGGTATGGAAATAATCAAAGACTTAAAAGAACCTAAAAAACTTTTGAAGACTCAAAACATAGTTGAGGCATGCTTCTGATAAGTATTGTCCTGAAAACAATTATTCGCTCTACACGGGCTGCAAGTAGATTACAACAATCGTCTCAACAGGATATAGCGACTAACTTCGATAGAACTACAACCTTGAACTACTTGAATCTAGCAGAACTCTTGGATACTTGCTCTCAACTCAACTCAACTCAAGAACACAAAAAAGAAAGAAGGAGAAGAGAAGAGAGAACTTTTCACTTTGGAATCAGGCACTACAAATGAAGAAACAAGTTGCTATGTATAGGCTAGCAACTTAGTAACTCTCCAAAATACAAAATTAATCAAATAAATACAAAAATCGGAACATTTGTCAAATTTAACTCAGTTGAGTTTTTACTTGACAAAACTCAAACATAACTCATTCAAATTGAAGAAACTACAAATTTAACTTTCATACATGTTAAATTTGTACATGAAACTTCATCTTAATTTGATGTTTCAATCCAATTTGAAAGTTTCTAACTTTAAATTTAATCTACATAATTAAATTCATTTGTTTATGTTTCAATATGCAAATGTTTCACTTTCTTTCACTATAAAAATCCAAGATGCTAGAGTAGTGGTTGAAAAAGATACAATATAGAAACACACATTCATCTGTAGTATACGAAAAACAATCCTTGAAAATCTATATATTTCATAATAAAACTTATAATTATTCTATAATCATTCTAAATGGAGTAATACTTGAGTGCATCTTTCTTTATGCATCCCCGCTCATCACTCGCATAAAAAATAATTAAAATATTTTAAAAAATAAGTAGAATTTGCCACATGGAAAATTATGGTTGTATAATTTAGTGGGATGCACAGAGATAGATGTTGTTGGGGATGTATTTAAGTATTTTTCATTTATGTAATTAATTAAAAGTTATGAAATTTTCTTTTCTTTTTTTTTTTTTTTGGCATTATGTGGAGTGAGAGAATTGAATCTCTAACTTTGAGGTTGATAGTATAAATATTATTTCAGTTGAGGCACACTCGTTTTGATAAATTAAACTTAATTCAAATGTTTAAAAATAAAAGATTATAAATTAGATGGAATAAAACTTGGAATTTGACAATTAATAGGCTAACAATAAATTTATATCTGTTTTGACTAAAAGTGCATACAAAACTGTAAAAATTGGAAATTTCATAATACCAGATATCATAAAATAAAAAGAGACTCGAAATTACTATTTTAGTGTTGGGTACGTAAAATTTTGGAGAAAATACATTTCTGGTCCCTAAGTTTGGGTCTAGTTTTCATTTTAAACTTGTCTTCATTTTGTCCTCAAGTTTCAAAATGTTACACATTTAGGTTATATTTACGGCAGTTAAAAAGCAATCTATTAATGGCAATGTAAAAAGTGGGTCATCAGTTGATTACTTTTGTTGTTGATTACATATTTCCATAATCATAATAAGGTGATCAAATCATGTAATCTAATTGAGAAATAAAGGGTATTCAATCTAATTGTGATTGAAAATTACTTGGGACTCATTATCTTTATCGTTATCGTTATCGTTAAGGACAACAAATTTCCGTTGGCCTGAAACATTCATGCATCATCTTTTGAAAGGCAACAAATTAGATCGGAATCAGAACAATCGTAATTGTAATTGAATTGTATAAACTGTATAAATACTTTTACTTGGTCTAAGATTATATTTTGGAACACTCTCTCTCTTGTATTCACGGCAATGAATATGAAATATTTTATATAAACTGCCGAAGGAACCATCAATTTGGAATTTTTCTAAAAGATACAAATGATTAATCGATAATTCGCTATTAATTACCAAACAACAATATGGTTTAGATAAAAAAAATATAAATTCGAAAAAAAAAAACAATTCGACATGAGAGATGAGATACTTCTAACTTCTTGATTGAAGATATAAATTTCATATCAATTGAGTTAGCTTTCATGCACTTGGATGATACCCATTATTTTTAACAAAAAACAAATAAACATCTCTTAAAGTTTATTTATAACAAAGATGAAAAGGTAGGTTAATGCATAAGATAAAAAAAATTTAAACAAATCTCTCAAACTCGCAAATTTTACCATAAATCTCGGTGTGATATAGAGTTTTATTTTTGGGTTGGAAATAACTTAAGCTTTTGGCTAGTAATAAAAAGTATTTTTGAAAAAAGTAGTATGTTGTCTCAAATTGGAATATATTGAATTGTTAAAGGTGTTTATATACATACAAAAACTTGCATGTGAGCTTCCAAATTGTAGTTGTGGTAGAAATAGAAACTTTCTCCATGCGAGCATGCCATCGCTGCTGTCCGTTTAGTCAGACGAGATGGTTCAGTTAATCGCACGTAAAAAGAAATAACTTTTACTACTTTTCTGTTATATTTCAAAACAATTTGTATTAACGCTTCTTTCCATTGACTATGGATTTGAAATTTAATTTTTAGATTCAAAAACTATTTTCTCTCTTTCTATATCAAAAATTTATTTTTTGAGAAAACATATAGATTCATGTTATTCTTCTTCACATTTTATTTTTTATTATTGTTTGCGGGCAATTTTTCTTCCTATTCTAATCTTTTTTTTTTCTCTACGACACAACGATATGCATATAGCCCTAACATTTTTTCCTAAAATAGCCTTTCCAACTTCCATCGTACTATAATTGTGTTTTATAGAAGCACATCATACTTTGTATCAATTTTCCAATTGAAATATGTTTAAAAGGTAAACTTTATAACATTTATTCAAGTATAAAACCAAAATACAATGTGATGGAAATTAAAAAATAAATAAATAAAATGAAGAAATTAGAAGTGTGTAATTTCAATTTTTTTTCCTTTAAAAAAAAAGAATTACAAAAATAATTAAGATTAGTTTTAGAGAAAATAGCGCGATAAATAGTGAATAATGATGGGAAATTATGTAAGCGAGCTGGGCCTCATGTGTCGGCCCAAATATGAAATTGGGCTAAACCATCACACCGATACTATCTCCTCAAATTTTCCAAATACGTAAGGACTTCCTCTTTTCTCTCTCATCACAATTCACAAAATATAAAGAAGAGAAATTGGATAATATAGCAAATATTTAGGATTTGTTTGGATATTTGGTAGACTAATAAGTTTTTTGGCAAAAACTAGTGTAGATCTGATATTCCTTTTTCGAATTCTTGATTTACCCTAAATAACATTTCATTCACCAGATTATGGTTTTTTTCTAAACAGTAATCAGATTGTTCTTAAATATCTATTCCCTATATTTATTTCCTTAGATATATTTTCCATTATCAAATCTATTATCATAACATATTATAAACTTGAGAAAAAATGGTTGGATTTGGGTTAGAATTTTTTAATTAGTAAAAATTTATTATCATAATATATTCTATTTTTAATCTTGACTGTTAGAATTTGGAGTTTTAGAATTTTTAAATTAGGAAAAAATGGTAGGATTGGGTAGTAAAATCTTGGTTGTTATTATTTAAATTTTAGATTTTCTGAATTAGTGATATTTTGGTCCATTGTTAGTTCATAATTAATAATTTTAAAAATCAATTTGCTATTTTTGTAATTTCAAGGACATTATTTTAGTTTTTTAAATGATATATTTTATTTTATTATTTCTCCTGTCACCCAGTTAAGAAACTTATTTACCATAGATAAATTTGTAAAACTAAAAGTAAAAATCATATAGGTATAAATGGTAATGAAAACAAGGTCAAAACAATGTTTTATTGCATCAAACGATTGTCCTCTCAAAGTAAAAATGATGCTTGATATCAACCATTTTGTTAAATCGTACAAAATACCTTAAATTTTAGAATGAGTTTTAATCAAACATCTCAATTTTAAAATGGTTCATTTTTACTCCTAAGTTTTAAAATTTTGTTTTCCAAAATGAGTTTAATTCGTTGCATTACTTTCTTCTTTAAAAATCGAACGTTCGATTTTCATCCCACAATTATATCCAAAATAAAATTTTGATTAAAGAATATCCTTGGAGAGTTTTAGTTAAATACCATTCACATAAATTGTATTGTCGATGGTGTGTAAAATTTGGTTATATAAATCATTCTGACGGCATCTTTTAAAACGAAATAAATGGTAAAAACAAATTTTATATTCCATAGTTGTCAAACTACAAATATACGTACCTTTTAATTTGTACATATTAAGTCATTTTTATCATTTCTTCTCTTGTAAAAAAATATTTTCTTAAATAATTTTAATCGACGTGAAATCCAAGAGATGAAGAAAAAATGACCTAACTAAAATATACCTTATCGTTTAACAACAATAGGTGGGGGCCACTTCACGTGGGGGGAAGAAGTTATCTGTTGGCGAATTAAAGGCAATATATATATATATATATTATTCTATTTTTTAAGAGAAAAAAGATATAAAGAGAGAGAGAGAGAGTCATGGGAAATCCAATGTAAAAATTACGTCTGAATTTTGATCAGCTTTCAGTTGGTTGTACTAATTCAATTTTGCATTCATCAGAGAAAGCGACTGAGATTCACTGCACCCTTTCTCTCTCTTTTCAATCTTTTTATTATGTACATTTTTTTTTTCTTTTTTAAATTCATTCTTCCATATTCTAACGTTTTATTTTATTTTATTTATTTATTTATTATTGTAATGCTTTTAATTTTTCACATAGCCAGTACCAAAAAGGCTGAAAATATATTCAAATAATGGAAAATGCCAAAAAGGGCATAGCCAGCCTACCCACCTGCCCCTCCCGTGTCATTGTGTAACCAAATTCCTTCCTTCCAATTCCAGTCTATATTTAATTTTTATTTAATAAATTACAGATATGCATTATTCTCAAAATTGACACTTTATATTTTTTTTAAAAAAATAAATCACCCAATCACAACATTCCACCTGTCCTTCCCATTTATCATCGCATTGACCATAAACCTCTTTCCAAACTGTCAATTAAGTGAGAAAAATCCATCTGCCTACCCTCTTCCTCGCTTCTTTTTGGCCATTTCCTTGCCTCTTCAACGTACATTATTATTAAACCCAAAATAAAATAAGTTACTTAATAAATATTTCCACATGTAACTATTTCGTTTTTTATTTTTTATTTTTAAAATAAAATCTATTTACTTTCAATTTTTATAATGATTTGTATCTTTCTTAAGTTTAATAATTGAGTTCTTAGTCAGATTTAAAAAACAAAAATAAATTTTAAAATGTTATTTTTTAGTTTTTAAAATTTGTCTTGATTTTTTAAACCATCGATAAAGATTAGTTAATAAAGGAAGAAATTTGTTGATAAAAATAATATTTACAAGTTTAATTTTTAAAAACAATAAATTTAAAACTAAATAGTTACCAAATAGACTTATTTAAATTATTTGATACTTCCTCAATGCTTATGATAGCCGGTCAATATATCCACTTCAATCATTCATTGTCAAATGAAATAACAATGTATATACTCATTACTATTTTCAAACTCAATTAAATGAACTGCAATAATGAATGATGATTAAATAGATGTTTGTCACTAAAGGAAGTATTCAATATGTAGTTTGCATAATTACTCCGACAATATACATTTTATTCGTGAATTTTTCAAAATTTCATGCATCTACTAAACATGGAGAAATTAAAATTTTAAGGTTCTATTAAATACAAAGTTCATATTTATATTTAATATATAAATAAATATTAAAAGTTTAGAATTTTTCAGAGATATATTAGACACAAAATTAGAAGTATAGTAATATATTACTAATTTTTTAAAATTTAGAAATTAAATAGATAGAAATTACATAATTTAGGTCCCATATGGTAACTATTTTATTTTTTATTTTTGGTTTTTGAAAATTAGGCACATTTTTTAGGACTAGTTGTATAAATGGAATTCAAGCCCAAAATAATAGAATATGTAATACAAGAATAAAATAATTGCATATATAGAACAAAAATGATAAAAGACCAAAAAACTCATGCCCAACCACCATTTTCCTGCTTTCCGATTTTCTCAAATTGAAAGTTATCACTGATAGTTGCTATCACCGAAGCTTTCAATTTGAGAAGTGCACTATCAGTGGCTATCATCGATTGCTGCTATTAGTAGCTATTACTGATAGATACTATCAGTGGTAGTTTTTTTATTTGAGAAGTGTGTTATCAGTTGCTATCACTAATAGCTACTATCAGTGATAGCTTCCAATTTGAGAAATGTGTTATTAGTTGTTTTCGCTGATAGCTACAATCAGCGATACTGCTATCAGTTATAATGTTCAATTTAAGAAATGTGTTATCAGTTGCTATGACTAATAGCTGCTATCAGTTGCTATCAATGATGTTGCTATCGGTGAATATCATTGATAGTTGCTATTAGTGATAGCAACCGATAGCTGCTATCAATGATAATTTTCAATTCGAGAAATGTGCTATCAGTTGCTATTATTGATAGTTGTTATTAGTGATGTTGTTATTAGTTATAGCTTTCAATTTGAGAAATGAGTTATCAGTTGCTATCACTTGTATGTTTCTATCAATGATAGTCAAATAGTGACTATTGTTGATATGTTTCTATCAATGGTAATGTTTTGATATTTTTTGTTGTTGGAATTTAATATCATGTTATACTTGTTTGTAAATAATCATGGTCTTTTGATTAATTTGTTGATACATGTAGTGTGTTTATATGCCATTATTGATGCATATAGGTATAGAATGATATCCTTCTACATTGATAGTCATAAAAGTTATCGTTGATAGCTACTGTAAGTGATATCTTTCTATTGCTATCAATATAAAGGATATCACTAATAGTATTTAAGTATTATGTAATGTAGTATTTGAGATGAAATGACTTCTTGAGATTTTTTGATTGTGCATAAACGTTTTCATTATCATAATATCACTAATAACATGTTATCAGTGATACTGCTGATAGACTTCATATTCTAAGTCATATAAAAAGAAAAAAAAAAACTATTGGTATGTTTAATAACGTTCTCATTTCTCATTTTTTGAGAAATAAACTTGTTTATAACTATTATCATTTCTTATTACAATCTTTTAATAAATGTTTCTAAGAATGGTGCAAACTTGAGGAATAAAAAAAGTAATTTCTTTCAAATTCGTTTTCATTTGCCATTTATATTAAACGTCTCATTATAATAATTAAACTTGATGATTGACTTGTTGGTGTTAAGTCACTTATGACTTAGGCATTTTTAAGTCTTGGGTTTGAAACTCAATCTCGTAATTCTTTTTTTTAATGATTCTAGTGGGAAATGAGAAGATGAGGGAGAGAGTGAAATGTTGGAGAGATGGGGAGATTACAGAGATGGAAGTACAAACAGTAGAAAGGAAAGAAAATAAAAAATAAAATAAAAATAAATAGGAGAAAGAAAAAAACTGGAGAAAGAGAAAGAAAATAAAATAAAATAAAATAAAAAAGAAAGGGAAAAAGAAGGCATGCAACAAAACAAGAAAGGACAAAATCGAAAATTAAAAAAGATCAAAAGTTGATTGAATAACACTTTCATATTTGTAAATATTTAAAGAGGTACTATGTTTTTAGATTTTCTTTCCCTCGAATATTTATAAATATTCAAAGAGGTGTTATATTTTTAGATTTTTTTTCCCTTTATTGTTTTATCTATTACAAATATCCTATTTTCTTTCATTTCTTATAATGATTTGCATTTTTCCTACTAAAAATATAGCACCTCTTTGAATATTTGTAAATATTTGAGGGAAAGAAAATCTAAAACAAATATCCTATTTTCTATTCATTTCTTATAATGATTTGCATTTTTCCTAAGTACAATCATTTAATTCTTAGCCAAAATACAAAAACAAACATAAATTTTAAAAAAACCACTTTTTTAGTTTTTCCAATTTGAAATTTAGATTGGTATTTTAAATCATTGGTAAAAAATAGATAATAAATAAAAAAAATTTGAAGATAAAAATAGTGTTTATATGTTTAATTTTCAAAAACAAAAAATTAAAAATAAAATTGTTACTAAACGAGGTTTTAGATATCGAAAATTTTATGTAGATGGTATTGAACTTTGTCAAAAAAGAGAGAATTTGTGAATGGAAATGTTACTTTCTAGTTAACTACTCATGGTACTTGCAGACAGATAATAGCTTAGCAAAGGAAAAAAGTGCATCTTATGAAGCCAATTCTAATAAATAAAAGAAGAAGAAGAAAAAAAAAAAAAAAAAGAAAAAAGAAATGGAACACACATACATATATTAATTAGTTGAAAGAGTGAACAACAATAATATTGGGAAAACATTAAATATTAAGTGTTGGAAAATATTAAAATAGTGTATATTTTGAATAGTTTTTCGATACGTAAAATGTGATTTAAATAGAATAATTGACATATAATTTAAATTTTTATAATGTAAGTTGTACTAGAAAAAGACATGTGAGGGACACTCTCAGTCTCAAGTCTCTCAACAACATCTATCTCACAAAAATAGTCAATATGAGAGTTTGAGACGAAATTCAACCATCAAAACTCCCCATCTATCTAACATTGTATGAAACTTATTCAAAACAATTGATTTTATTTTAATTTATGGGGTTTTTTTTTTTTTTGAGATATTCTAATATATAATAATGTTAAAGCAAGTGTCTATTCCTTACCTCAAATCGGATTTACAATATAGTTAGATAATAATTTATATTTTGAATTTCTTTAGAGACTTATTCCCGAACAAGAGTTTCTAAACTCAACTTCAATTTTTCAAAATGAAAAATAGAATGAAAATGGCTGTGAGAAGTGCAATAATAAATACTTGCGAAGTAATAAAGTTAGAGGGACGTTTGTTACTTAACACACAACAAATTAAAGATAGATTTGACGACAACTACTTACCAAAATGAAAAAAAAATTGTAGAGTTTGCAGTTGACACGAAGTTTATTTTGTAAAATAGAGAAATAACAAATTTTAAATTTTCATTTGAAAAAATGGTAAAAAGGGCTTTAAAATTATAAAAAAAATAACTAAACGAATTTATGTAATAAAAAAATACTAATTAGTAAATGACAAAACTACTCTAAAATAACAAAATTAAATATAAATGAGAATGCATGCTTCAAAAACAACACTAATACTACAAATGCTCTCTATCTAAACATTCTAGAACCACAAATACATATTATCTAAATATTTCAAAAGTAAAAATTAAAAATCACCCAATATGGTCCTTAATGCTTCCAGCTGCCTATAGAATGCGTGTATGCGAGGGAAGATGACGACAAGGCGGTGGGGGTCATTAGAAACTTATGGATATCTACAACGATAGACTTCCTCCAAGGTGAGAAAAGCAAAGTTGATTGTACTAGTAAAGTTGTTTTTGGCAAGTGAGTATTTGAAGGAATTGCAACTTTAGAACGATGTGACTATTGGAAATATGATTACGTTTGATATCAAACTAGTTGTAGGGAGTTTCATCGTCTTCATTCCATGTGACCATTTTGCTTATAGGATCTTGAAAGCCAACTTTAAACACACACGAAAACATCGAAACTATGAAGAAAAAAAATCAAATTAATTTGATAACGATATGTATAAAATAATAAAAAATATATTTAGATACAATTGAATTATAACAAACATTTACACAAATCGAAAGTTAGTTGGATAAAATCAAAGTTAATAATTTGATAAAATCTAATTTGATAATAAAATATAAATCCAAATATAATTCGGGGGAGAAATTTTAGAAAGAGAGTTCATTTATTTACGATTACACTCGATTCATAACTCATTTTCATTTAAGCTTCAACAATTACACTATATTTATAACTCCATCAACCATAAAACCTATGAAAGCAGCCTACCTCGTTGTAGAGGCATAACAAAAACAACAAGATTGTAAAAGTGAATAATTAGTTGTTTGTCAAAAGGACAAATTAGTGGTATAATAATATAATAAGATGATAATGAATAAATGGTGATTAAAAAATTAAAAAAATGATAAAATTTAAATGAACTATAAAGTTTATTAGATGATAATATGTATAAAATATTAAGTAAAATCCTAATCAGGATAAAAAAATTTAATCCAAATCTAAATTAATAAAAAAAACGAATAAAATAATGTAAAATCTAAAGATATATTATAAACTAAAATCAAAATGGTGATAAACAAATTAAAGATTGCTTAATTCTAAATATTTTTTAAAAATGGTTAAATCAAATCAAAATAAATAACTAATTTGAATCAATTAGGATAGAAAAATAAGGAAGAGATTGGTTTATTTTAAATCAGTTTGTGAAATAATTATCAAAATCTAATTTGAATATTAAAAATAAATTCAAATTCCGAAAGAAGCAAAAATTACGAAATAACGCTTTTTTTCAGTTTTGAAATTGGATATGTTAGATTATAATATGATTATTTTGTTTATTAATCAAGCTCTCCAATTACATTGTATTTATATTCAGGTTATTATCAAGCTCTCAACTTACATTGTATTTATATCTTGATTATTAATATAGCTCTAACTTACACCGTATTTAATATTCTGGACATACGAACCAATTAAGCGTAAAGTCAGGTATTATCAAAATGTCTGTTAAAATAGTAACTAAATATGAAATATGTACAATTGAATCTAATAACATATACAAAACAATTTAAACATTAAAAAATATGGAAAAATATCTGGTTAATTTATTAAGAATATGTATACAATAACGAAAAACAATTCAAACCTTTGAATAAATTTAAAATTTGATTAGATAAATGAAATTTGATAATATATGGATATTTAAAATAAAAATTTGGTAGAAAAGTTTGGATATTTAATTCAAGTGAGTTTAATTCGAAATGTGGTTAAACAGAATTCAAACTAATAATAAAATCTACATTAAAATGTTAACTACGTGAGAAAAATTAGGACATACGATTATTTTGAGGAAGACAGTTATTTTTAGCTTTTCAAAAGGATCAATTAGAGGGAAGTGGAGAACTAACGCATCGGCAATTACAGAACCTCGTCATTATTTATAATTCTACACTTACCATGTATTTGTAGTTTTATCAATAACAAAAGTTATGAACTTGACAAGGGTAAAACTGGGATTTGAAAATTCGTGGTCATGTAGATGTCGTGTGAGTTTCCATAAATCTTATTATTTGTCGGTTTTGTCATTTTTCAAAACCAAGCCCTAAAATCTACCCTCCAATTCCCCTATTTTGTATCATATAGTTAAAGTTTGACTGATGTACTTTTACATATTTTTTTTACATTCATTTTGATGTGACCTTTATTGGAGATGACTTTGGGCCAAGGCCCATAGCAATCACAAAAGTTGAAAAACTAGTCGTTTATAATCGTTGGAAATTAGCCATTTATAGTCGTTGAAAACAATCGTTTATAATCGTTGAGAACTAGCCGTTTTCTTGTCCTTTTCTCCTTCCTTATCTTCTTTATAAAGAAGAAAATTTTGCAAGATCAAAATAGAAAATTCTTTGTTTTCAAGATTTCCATCCTTTACTGCTTCTCTCGACTATTTTCTGATTAGTTTTTCATCGATTCCAACTTGGTCTTCGACAAGTGCACGACAAAGGTGGGGAACTCGTTTACAAAGAAATCCATGAGTGGAAACGGATTGTCCAAATTCCATTTAGATTGAAAACATAAATTTACAGTAAACATACAATTTATGCATTCTAAAAATTACAGCATGCTTTTTAAAAAACAAAAAGGGTTCAAGTGAATATACCTTTGAAGAACACTTCTTCTCGTACAACCATCGAACAATCACAAACTCTTCAAACACCAACAAGAGCTTGAAGACCCTCTTCAAGAAAATCATGAACAAAAAATGAGACACAACCACTTCGTTTCCTCAATTTACTCGGGGCGAGAACCCAGGAGATGTGAGCTCTGACTATTTTGGTTAGGAGGATGTTTTTAAAGAGTTTGGAGGAGGAAAATGAATGAGGAAGAAGTACTATCGTATAGCAAAAAAGTCTCAATCGTTTAGTTCAAAGCTTCTATCGTATAGGCTCTATAAAAAACAGATTAGTTATGGAAAAATAAAATCATATTTTATTTATTCCATTTGCCATAGAAAACACTTAACCACCCACTAAGGTGGTTAGAGAGAAAAATAGATTAATTATCCAAAATAATAAAGAGTTTGTATAAGACTAGGACTAAGAAATAAGTCACTCTTACTTTATAACGTTGTTTAATGTTTAAGACTTGATTGTTTCAAATGGATGACCTAGGTAACTCGACCTTAATCCTGAGCTAACTATGAACTCCTATTTATTCGGATCATCCTTAGATTTCATAGGTGAAGGTTGGCTCACTAACGCCGGCTTAATAAGCTTCCCATTTTAGGGGTAAAACTGAGCAGATAGCTGGGGACATAGGGTGCAAGACGGAATTCACTCCTACCTATCTTTAGGGATAATAGAGAGGTTGTTCTTTTAAGTACTGATTCTAGATCGAACAAGGGGCCCCACTCTTTCATCCCACTCTTTCATTGGCCCGAGAGGGACTTGATTTAGTGATTGGATCACAAACTTATTGTTTGTTAGAGGATCAGTGAGACTTAAGGAACAAGATGTAATTTCGGGGGTAAAACAACATTAGACCCAACCATTATTACAAACAACAAGTGAAGGGTCACCTTACTAATTATGGTTAAATCAAGTGGACGGAAATATATCTACAGTGAGGAGAGTGCAACTACTGAGTTATAGTGACGTGTCTCGGTAGTTAACGAATAAAGATTAATTCGGTTTAAAGAGTTTAACCAATTAATCTCAAGACATTAGAGCTCATGATCTGTAGGTTCATAAGGTTCTTCTACTAGCTCGTAAAAGATTAACCTTGGATTAGAATATTGAGTGAATTTGAAATGTTCAAATTCAAATATTAGGGTTTGGAATTTGAAGTGTTCAAATTCATTTTTAGGATTTGGATAATTATATTTGATATAATTATCATTTAAATTTATTGAAATTAAATGTATTTGGAGAGTTTAATATATTTAAATATTGATTTAAATATTGATTACATGAATAGGATTCATGTTTAAATTAGGTGTTTTATTAATCTAATATTTGATATTAAATTATCAATTAATTAATTAATTAAATTTGTTTAATTAATTATCAAAATTAAACCAATTTCCAATTTTTAAATTCAATTTTCAGAAATTGAAATTACATTGGATTTAATTTAGAATTAAATTTAAAAAAAATGGAAAATAATTTGGTTAGTGGAAAATCCCAAATATTGCAAATTGAGTGGATTTATCCCTAATTCAACACCTAGCCCACTTTTGTTAATGCTTCTTGAAGTGTTAAGAGGCTGAATGAATGAGTGCCTGCAAGTATTTGTTGAATAAAAACTTCAATTCCAGATGTTGAAAGAGAGAGAACTCTGAAATTAATAGAAAATTTGAACAGAATTTCTTCCAACTCTCAAACCCTCTTCATATTCACCCACATCCCTTCTTAATTCTGAGTTCCACCGCTCAATTCAAGACTGAGAGTCATAGAGAAGATTCTCTTGGTGGTCTACTGAAGATTTGAAGGTTAAATTCGTGGAGAGCATAAGGATTAAGGTGGAATTCATTAAAGATAATAAACTGAAACCCTTGTATATGAATATCCTATTTTTCAGCATGCTTTTGACTCAAATTAAGTATAATTAGAGTGCTTAATGATTATGTTAACTTCCGTTTTATGCATGTGTACTCTATCATTTTGGTCATTTGATACTTGATCTCCGAATGATCTATATGGATAATAAATTTTGATCCCAATAAAAAAGGTCTGAATTTCTCAACTGCAAACACTACTACAAGTAACTCTTTCTTGGTTATTGTATAGTTCATCTGTGCATTATCAAGAGTTTTGCTTGCTATGCGATCGGCTAAAGAATTCTGTCTTTGTGCTACGCTAGGACTACCCTCATTGCATAATCACTTGCATCGCATATTAATTCAAATGGACTTGACCAATCGAGTGTGATCAGAATAAGCGCTATGACTAGTGCTTGCTTTAGTGTTTCAAATGCTCTCAAACAATCATTGTCGAGTTCAAAATTTCTATTAACTTCTAACAGCATGTTCAAAGGACGTGCGATCTTTG
This sequence comes from Benincasa hispida, assembly GCF_009727055.1. NCBI lineage: Eukaryota > Viridiplantae > Streptophyta > Magnoliopsida > Cucurbitales > Cucurbitaceae > Benincasa > Benincasa hispida. The sequence goes on along the minus strand of NC_052351.1, from coordinate 6,176,149 downwards.
AGAAGTATTTGACAAACTGGCGATAAAACCCGACATGTCCAAGAAAGCTTCGTAGTGTCTTGACATTTATAGGTGGTGGAAATTTTTCCACGACTTCTATTTTCGATTTATCAACCTCTAACCCTAACTTGAACACCTTGTGCCCAAGCACAATCTTCTCTATTACCATTAAATGACATTTTTCCCAATTCAGAACCAGATTGGTGTATTCGCATCTTCTCAATATTTTTTTTTAAAAAAATGGCCAAACATACATCATAGATTTTCCCATAAATTGAGAAATCATCCATAAAATTTTTTATTGATTCTTCCAGATAGTTAGAGAAGATGGCCATCATGCATCTCTGAAAGGTGCTAAGGTCGTTACATAGTCGAAAGGGCATGCGCCGGAAGGAGAATGTCCCATATGGGCAGATAATGGTTGTTTTCTCTTGATCCTCTAGCACAATCATGATTTGATTGTACCCTGTATAGCCATCTAGAAACTAAAAGAAGTCATTCCCTACTAATCTATCTAGCATCTAATTGATAAAAGATAAGGAGAAGTGGTTCTTCTTTGTCCTTGCGTTAAGCTTTCTAATTCATACAGATCCTCCATCCCATGACTACAGTGAGTCGTCCTTTCCATCTTCAAGCCGAATTTTATGCATGCTATAAGAGGAGTTAATTCCCCTAATATCTACTCGAGTCCATCCTATCACCTTAATATACTTCTTCAAAATCTTTAAAAGAGCATCTTCATTTTCTTAAGAGAGTGTTGTTGAGATGATGATAGGTAGAGTGTCATGTTCTCCAAGAAACACATACTTTAAATGTACAGGGAGCGCTTTTAATCCCAACACAGGCAATTGCTCAAGTGAAGGCTTGATCTTGCTTTCTCGATTTTCTAAGCTCAGAGGCTCAAAATTCCTCTAAATTTCTTTTATCGCATAACATGATTCAAGTTGTTGAGCGTTCATCTTGTCTTGCTCTTCTTCCATTGCCTTATTGCTTTCAAATTCAAGCCTATAAGTCCAATCTTCTTCCAACTCAATTGTTGGGATGGGTGTCCTAATTCTCCCAGAATCTTGTTGTTTGTAATATATACGCATTATTTATGAATAAAATAAGAGTTATTTCATTCTGCATTTATTTAAATCTAATAAATAAAGCTCCATGATTATCGTATGTAAACTTAAGCATGTATATGAGATATAGCCTTAAGTGATACATAAATAGGTCTGTAGTATAAGGATTAAGGTGGGATACCTTATCGTGGTGACACTATGGATACGACCTACTTTGTAGAGGTTTACAGGTGTTGTGAACTACTACAGATGGTGGATCCTAACCATTCATATGGAGACATGCGAGCGGAGGTATCCTATACAAAGAGTTTGTATAAGATCGAACCACAAGATGATTCATCTCTGTATATAACACCGTTGATACTGGAGACTTACAACTCACCTAAATGACACTCTCACTCATACTAAATAATCTTGCCTTTGAGAGCGATCCTTTAGTATAAGTGAGAGTGGCCAGATTGTCAACTCAACATGCCTACCTTTTTGGAGACTTGTCTGATTTAGGAGCTGGGAACTCATCACTCCTTCCCTAAAGCAGGGGTAAGTAGATAGATTGCTCCCTTAAGGGCGGATTCAGGGCTTGAACATAGTGGCCACAACTTCTCTTTAGAAGAGAGGACTCAATCATAGTAGGACTATGACTTATGTTCATTAGAGGGATTAGTGGTACTTAAGGAGTTAGATGTAACTACAGAGGCATAACGATTATTGGCCAAGTTGTACTTACGTGCGATCTGTGAAGGATTATTGCATTGTTGATTGGTTAAGGTGGACACATTATATATCTGTAGTAAGAAGAGTTCCATTGTCCGTCTTTAGTAGAGTGCCTGGCAGTTAACGGATGGTGGATCCCGGGACTAAAGAGTTTAGTCAGTTATTCACGTACTATTAGAGCTTTAAGCTACATGTCTATAAGGTCCCCTTGGTAGCTCAATTGATTCAAGTTGAGAATTAGTTCTTGGTGTTGATTTGTAATGTTTAAATTGACAAGAGGTAATTCGATTATATATGATATGATCGGTGTGATGTATGAGATACATCTAGTGGATGATTAATGTAAATGAGATTTATATTAAGTACCATAGAATAGAAAAAGAGCTATGATTTATATGTTTTATGAGATGAAATATTAAAACTATAGGTTATAAATATAGTATGGTAAGTTGGTTATCATATATTTTATAATAATATTAATTATTGGATAATTATCTCTTTTTCTCTAATAACCAATTGAGTGGGAGGTTATTTGTAGTTTCATGGTAACCATGAGATAAAAGGAAAAATGTTTTCCTAAATTTAGTAGTTGTTGATTTGAGATTTCCATTCTCGAAAATTACTCACGAAAAGTCTATCAAGTAAATTAGATTTACTAAACGATAATTGAAGAGAGACTAGACGATCGTGGAATGTTTCTATACGATAGATCACTCAGCTGGTTGATTAGCTAAATAATCGTTCAGCCTCTGCTAAACGATCGCATAGCTTTTGTTAAACGATTGGGCATCATCCCATACGATAGGCTTTGACATATCCCACTTGCTCAATCGTTTACACGATTGTTCCTCCAGTCGCTTCCTCTAACCAAGTCCACACAGAGCCCACCCTTCTGGATTCTCACACCGAGAATACCAAGGTAGCCATTGTAAGGGTGTCATACTCAACTCGACATAGTCGAGGTTATTTGGAGATCGTTCATGGTGTTCGTGTGGAGTCCATTGTGTTCGTGATCTTGGAGATCGTGGTATTCGAGTTCTTTGTTGATCATGTTGTGTTGCGGTCGTGGTGGACGAGCGTTCGTGTGTGGCAGTCTAGGAGTCTGTTCAAGCCTTCATGATCAAGGGTGTTGAATATGAGTCTTCAAAGGTAAGTTTAATTCTTCCCTTGATCATTTAGAAAAGCATGTTGTAATTTCGATAGTGCATAGCCTGTTGTTTCCGTTTGTGTACTGTAATTGTTAATGTTCATATACGATTGAAATTTGGAAAGATCATTCCAATGCTCACGGAAATCCTCATGTCTGATTTTCTTCAATTGGTATCAGAATCAAGTTGTTCTGATATTCCAAATTTAACTACTGTTTTGAACTTCTTTTGTCATTGTGGGTTTTCTACATTGTATTTAATTGTTAAATGCATTTGTGGATGGCATTGATGAATGTTTATGGGTTTAATTGCCTCTGTTTCGAACTTTCTTTACATTACAAAGTGTTAATTTGTAACCCCTCCTGTGTTTTTGGCATAATTAACATGCTATCGAGTCTGTAATTCAAAGTGTTTGAGTTAGTCCAGTCGTTCGTGATGAAGTTTCGAAGTATGGAGATGCGATTTTCAATGAAGTAGAAGACCAAGAGTTAGTCGTGTCATGTAGCCTCAGGTAAACGATCGTTGGGATTTAACTAAACGATCGTGTAGATTTTTCTATATGATTGGTGTAAATTGTTTACTCTATTGTGTAGCGTTGGTTGCCCGATCTCGTAGACACTGGAGGTAGACGATCATAGTGGGAGCATATATGCTCATCGTTTAGAAAAAGGTGCGTGCTAAACGATTGTATAGTTAGCATGCTCATCGCATAGTCACTGACTACACGATCACGCAGTATATGATACGAGCTTCATTGTATTGTAGTCGTTTAGACGATCGTATAAGGCTTGTATTGTGGAGCGCGTTGCACGATCGTGTACCTCGTGCTTCATCGCATAGTAAAAGGTACACGAGCGTTGCTAAATGATCGTCTAGCACTGGAAACGTAGGTAAACGATTTAGCAAAGCATTTGTTCTTTCGTCTAGACGATCGTGGAGTGTTTTGGTACACGATCAGTGGAGACACCTTGCTTCACCCGGACGGTTCAAGACCCAGTTCGCCTATTTGAACCGAAGACTCCTTAATTTTGTAATAGTTAGCTTGTATTTTTTAGGATTTGAAGAAATTTTTCTCGGTTCATCAACATTTTTTTATTATACATGTGATGTATGGTGTTTATATGGCAAAGTTTTTTATATATAGATTTGAAACCCACCTTAGGTAGTGTAATTATTCATGCATCATGTATTATAAGTGTTATAATATTGCATGAAGAAATTACATGATAGCATGCATATGCATCATGAAAATATAATAGTTATATTTGTGCATGCAGTAAGCATATTCATGCATCACCTTTATATTATAAGCATTATAGTATAAGGGTGAATGGAAGCATGTTTTTGCTTAGTTCGTTGCTTGTTTGTATAAGAGTTATATAAAGAGTAGCAATGAATGAACAATGCATGAAGCATGACACTTAGGCTATTTATAAGTGTTATGAATGCCTCGTATGTGTCTACTTTGCGTTGTGGTTGATTTTGGTTGTTTCTGTTATAAGTGTTATAATAGAAATTAGAACTAAAATCAATAAGAAAGAGTTGCATGCGGACCTAGGGTGAACTCATGTTTTAAAAGGGTTTTAAAATTGGATTGAGATGTACCTAAGTTCAAAGGTTCTAATAAGATTATCAACCTAGTTTAATCTTTTTAAATCGGTTTAATAGGATTAAATTGATTGGCATAAAAGATTAAAATTGTATTAAATCTATCTATAAGGAACCTTTTGTCTAATGTGGGTTCTGTCTAGGGTAGGGTACTTAAGCTGATGGAAACGGAACACCCCTACCTAGGAACCTACCTGGAAAGGATAATTAGATAGATTTTCTATAAGCATGTGACAGTTGGTCAAAGACTCCGTTAAACAGTTTATTGGATGATGATCAAAAGTTGTTTCAACTATCCAAGGTAAAAGTTACACTTGGGCAGACCTAAAAAGTCACTTAGTTAAAATTCTTAGCCATGTTTTTTCTAAGTAAACTAAACCCTAGGTTATAAAATACTCAGTGGGAGGAAGAGATGTATCTGATATGTCAATGATTCCACTCACGTTTCTCCCTAAATGTTCACGTCATGAGATTCATTCTTGGCCTCATGGTGCCCGGGGAGCATCCCCCTTTGGATGGTGTTTGCATGAGTGAATATCAAGGTGGACGAAGAGAGTGTTTATAGTAAGTGGGTGAAGGGTGTGTGTCAACATGTTCTACGGTCTCTGTCATTAGTTCACACTTTGAGATCATTCTGTACTCCCTCGCGGCACCTTGGAAGCGTCCCCCTTCGGATGGGTTTTGTGTAGTCGGTCAAGATCAAGGTGAACTCTAGAAATGGATAGGTTCACTTTAGGCTTTTTCCCAATCGGATTTTTTCCCTTTGGATTGGCTGCTTGGGGTGGATTTCTAGGGTCTAAAATGGCGGGTCACAGTTACGGGAGATTATTAAGTAAGTTAATGATCTCTTGACCAAATCGATGATGGCTAGTCATTATAGGAGCAAGAGTTATTATGGTATTGATGACTGGTTGAGAATTTCTCAATTCAGAGAAGAGATGATTGACCTCCCTTCGATGGTTTTTGTCCTAAACCTTTGAAGTGTCATTGTGAAACTAGATGTCATACGGGGTTCATGTTAGTTTTGCTATACCTTATTGGATGTTGTTTGCTTTTCAACAGGTATTTTCTTAAGACCTAACATAGGTCAGTGTGTTTTGTTTTCAGCAACGCGTTAGTATTTCTGTTTAAAGCCTTTAGTTTGACCGATTACATACAGTGGAAAGAGTCTTGTAAAATGTATTTCATGGTAAACGACCTCGAATTTTTCATGGTTGAGGAATGTCTTCAAGTCTCGACCCTTGATGCACCGCGAAGTGTTCGTAATGTATATGAGGTGTGGATGAAGGCTAATTCATTGACTCGACTTCACATTTTGGCTTGCATACCTGATGCTTTGGCCAAAAGAGTTGAGAACATGGTCATTGTACGCGAGATCATGGACTCGTTGCAAGATTTGTTTGAATGTTATTTCTTACTTTTGGAGCACAAAGGGATGGATGACAAAACCAGAAGTGTTAGTTCCCAAGTTAAACTCCAGGAAGAGGAAGCAATTGTTGCTAACTCTGTTGAAGTTCATAGAAGAGAAGTGTTCTCTGAAATGGAACTTGGAGCTTATTTAGGTTCTAATACAGATCCCACTACTCTCTGAAAGAAGAGGATGTCTAAAGACAGTAAATCTGATTTATTGGTCTTGGAGACGTGTTTGGTAGAGAATGATGATTCTGCTTGGATCCTGGATTCAATTGCTACTAATCACGTCATTTCCTCTTACCAAGAATTCAGTTCCTGGCAAACATTGCCACAAAGAGAGATGACTTTACGAGTCGATAATGGCGAGGTTGTTTTAGCTGTTACTGTAGGCATGCTGAAGTTATTTTTGGACAATTGTTACTGGATAATGTTTTCATAGTTCCTCATATCAAGAGGAACTTAATCTCGGTTTCATGTCTCATTGAACAAGGGTATACCGTCTCCTTTTCTGAGAATAAAGTGTGTATTTTCAAGAATGGAATAGAGATTGGTTTTGATTCAATGGAAAGTAACTTGTATGTATTAAGGTCGTTAGTCATAAAAGACTTGTTTAATATTGAAATGTTCAGTATGATAACAACAGCTAAAAGACCAAAGGTTTCTCCTAAGGAAAACGCCCATCTTTGGCATCTAAGGTTAGGTCACATCAACCTCAATAGGATTAAGCAATTGGTGAAAAGTGGACTACTAAAGATTTTAGAAGAAAACTCATTGCCGGTGTGTGAATCATGCCTCGAAGGCAAGATGACTAAACGACCTTTTCCTAGAAAAGGTTACAGAGCCAAGGAATCCTCGAAGCTTATACATTCTGACCGCTGTGGTTCGATAAATGTTAAGGCTCGAGGTGGACATGAATATTTCATCTCTTTCATTGATGATTATTCAAGATACGAGTATTTCTTCCTAATGCAACGTAAGTCTGAAGCCCTTGATAAGTTCGAGGAGTATAAGGCTGAAGTTGAAAACTTGTTAGGTAAGATGATAAAAACACTACGATCTGATCATGATGGAGAGTATATGGACCTCCAATTCCAAAACTATATGATAGAACATGGGATTACGTCTAAACTCTCGGCCCCAGGTACACCTCGGCAGAATAGTGTATCAGAAAGGGGAAACATAATCTTATTGGACATGGTTTGGTCTATGATGAGTTATTCTCATATTTCAGCTCGTTTTGGGGTTTTGTAGTGGAGGCTATATGCCATATCCTGAACAACGTTCCCTTGAAAAGTGTTTCTGAAACACCTTTTGAGTAGTGGAGAGGCCGTAAAGGTAGTTTACGCCACTTTAGGATTTAGGAGTGTCCGACCCATGTACTTGTGACTAACCCAAAGAAGTTGGAACTGCGTTCAAAAGTTTGCCTCTTTGTAGGCTACCCTAGGGAAACGAGAGGTGGATATTTCTATGATCTGAGTGAGAACAAAATGTTTGTTTCTACAAATGCTATCTTCTTGGAAGAAGACCACAACCGAGATCATAAGCCACGAAGTAAGCTTATTTTACGTGAGTTTTCTTGTGAAACTGACTACTGAAGGTTTAACAAGAGTTGTTGAACAGGCTGATAGATCAATAAGAGTTGTTGAGGTCGGTGCATCTAGTCAACTAGCTCAAGAGTTGAGACTGCCTTGATGTAGTGGGAGGGTCATGAACCCATCGGATCGGTACATGTATTTGACTGAAACCCAGAACGTCATTTCTAATGATGGGGTCGAAGATCCATTGTATTTTAAGAAAGCAATGGAGAAAATGAAGTATATGTACTTCAATAACACCTGGGAGCTTGTGGATCTGCCTGATGAGGTAAGACCTATAGGGTGTAAGTGGATCTATAAACGAAAAAGAGGTGTAGATAGAAATGTGCAAGGCTAGACTCGTTGCAAAGGGTTATACCCAGGTTGAGGGAGTTGATTGTGAGGAAACTTTCTCACCTGTTGTCATGCTGAAGTCTATTAGGATACTCCTATCCATAGCCACATTTTAGGATTATGAGATATGGCAAATGGACATCAAGATTTCCTTTCTTAATGGTAATCTTAAGGAGACCATCTACATGACTCAACCAGAAGGGTTCATAGTTTCAGATCAAGAGCAAAGAGTTTGCAAGCTTAATAGGTCCATTTATGGGCTGAAACAAGCATCTAGATCATGGAACATTAGATTTGACACTGTGGTCAAGTCGTTTGGCTTTGATCAGAACGTTGATGGGCCTTGTGTCTACAAGAAGATCATCAATAGGTCAGTAGCTTTCCTGGTACTGTATGTGGATGATATCCTACTCATTGGGAATGATGTAAGGAATCTGACTGACATTAAGAAATGGCTAACTGCCCAGTTCCAAATGAAAGATTTAGGTGAGGCATAGTACATTCTAAGGATCCAGATTATTCGGGATCATAAGAATAAGAGGTTAGCCTTGTCTCAGGCATCATACATTGATCAAATGTTGATCAGGTACAGGATGTAGGATTCTAAGAGGGGTTTGTCACCCTTCAGGCATGAAATTGTTTTGTCTAAGGATCAATGTCCTAAGACACCTCAAGAGGTCGAGGAGATGAGATAGATTTCCTTTGCTTCAGCTGTAGGAAGCTTAATGTATGAAATGTTGTGTACAAGACCCGACATTTGTTATGCAATAAGGATTGTTAGTCGGTATTAGTCTAATCCAAGATTTGATCATTGGACGGCGGTCAAAACGATCCTCAAGTATTTTCGGAGAACGAGGGACTACATGCTCGTATATGGAGATAAGAATCTGATCCTTATAGGATACACAGACTCTGACTTTCTAACGAATAGAGATTCTTGCAAATCGACATTGGGGTCAGTGTTCACTCTGAATGAAAGGGCTGTAGTGTGGCAAAACATCGAGCAAGGATGCATCGCATATTCCACTATGGAAGCTGAATACGTAGCCGATTGTGAAGTAACTAAGAAGGTTGTTTGGCTGAGGAAATTCCTTACAGATTTAGAAGTTATTCCAAATATGGATTTTCTTATCACTCTTTATTGTGATAATAGTGGGGCTGTGGCAAATTCGAAGGAGCCTCGGAGTCATCGTTGGGGCAAGCATATAGAGCGAAAATACTACTTGATCAAGGAGATTGTGCATCACGGTGATGTGCTAGTCACGAAGATCACGTCGGAGCACAACATTGCTTATCCCTTTATAAAGACTCTCACGATTAAAGTGTCCGAGGGTCACCTTGAGAGTCTGGGTCTGCGGGACATGCAACATCTTGTCTAGGGCAAGTGGGAGATGATACTGGGGTATGCCCTTAAATTTATGTATATTGTACATGTATTTATATGTATTGTACATTAGTCTCCCAAGGCATTAGACACGTGGGAGATTTTTGGGATTGATGTCCTAATTCTCCCGGAGTCTCATTGTTTGTAATATATACACATTGTTTATGAATAAAATAAGAGTTATGTCATTTTGGCATTTACTCATATCCAATAAATAAAGCTCTATGATTATCGTATGAAAAACTTAAACATTATATTATGAGATATACAAGTGTATTGCCTTTAAGTGATAACCTAAATTAGGTTTCGTATAAGGATTTTGAGGTGGATACCCGATCCTTGGTGATACTCGGATTACAAACCTGCTTTGTAGAGGTTTGCAGTTTTGTGAACTACACAGATGGTAGATCCTAATCTATTCATGCTATTTTTTTGGGAAGATCATGCCGAGCCCAGGGTGTTCCTATACCAAAATATTTCTATAAGACCGAACTTAGGAGATGATTCGTCTTTGTATATAACACCGTGTTGATACTGGAGACTTACAACTCACCTAAACGACCATAGGTGACATGACCTCAATCCTAAGTGTTTTGGGAACTCTTGCTTTTGAGGGTGGTCCTTTGATTAGTATGGGTGAGAGTGGCCAGATTGCAAACTCAACATGCCTACCCTTTTGGCGACTTGTCTGATTTGGGAGCTGGGAACTCAGTGTTGGGGTTTGTGTCCTAAAGTCTCATGTTCTGTAGTTTGTAAACAACTTTGCACGAACACTTGTGATGTATAATATAAATGATATTTACTTCACTACATGACTTTGCACATTTAGATGTTTTTATTTTACCACAAACCAATAAAGTTAATATCCCTAGTTGTCTTTATGTAACTTAAGCATGTATGTAGTGACATATAAGTGGATCATATCTTAAGTGACAACTAAAATAGTCTGTAGTATATGGATATAGGAGGGAAACATTATCCTAGTAACACTATAGACATGGCCCGCTTTGTGGAATTGTTACAAATGTTGTGACTTGTCACAGATGGTCTGATCTTGATCATTTGTGTAGTGGACATGTGAGCAGGGGCTTCCTATACAAAGAGTTTGTATAAGACTTGATCTCAAAGTGTTAATGTCTTGTCATATAACTCCATTCATGATTGAGAATTCACTTCACAAGGATGACCACAGGTAACATGACCTCAATCCTGAGTGAGTTGGGAATTCCTACCATTGAGGGCGGTCCTTTGATTTGCATAGGTGCGAGTGGCCAGAACACCAACTCAAATCTACCATTTTGGGGATTCATCTGATTTGGGAGCTGGAAACTCAGCTTCACAAGATGGAGTTCACTCCTTCCCCAAGTAGGGGTAAGTAGATAGATTGCTCTCTTAAGGGTTGATCCCGGGGCTTGAACGATGTGGCACCACACACCTTCTCATGGCCCGAGAGGTATTCACACATAGTAGGACTATGTTGTTTTGTTCATTAGAGGGATCAGTGGTACATAAGAAGGAAGACGTAATTACAATGGCAAAATGGTAAATTGGCCTGCTGTAATTACGAGCATCTATGAAGGGTCATCATACTAATGATTAGTTATATCGAATGAACATAGAAATATATCTATGGAAAGAAGAGTTCAACTGCCGTTCTTTAATGGAATGCCTGTTAATGGATGGTGGATATGGTGACTAAAGAGTTTAGTCAGCTATTCACATACCGTTGGAGCTTCGAGCCATAGGTCCATAAGATCCCCTTGGTAGTTTGGATAAAAGTTTAGAGTCAGTTTTTGGGTCAATTTGAAATGTTCAATTGACAAGAGGGAGTTCGATTATATATGATATAATTGAACGAGTTAATTAAATATGATATAATTAACTTTATGTATGAGAGACATTAATTTGGAGAAAAATGGATATAAATATGATTTATATCTAGTAGAGGAAAATATTATAATTAATATATGATACTAATTTATATGTTATAAAGGAAATGGGAAGGTGTCTTTTCTGTTCTAAGTAACGGATGAGTGTATTATAAATAGCTGACGGTGTGTTGATCTCGGAAGGCGCGGACATTCTGAAAAAGATAGTGTCACCGTTTACAAAATCAGTGTCTATACGATAGTGACTGCACGATCGCTTACATATACGATATTGCTAAGCGATCATTTACCAATTATACCGTTGCACACTATTAACTAAACGATTGTTTAGCTCCTGATATTTACTAAATGATCGTATAGACGATTGCTTAGTTTTTTCCTACGCGATCGTTTGGACAATCGTTCACCCTTTTTCTACACGATCGTTTAGACGATCGCTTACTTTTTCCTACACGATCATTTAGACGATTGCGATCATTTAGACTATTGCTTTCTTTTTCCTACACGATCGTACACCTCACCTAAATGATCAAGCATCTTGTCTATGCGATAGACGACTTCATCTCCCACTTGCTTGATCGTTGAGTACGGTCTCTCTTCCTCCTTCCCTCTACCAAATCCGAACAAAGCCCACACTTTGGATTCTCACTCCAAGAATACTGAGGGCTCTGAGTGGTGGTGTCTTCTCCGTTTCCTTCTGTTCGAATGGTGATTGTTCAAGGTAGACGGTTGGGTTTTAGGCTCGCTGTGAAGAAGAAATCTTCATCTGGTATGATCTCTTGATCTTTTTAGCATTATGAATGCATATTAGTATGTTTTGAATGTATATGTGGTAATTCTATCACAATGAATTGGAAAGATCCGCTTCCGCTCGTAGGTACTCTTGAATAAGAGTTCCTTCAGTTGGTATCAGAGCACTCGATTTTCTAATATTCCAGTTCATTGCTGCAAAAGAATTGCAAATACGTTCTTGGTGGGTGCATTTCTACACCGTTTAATTGTTAAATTTTCGTGGATGTGCGAATTTATGGAGTTTTCGTGGATGTTAGCCTCGGTTTGTTTTAATTCTTTCACATTTGCAGTTGTTTGTAAAGGTCCTTGCATTTTTGGGCATTAATAATCATTATTGAGTCTGTATTCAAAGTCTGTTTGAGTTTTGAGACATTCGGGAAGAAAATCGGAGCAAGCGTTGCGGTTCTTCGAAGAAGGAGACGATGAAAGGTGTTTCACATCGTTCAGACGATGGGGAACGTGATTGTTGTTGATCGCATCGGTTAGACGATGGGGTATGTGATCAAGGGTTGATTGTATTGTGCAGACAATGGGATACGCGACCGCTGTTGATCGCATTGGTTAGACGATGGGGTATGTGATCAAGGGTTGATCACATCGTGTCGACAATCGGGTACAAGATCACTGAGTATCAGGTCGTATAGACGATGGTATGCTCGTGTATCATTTAACGCACACGTGCAATAGTTGGTCAGCAAGCATCATCGCTTATTAACTGACTAAACGATCACTTAGTAATGCAAGGTAAATCGTTTACCTGTCGCCGCGTTATGTGATCGCATGGACGATCGTTTTAGTCAGCAAGTTTCATTGCTTGGTAACTGACTAAACGATCGTTTGGTAACGCAAGGTAAATCGTTTACCTGTTGCCGCGTTAAGCGATCGCATAGACAATCAGGCTTCGCAACCTCGTTGTCGTCTACGCGATCATTTAATTTGGCTTCTATCATCTAGTGCGCGTTGGACGATCATCTACTTATGGCGTTTACTACACGATGGAGTCCTCCTGGCGGTTCAAGACCCGATTTTCCTGTGAACCAGTTTGCTCGATGAAAAATGTAATAGATAGGGTTATTTCATTCTGGTTTTTTGTAAAGGCTCATCCCAGTCCATTAATCCTTTATTTTTTACATGCAATGTATGTTTTTTAATATGTCATATGGTATGCACATATAGTAAATCTCACCTTAGGTTATGCATTGGTCATGTATCATCTCTTTATTATAATTGTTATAATTTTGAGAAGCATGTTTTAATTTACATAAATGTATGCTCATGCATCATATAATATAAGGGTTATATTTATGTATGCTTTATTTATTTAACATTATATTTATAAGCATTATAAATACTTCGTTATGTGGGATGAGTGTTTTAGTTATTTATTTTATAAATGATTATAAAATGAATTTAGAACAAAAATAATTAGTAAAAGATTAATATGTAGCAAGTCTATCTATAGTAGACCTTTTGTCGAAGGCAGGTTTTGTCTAGGTTGGGGTATTTAAGATGACGGCAACGGAACACCCTTACCTGGGAACCTACGTGGAAAGGTAATTTAGATAGATTTGATGTTTGCATGCAAATTATGGCCAGTCCATTAAAGAGTTTAATGTGACTAATTGGATTTGTTTTTTTAATTTCAAAGACAAAAGTTGTTTTTGAGCAAAAATAATAAATGACTTAGATCATCATCAGTAGTCGGATTGTCTAGGTTAATAAACCCCTAGGTAGAACATTCAGTGAGAGGTTCTTGGGACATTTGATGCTTCATTTTCACCTCTCGCGTTTCTCCCTCATAGTCCACACAGTGAGATCTACCCTCGGCCGAGGCACCTTTGGCGTGTCACCCTAACGGATGGTGTTTGGGTAGGACAATATCAAGGTGGGTGGAGAGAATGTTTATAGTAAGTAGGAGCAGGAAATGCGAAAGCATATCCCTCGGTCTCCCTTGTTGGATTGAATAAAGTTTCTGTGCATCGCCTCGTGGCACCCTGGGTGTGTCCCCTATAGGATGGCTGTTTTGCACATTTCTTTATTTGATCTCCTATAAATGAATAAGGTTACTTAGTCTCTTGTCTTAATCTACTTTTTTCCCTACGGTGAGCGCATTAAAGCGGGACTTTAGGGCTGAAAACGAGGGGTTACACTTACGAAGGATTGTTAAGGGTTAACTATTCTAGACCGAACAAATGGTGGCTATTATGCATTAATCTTATGCGTTGAACTTGGCCACTTACTTTCGTTTTGGCTTACCTACACGGGTGTCATGCGAAGTATCCAACTACAGATAAGTGCCTTTCACAATTTTAACTCTCATCAGCTTGGGTTTCCCCTTTGCACTGACAGTGGAGTTTTTATTACCATTTTTTTTACACAATGTGATGGATGCATTTGCCCGGACCACTGCCACCCCCAAACTTAGAAAGTGGCAGTGCTTTTGCCGAAAAGCTAAAAACAAACTCATCAGGAATGTCGTAACAAATGTTTGAGCAGAGGTTTACACATGATAAAACTTAGACTGTCAAACCTTGAAGAAGATATCAAGTAAGGTGAGCCTTGCGACGTTAGTTAGTGGATGGAGTGATGCCATAGGTGCTAATCTTTCAACACAAAAGTCGACAAACGAACAAAAGAAAATTTCAGAAGGACAATGCATAAAAGATAACAAGAAATGAACCTTCGAGTAGAATAACACTTGTGACCATAATTTAGAATTCATGCGGTCATAGCCACGCGTCGAATGATGGAGAATATTCTTCCGTTGAATCTATGCACCGAGGAGAATTATTATCGCCTACAAGGAGCAAACACACCACATCCAAGAAAGCAGCCGCAAATCCAGAATGACAATAATCACATAAATAAACTAAACTAGGAAAGTAAGGTAAAGATAGATTAGAAGATATCCCTGGAGAAATTAGAGTGAAGCCACCGCAAGGAGTCTTCGATGTAGGAGATTGATCTCAACTACTTAGGTCAAAAGACTCGTCCTGACTATCGGAGCTTCTAGCATTTGATGGCCGCATGTTGGTTGACACGTGCCTAAGACTGCTTTCAGCTGATGCGACGAATAGCCTTTCTATCTCGGGGTCAATGTTGGCTCTTGGCGCATCGCCTTCACTCAAATATTGTTTGCAACTTGGTCGCACATGCTACAATACTCCCAAGATTAAAAGAGTGCCTGCGAAAACACAAAACTTAACAAACTATTAGCTACCATGTCCCCAACAATGGCACCAAAAGCTTGATGCATGGGAAATGGAGTGTAAATATGCATGCATCTTATGATATGCATTGATCTCCATACAACGATGGTCATGCGTTGGACTAAGAAATATGCAATATGCGTTTAAGAATATATGTGATGACCATGCGTTCCTACCACAAGTTTTCTTACTCTCTCACCAAGTATAATGAGATCGCAAGTTTCTCGGGTGATCCGAGGTCGAACTCAAGGACTTATAACTGAATACTGCGAAGTAATGTGTTTGCAACAATGAATAAAAGAATAAGAGAGTTAAAGGACTATGCGCTACTCCTACTCCTAACTAAATAGATTGAGCAATAGAAGTATGACTATGAGAATTGGTAGAGATGCGGTAACTGTTAACGCGTAATAAGATGCATGGAAAAATAGATAAAATGGTGGAGGGGATAACTTCACTGCATCACCAAGCTTGATCACAAGGGTAATCCCAACTAGCACAAGGTATGTGATTCTGCTATACACAAATATACGCATACGATGCATATGTGAAATAGTCGAGAGAACTTATGTCTAAGTTTCTATTCTTGCTTATGCATTTTAATCTGACTCTCCAAAGCCTAAATTCTGTCTTTAGACTACTCTCCCAAGTATGTCCAAATGATGAATGATGCACTCATAAGATAAGATGATCACATAAAGCATTGTTGTGTTGAACATAAGATCATTCCTATCTCTAGGAACACTGCTTACTTTGCTTAGTGAGTTCCACTACTTACCCTCTCGAGGAGTTAATCGCGGCTGATCAGCTCATAGACAAGCGTTGCTACAGCCTTACACTAAGCAAAGAGGATTTACTCACTTACTCGCACAACGCACACCTCTCGGTGGTTTGCTACATGCTTCATATGTCTATGCCCACATGATTGAGTATGCGATACTCTTGCAATCTTACTTAGTTCGTTGCAATGAAAGTAAGGGATGATAAAGAAGATGTTAATGAAGATGGAGTCGAAAGAAATAAAGAGATGCATTTATTACAAAATGTATTAATGTCTTAAGCCAAAATGTAATACAATACAGAGAAAATAAGAGAAATGCAAGGCTAGATGTAGGCAATCTCTTGCTTCCATCAGATGTATGTCAAGGCTGTTGGTGGTGCCATGGATGGGGGGTGGAGTAGTCTCTCTTGAGATCTATCTCTGGAAAAGCTCCGGTCGTCACTCGGAATGGGTGAAGGAATGAAGAACTCTCAAAGAATGTCTTCTCATGCTCTTATCTGTGATCAAAAGAATATGCCTTAAGACAGATGCTCAGATGCCTTGAATTTGGGCTCCAAGGCTCTATTTATAGGGCTCAATCGCCTACAGCATTGATGGTCCCGCTTTGAATCTCTGTCACTAACGACGCGATGGACCTACTTTGAATCTCTGCTATTAACGGCGCGATAAGTGAAATGTCAACATCATCTTTTTTATACTCCCAAGGTATGCATTCATGCTTGGTTTCCGAAGTGCCATTGCATTCCACGAACCTTGTGAATCACTCTTCTATCGTGGTTATTACTCTATAGCCGTAACCTCCATGCGATGGATGCATGCGATTAATAGCCGCAACATCCATGCGATGAACGTATGCGATCACCCTTGCGATGGTCTGGGATTCACTGCATGCGATTGATTCCTGTGATGGCTACAAAAGCAGACATTTTGACGTAGAATAACACATAATATTGGGTTAGCAAAGATTTCCCATGCCGATCGACACAAGCTCACTTTTTACATGAATTTTTGGTATAATCACCGCATATTCTACTTGTTAGCCCTCATAATTCTAAACAAAAGGCTACAATAACTTGTATTTCTACCAGCTATCAACTACTCTCTCAAGTACGTCCAAATGATGAATGACGCATACATACGATAAGATGATCGCATAAAATGCACAGCTTAGGTCATGCTAGTTAACTACTTCTCAACCTAGTAAAAAATTTAGCTACTCATGCACGGTGTGGTGAGATTGAACATAAATCGAAATGAAGTTTCCATTTTCTGCAAATAAAGTACTGAATACAAAATAACAAATGGATTTGAGAGATAACAAGCTTGGTAAGCAATGTCTTGCTTTCCGTGGCCTTTTACACTACTCTTTATCACTTCAACTCTATTCTAGTTGTGGATTCTTGCTCTCGCAAGGGTTGGCCTTCTCTCCTTTGTATTGCTTTTCGGCAGTCTCTTGATCTTTCCGGGAGTGATTTCTCTTGGCCTCACCTCGTCTCCTTACTCTCTTCGTCCTATATATATATGTATATGTATGTGCGTGAATCCCCTTCTCTCTAGTGGCATTCGGTATTTATAGATTTCAAGGTGAAACAACTATTCTTACTAATGATTGCAATGATGGGCGACATTAATTTCCCTACTCTATTGCGCCATTTAAAAGTCACCGAAAGTTCAATGTACTTGCTACAATATGGTTTTTAACGGTTTGTCAACTGAATTCGGAATCGACCGTTATCAGCTTTACGTCCAATCATGATTTATTATGTTGTCGCCTTGATGCAAGGTCTTTATGCAATCACTTTTTGAGAAACTTCTCACGATCGCATGACTTGCGGTCGCAACTTCAAGCGCGCAGTCGTATTATGCCCTTGGATTGCAATTTCATATGCGCCATTGCATTGTACCTGCACAAAATAGGTAAATTAACTGCTTTTATGCGATGAGCATTAGCGATCACAATTCCTTTCAGTTTGGCGATTTCAGATATGATATTGCCTATTTTATCATCGCTTTCTCTCATTGTTTTACTAATTTTAGTTTTAATAACTTGTATTTCTACTAGTTATCACATTCCCAAATTTAAAACAATGCTTATCCTTAAGCATAAACTAAAGATTTTCTTTAAAAATTCAACCACTTTTACCCTACCTAGATTTCTCAAGGTGCCTTATTTAAATTTCATGAACCAATGCCTTCTTAATTTCTATCCTTATCTCTTACTAAAATATTTCTAATCTTTAGGAACCGCAAGCTTAACCTTAAAAAAAAATTTTACTCGTTTCCAGGACATCGCATGATTTATTTCAAACTTTCTCAAACTAGGGTTTTCAAATTTTGACCCTTGCGCGATTCAGATATTCGTTTTGTGATCTTGCGCTGATCTGAGTGCCCAGCCTTCGTTTTGGCTTGCCTCCACGGGTGTCATGCGGGCATTCAACTATGAGCAAGACGCTCTTTCTCAGTCAAAACTCATGACCATCTCTTTATTCGGCAACGGAGTTGCGATCACTTGGTTTATGCAATGATCATGATTCCCACCTTCGTTTTGGCTTGCCCCCACGGGTGTCATGCGAACATCCAACTATGAGCAAAATCCAATCTCAACGTCATATATATTTTTTTTTGAATTTCTAAAAGTAACAAGGTTGAAAATAACATTACTAGCAACCCCAAATTTAACACACAACAATGTCCTCATTGCTGAGAGACAAAATAACTCATGTGATGGACTTAGGAATTTCGTTAAATAGTTTTGAAGGAAAGCTGGTAGACCGCTAAATTTTAGAAATGTTTCATGAATTGATTGTCCTGAAATTAATCTGACTCTAGTACATGCGGTAAGAAACAAAGGCATGAATTTCATCATTGAAGTCATAATTGGCAAGGAATGAATGCGACGACCAAATAAAGTAATAAAAAAAATACAAGATTGAGTTAAACGAAAGAGGATGCGATAGTAAATTCAGCAATATTAAATTCAAATGCAAAAAGTGCAAAATTGAAATAAGATGAGGCAAGGAAAGACACAACTCCCAAGTTTGTTTTGTCGCCCGCATCATTTTTTATCGCATCCTTTCCGGCTGTGGGCTGATTCTTTGATTGCGATAGGCTGATCGAACCGGTCGCATGTTTGAGGTTATCGCATTGCTCCATCGCAATCGTTTACCACGATTAGTGTGATAAATATCAAGAGGATAAAAGGTATGAAAAAAAAAGTTGGCAATTATAAAGAGTAGTAGTCACACAAAAATTAAGATAGATTCATGAAAGAAAAATAACAAAAGGATGCTAAAAAAAACGAGATACTTCGTCCCTGAGGAGTGTGTGTCTCTTATCAACACAGGGACTACACGTTTCTTCTTCATTCTGGCTTCCTCAGGTCCACGAAGGTTTTCTCGTGTTGGAAATCTCCTCCATGATACATCTTGACTCTTTGTCCATTTACCTTAAATACACTGGTCCCATCTTCGTTTGTTAATTCTACCACTTCATGCAGGAATACTTCCTTAATTATGAATAGTCCGGACCAATGCAATTTCAATTTTCCCGAAAAGAGTTGTAACCTAGAATTGAACAGTAATACCTTCTGACCTGCCTGGAGATTCTTTTCACATAGATGCTTGTCATGCCATCGCTTCGTGCGTTCTTTGTAAATTTTGGCATTTTCATACGCCTATACTCTCATTTATCTAGATCGAGTAACTGAAGTTTTCTCTCCTCCTCTGCAGCCTTCAGATCAAAGTTAAGCTTATTCACTGCCCATAGCGTCTTATGCTCTAATTCCAATGGCTGCTGACAAGCCTTCCCAAACACCAACGCATACGGTGATATGCCTATGTGTGTTTTATAGGCAGTCCTATATGCCCACAAGACATCGTCAAGCTTCATGGCTCAATTCTTCCGCAATGGATTCACCACCTTCTCTAAAACCGTCTTGATTTCTCTGTTAGAAACCTCAACTTGTCCGTTTGTCTGGGGTGATATGTGGTGGCAATCTTATGGTGGACATTGTATTTGATCAGTAGTTTGTTAATGATACGATTGACAAAGTGGGTCCCTTCGTCACTTATTATGGCATGTGGAGTTCGAGTGAAGATGTTTCACTATAAGAACTTAGAGACTGTTGTCGCATCGTTTGCAACACATGAAACCACTTCAATCCACTTGGAAACATAGTCGACGACCAACAGAATGTATTTATTACCATTTGACGGTGGAAATGGTCCCATGAAATCTATACCCCAAACGTCGAATAGTTCCACTTCCAATATGATGTTCATCGGCACCACTTTTTTCTCTAAAATGTTTCCAGTGCATTGGCACTTATCGAATTTCATAGAATATTCTCATTCATCCTTAAATAGAGTTGACCAGTAATACCCAATTTGCAAAACTTTTTCCCGCCCCCGAAATGTCCTCCATAGGGTGATTCATGACATTGAAAGAGTATGCGTTGAAAAATAGTCTCTGGAACACAGAGTCTCAATATCTGGTTTGGTCCCCTTTATAAAGATTTGGCTCGTCCCAGTAGTAGGATTTACATTCATGATTGAGCCGCTTCTTTTGGTGGGATGTGTAATTTTTTGAGAATTGTTTGCAGACCAAGAAGTAGACAATATCTACATACCAGGGTAGTTCTTCAATTTTAAGCAACTACTCGTCCGGGAAGGATGCGTTCACCTCCGACTAAATGCGATACACTTCAGGATTTCTAACCTCGATAAATGGTCAGTGACCTAGTTCTATATTCCCTTGTGGCCGATTATTTCCATATTAAATTCTTGGAGTAGGAGAACCCATCGAATTAGTCTCGGCTTCGCATCTATTTTGGTCATTAAATATCTTATTGCTGAGTGGTCAGTGTGGACTACAACTTTTGATCCTAACAAGTAAGGTCTAAATTTTTCAATTGCAAAGATTATTGCTAGAAGCTCATTCTCGGTGGTGGTGTAGTTCGATTGCGTGGATTTCAATGTTCTACTCGCATATGTGATGGGGTGTAACATTGTCTTTACCTTTTGTGCTAAAACTGCCCCCATCGCATATCTACTGGCATGCACATAAGCTCGAATGGCTTTGTCCAATCGGGTGCGATCAAAATTGGCACTGTAGTCAATGCGTCCTTTAGTGCTTTGAATGCGGTGAGGTAGTGTGCATCAAAGTCAAAAGTTCTATTAGCTTCCAACAACACATTCAATGATCAAGCTATTTTGGAGAAGTCTTTCACAAATTGTCTGTAGAACCCCGCATGTCCTAAGAAACTCCTTAAAGCTTTCATATTTTCTAGAGGTGGAAGTTTTTCTATGGCTTCAATTTTTTCTTTATCCACCTCTAGCCCATCCTTTGAAACCTTGTGCCTAAGCACAATTCCTTCTTTAACCATGAAATGACACTTTTCCTAGTTCAGCACCAGATTAGTCTCTTTGCATTCTTTTAGTATCCTCTCCAAAATTTTTAGACAGATTTCATATATTTGCCCATAGACCGAGAAATCGTCCATAAAAATTTCAACTGAGTCTTCAAGGTACTCGGAGAAGATTGCCATCATACACCTTTGAAACGTGTTGGGCACATTGCATAGTCCAAAAGGCATGTGACGAAAGGTGAACGTTTCCATATGGACAGGTGAATGTGGTCTTTTCTTGATCCTCTATGCTATCATAATCTGGTTATAGCCTGCATACCCCTCAAGGAAACAGAAATAGTCATTCCCTGCTAGTCGATCGAGCATTTGATCAATGAAAGGTAAAGGAAAATGATCTTTTTTAGTCGTCGCGTTGAGCTTTCTATAGTCCATACAAATCCGCCAACCAGTGACAGTCCTCATGAGGATCAACTTGTTGTTTGCGTTCGGGACTATTATCATTCCATTTTTCTTGGGAACGCATTGCATGGGGCTAACCCATGTGCTATCAGCGATAAGGTATATGATGTCGACATCTAACCATTTATTGATTATATTTTTGATAACCTCTTTCATCGCAGGGTTCAGTCTGCGTTGAGGTTCTATTGAGCCTTTCTGGTTTTCTTCAAGCCAAATGTGATGCATGCGGTACGTTGGGCTGATACCTTTGATATCTGCAAGCGTCCATCCGATTGCTCTAATATATTTCTTCAGAATACTGAACATTGCATTTTCTTTTTCTTCCGGTAACACAAAGGATATGATTATTGGCAAGGTTTCATTCTGGCCAAGGAAAATGTACTTCAAGTGATTTGGTAGAGTTTTCAGCTCCAGTGTAGGTGGTTGCTCTAAGGAGGGTTTCTATGTTTTTCTTTCTTCATTCAAATTCAATTTTTCTTCATTGTTCACTGTCTCTGTTATTGCATGGCAGATTTCTAAGGATGTTGTCGCATCCTCTCTTTCTTCATTTTCTTCCTCGAACTCACAATCTTCAATGCAAGTTTGTTCGTCGTCAAAATCTGATAAGCCTTCATTTTCTGGGAACTTCATTGCCTTGATAATATTAAACCTGAGCTTCTTTCCATTGATGCTCATCGTGATTTCTCCTCTGTGTACATCTATTTGAGCACGATCAGTAGACAAGAATGGTCATCCTAATATGATTGGCACATCTTTATCTACTTCATAATCTAGAATGATGAA
>NC_052351.1:6145397-6152932 GCF_009727055.1 Benincasa hispida | reverse complement strand
CGCCTTTCCACTTCTCAGGGTGACTGCTTGGCAGTGTTCTTTCCCTGTATTCCCTGGGTTGCGTGGAAGCTCAGTTGAGCTAGGCAGTGTCCCCTGCGGTCTGTTTTTCAGCTCTCCCGCAATTTTTCCTATTTGGATTTCTAAATTGTGATGGACGTCGCTTGGCTCTAGAGGACTATTTCATTTTTTTCGATGTATTGTTTTAATAAATTCTCCAGGGAGGATGATGGTGGTGTTTGAGAGCTACTGGTCTGCTGTTGCTGTTAACCATTAGTTCGTTGGAAAAATCTTGGTGGTCCTTCTCTTTGCGCCATAGGTTGACAGCCTTGTTATTGGTTATTTTTCCAAGCAAAATTAAGGTGGTTTCGCCACCCAGGGTTGTACGTGTTTGAAAAAGGGTTGTTCTTGACAAAGTAGATTGACTGCGGATTTCATGGACACTCTTCAACAGAATGTGATTCTTCACATGTAGCACAGCTGGCGCTTGTCTATTCTATCGCATTGACTTGCCCTCTTTGTGTTTCAGGATTGTTTATTGCGATGCCATGTAATAAATTTATCATCGCATTCATCTAATTTTGCAATGATGCGATGGCACCATTACTTGCATTACCGTCTCTGGGTTTTGCTCTCTGATCGCTTTCTTGCCAATCTTCTTGATTTTTCGAGATGCGATCAAGAATGTTCTTTGCCTCATCATATGTTTTGTCCAGCAGACTTTCTGCTATAGCTGCATTGGCAGCTGTCTGCGATACAAAATTTAGTCCATGATAGAAAATCTCCATTTGGAGGCAATCCGGCAATCCATTGTGTGGGAAGTCGCACACTAGTCTCTTGAATCTCACCCATGCATCACTGAGCGATTCATCTTCTTCTTGTTCAAAATTGGTGATCAATTTCCTCCTTCTGGTATTCTCTATAGGAGGGAAATACTTCTTCATAAACTTCTCCACAACTTACTCCCATGAAGTTATCTCTCCTGGTTCGAGGGAGTATGCCCATTTTCTTGCTTTATCGCATAGTAAAAATGGAAATAGTGTGAGTCGAACCTCTTTTGCAGAGATATTAGGGAACACAAAAGTGTTACAAATTTCAATGAAGCTTTATAGATAGGCGTGCGGATCTTCATCACGTCGTCCTCCGAACTGTCCTGCTGTTTGTATTATTTGTGACATTACTGGCTTCATCTCGAACCTTGATCCATCCAATGCTTGTCTCATGATTTCTGGAGAGAAATCATACAAGCTTGGTGACGCATAGTCTCGAATGGGTCTATTGCGATCATTTGTCAGTACGATAGGATTTGCCATTATGTTGTTTTCATTTGCGGCTCGTTCTTCAAGTTGTTTAGCCATTCTATGAGTTCTTCCTTGTTGTTGACGTCTATCTTTCTGTCTTCTTCTGCAAAATGTTCTTTTGATCTCTAGGTCATAGTTGGGCTCAGGAGAGTGTCCTTCGCTCATGCAACGCTTGCTTCTTCCTTTACCGAAGGAATGGCAATGCAACAGAGGTCGAAGGTTGCAAAGATCAAAGAGGTTTGATGGTAGCGCAATCTGTATCGTAGTCCCCGACAACGGTGCCAAAACTTGATGCGTTGATTTATGATGCGATGGTGTGAGTATGCGATGATCATACAAGTTTTCCTAACAAAGCCCAAGTATAAGCCTTCTTAGGTTCCTGTAAGTCCAGAGTCAAACACGGGGACTACTAAATAGATATGCAATAGACTCTTTGGTTTTATTACGGTTTTGAAAAAGAAGTGGATGGTGTTTTGATTTAAATTTTCCTATGCGACGGAGTTGAACGCATAGTGAAGAAAACATGGAGTTACAATAAGTATGCGATGAGGGGTTGAGAAGGGGTTTAGTTAACATTTTCCAAGATTGTGCACAAGTTATGCGATCATGCTATACATAAATATCAGTATTATATTCCTCAATGCAGAATGCCACAATTCCTATTTCAAGGACGCATGTGATATATATCCGAAACAACCAGTAGAACTTATTTCTAAGTTTCTACTCTTGCTTATGCGATCTAATCCGACTCTCTCAAGCCTAGATTCTATCTTTAGACTACTCTCTCAAGTATGTCCAAATGCTTAATGACGCACAGATAAGACAAGATGACCACATACCACAATTTCTATTTCTAGGACGCATGCGATGTGTATGAGAAACAACAGATAGAACTTATTTCTAAGTTTCTACTCTTGCTTATGCGATCTAATTTGACTCTCTCAAGCCTAGATTCTATCCTTAGACTACACTCTTAAGTACGTTTAAATGATGAATGATGCATAGATATGACAAGATGATTGCATAAAATGCAAAGCTTAGGCATGCTAGCTAAATACTTCTCAACCCAGTCAGAAATTTAGCTACTCATGCATGGTGTGGAGAGATTGAACATAAATCGAAATGAAGTTGCCATTTTCTGCAAATAAAGTACTGAATACAAAATAACAAATGGATTTAAGAGATAACAAGCCTGGTAAGCAATGTCTTGCTTCCCGTGGCCTTTTACACTACTCTTTATCACTTCAACTCTATTCTAGTTGTGGATTCTTGCTCTTACAAGGGTTGGCCTTCTCTCCTTTGTATTGCTTTCCGGCAGCCTCTCGATCTGTCTGGGAGCAATTTCTCTTAGCTTTGCCTCGTCTCCTTACTCTTTCTATCCTCTATGTATATGTATATGTATGTGTGTGAATCCCTCTATCTCTAGTGGCATTCGGTATTTATAGATTTCAAGGTGAAACAACTTTTCTTACTAATGATTGCAATGATGGGCGACATTAATTTCCCTACTCTGTTGCACCGTTTAAAAGTCATCGAAAGTTGAATGTACTTGCTACAGTTGGCTTTTAACAGCTTGTCAACTGAATTCGAAATCGACCGTTATTAGCTTTACGTCCCATCATGATGTATTATGCTGTCGCATTGATGCAAGGTCTTTATACGATCACATTTTGAGAAACTTCTCACGATCGTATGACTTGTGATCACAATTTTAAACGCGCAGTCGTATTGTGCCCTTGGATCGCAATTTCATATGTGCCATCGCATTATACCTGCACAAAATAGGTAAAGTAACTGCTTTTATGCGATGAGCATTAGCGATCACAATTCCTTTCAGTTTGACGCTTTCAGACATGATATTGCCTATTTTATCATCGTTTTCTCTCATTGTTTTACTAATTTGAGCTGTAATAACTTGTATTTCTACCAGTTATCAGATGTCCTCATATTCCAATTAGGGACGCTACTCAAAATGTTTGGGTGGCGTATGAGCATTGGACATGGGCAAACGAGAAGGCCCGAGCCTATATTTTGGCCAGTCTTAGTAACGTGTTGGCTAAGAAACATAAGTCCATGGTCTCAACTCATAAGATCATGGAGTCTCTGCGGGGAATGTTCGGACAGCCGTCTGAACAGCTCATGCATGAGGCTCTGAAACACATCTTCATCTCCAAAATGGAGGAAGGCACCTCTGTTTATGAACATGTGCTGAATATGATGGTCCACTTTAACGTGGCGGTGATGAATGTGTCTAAAATCGATGAGGTCAGTTAGGTTAGCATTATCCTACATTCATTACCGGAGAGCTTCCTCCACTTTGTTAGCAATACGATTCTTGACAAAGTGAATTACTCCTTTACCACTCTCCTCAACGAGTTGTAGACTTACCAATCCTTGCTGAAAAGTATGGAGAAAAATGGAGGTGAGGCAAATTTTGTCTCCTCCTCTAAAAAGTTCTATCGAGGTTCGATCTTAGGAATAAAGTCTGCACCATCCACTTCTAACTCTGAAAAGGGGAAGATGAAGAAGGGTGTTAAAGAGAAAGGGAATGCCTTGCTAAGCCGCCACCTGTCGCCCAGAAGAAGCATCCAATACCGGTTGAAAAAGGAAAATGTTTCCACTATAACTTGGACAGACATGGACAGACACTGGAAGAGGAATTGTCCTTGTTATCTGAAGGAAAAGAAGGCTGCCAAGGCTAAGGCCAAGGCAGCCAAAAGGGATTAGATCTTGGCGAAAGTTGGAGGCTGGTGAGATGATGTTGCGAGTAGGCACCGGGCACGTCATCTCACCTGTGGCAGTGGAAGACATCCAGTTTACTTTACAGAATAGGTTTCTTATATTAAAAAATTTCTTTGTAGTTTCTGAACTAAAAAGGAACCTTATTTCTATAAAGTGTCTATTACAATACAATTACACTATTTCTCTTAGATTGAATAAAGCGTTTATTCGTAAGGATGGTGTTGAAATTTGTACAGCTAAACTCAAAAATAACTTGTATGTGCTAATACCTTTAGCCTTAAGTTCCCTCCATAACATAGAGATGTTTACATCTATATTAACTCAATCTAAACGCCAATGAGTTTCTCCAAAAGAAAATGCCCGAATTTGGTACCTTTGATTAGGGCACATCAATCTAAGTAGGATTGAGAGATTGGTGAAGAATGGCTTTCTAAGCGAGTTAGAGGAAAATTCTTTACCAGTGTGCGAATCTTGCCTTGTTTTGGGGTTTCACAGTGGAGACTACAGTATACATTCTCAACTATGTTCCTTCTAAGAGTGTTGCAAGAACACCTCTGGAGTTGTGGAACGGGCGTAAAGCTAGTTTATGTCACTTCCGCATATGGGGTTGCCCATCACATGTGTAATTGAAAAATGATATTATTCAAGAATACACATTGAATGCTAAGATTACGCATTGAGTTTCTGGTAGTAGATCCATAATCAAAAAAGTGTTTGTGATTGTTTGAGGCAAATCCTAAAAAGTTGGAATCACGATCGAGGTTGTGCCTCTTTGTAGACTATCCCAAAGGTACACAAGGAGGTTACTTTTATGATCCGTCCGAAAATAAGCTGTTTGTTTCCACGAACGCTACTTTTCTGGAGGAGAATCATATCAAGGAGCACAGTCCACATAGTAAAGTCATGTTAAGTGAGCTTTCCAAAAAAAAAACTACTAAAACTTCAATGAGAGTTGTTGAAAAACCTGCTTCATCAACCAAAATTGTTGATGATAGTTCATCTGGTAAGTCGGTTCCACCTCAAGAGTTGAGGAAACCTCGACGCATTGGGAGGGTTACGAACCCACCTGATCGCTATCTAGGTTTCACAAAAATCCTAGCTATGGTGACAAATGGTGACGTTGAGGATCCGTAGTCCTATAAAAAATCAATGGAGGATGTTGACCGGGATGAATGGACCAATGCCATGAATCTCGAGATAGAGTCAATGTACTTCAACTCAGTATGGGATCTTGTAGATCAGCTTGATGGGGTAAGACCTATAGGTTGTAAATGGATCTACAAGCGCAAACGGGGTGCTGATGGGAAGGTTAATACCTTCAAGGCTCGACTTATGGCAAAGGGTTATACCCAGGTAGAGGGAATCGACTATAAGGAGACTTTCTCAGTTGTTGCCATGTTAAAGTCGATCCGCATGATAGTGCATCGAGGAGACATGATCGTCACGAAGATCGCCTAAGAGAAAAACGTTGTTGATCTATTTACGAAGGCTCTCACAGCTATAGTGCTGTCTCTTATACACATCTGGGTTATACACAGGTAGAGGGAATCGACTATAAGGAGACTTTCTCAGTTGTTGCCATGTTAAAGTCGATCCGCATCCTCCTGTCCATTGCCTGTCTCTTATACACATCTAGATGTGTATAAGAGACAGTTCTTTACCAGTGTGCGAATCTTGCCTTGTTTTGGGGTTTCACAGTGGAGACTACAGTATACATTCTCAACTATGTTCCTTCTAAGAGTGTTGCAAGAACACCTCTGGAGTTGTGGAACGGGCGTAAAGCTAGTTTATGTCACTTCCGCATATGGGGTTGCCCATCACATGTGTAATTGAAAAATGACTGTCTCTTATACACATCTAGATGTGTATAAGAGACAGGCGTGAGACAGTGTAAACGGTATGCGATCGTTTAGCAATATCGTATATGTAAGCGATCGTGCAGTCACTATCGTATAGACACTGATTTTGTAAACAGTGACACTATTTTTTTCACAATGTCCGCGCCTTCCGAGATCAACACACCGTCAACTATTTATAATGCACTCATCTGTTACTTAAAACAGAAGAGATGCCTTCCCATTTCCTTTATTACCGTCCAATGAATGTGATCTTATCATATTCATAACATATAAATTAATATCATATATTAATTATAATATTTTTCTCTATTATATATAAATCATATTTATATCCATTTTCCTCAAAATTAATGTATCTTATACATAAAGTTAATTATATCATATTTAATTAACTTGTTCAATTATAGCATATATAATCGAACTCCCTCTTATCAATTTGAACATTTCAAATTGACCCAAAAACTGACTCTCAACTTTTATCTAAGCTACCAAGGGGACCTTATGAACCTATGGCTCGAAACTCTAACAGTACGTGAATAGTTGACTAAACTCTTTAATCACGATATCCACCATCCGTTAACTACCAGCCATTCCACTAAAGACAGGCAGTTGAACTCTTCTTGCCATAGATATATTTCTATGTTCATTGGATATAACCAATCATCAGTATGATGACCCTTCACACATGTTTGTAATTACAGTAGGCCAATTTACCGTTTTGCACCTGTAATTACATCTTCCTCCTTAAGTACCACTAATCCTTGTAATGAACAATACAACATAGTCCTACTATGTGCAAACACCTCTCGGGCCATGAGAAGGTGCGTGGTGCCACATCGTTCAAGCCCCGAGATCAGTCCTTAAGAGAGTAATCTATCTACTTACCCCTACTTTGGGGAAGGAGTGAACTTCATCTTGTGAAGTTGAGTTTCTAGCTCCCAAATCAGTCAAATCCACAAAATGGTAGGTTTGAGTCGGCGTTCTGGCCACTCGTACCCATGCAAATCAAAGAACCGCCCTCAATGGCAGGAGTTCCCAACTCACTCAGGATTGAGGTCAGTTACCTGCGGTCATCCTAGTGAAGTGAAGTCTCAGTCACAAATGGAGTTATATGACAAGAAATTAACACTTCGAGGTCAAGTTGTACAAACTCTTTGTATAGGACGCCCCCGCTCGCATGTCCACTACACGAATGATCAGGATCAGACCATCTATGACAAATCACAAAATTTGTAACAATTCCACAAAGCGGGTCGCGTCCATAGTGTTACCAAGATAAAGTTTTCCTCCTATATCCATATACTACAGACTATTTTAGTTGTCACTTAAGATATGATCCACTTATATGTCACTACATATATGCTTAAGTTACATAAAGACAACGAGGGATATTAACTTTATTGGTTTGTGGTAAAATAAAAAACATCTAAATGTGCAAAGTCAAGTAGTGAAGTAAATATCATTTATATTATACATCACAAGTGTTCATGCAAAGTTGTTTACAAACTACAGGACACAAGATTTTAGGGTATAAACCCCAACAATCTCCCACTTGTCCTAAAGCGAAGTGGGGAGTACAAGTAAATAGGTACAAAAATATAAATTAGGGCATAAAAACCCAGTGCAACAAAATCTC
>NC_052351.1:6141388-6144817 GCF_009727055.1 Benincasa hispida | reverse complement strand
CACCTTCCCATCAACACCCCGTTTGTGCTTGTAGATCCATTTACAACCTATAGGTCTTATCCCATCAGGCTGATCTACAAGATCCCATACTGAGTTGAAGTACATCGACTCCATCTCGAGATTCATGGCACTGACCCATTCCATTCCGGTCAACATCCTCAATTTCCTTTTTATAGGACAATTGATCCTCAACGTTGCCATCTATCACCATAGCTAGGATTTTCATGAAACCCAGATAGTGATTAGGCAGGTTCGTAACCCTCCCACTGTGTCGAGGTTCCCCAACTCTTGAGGTGGAACCGACCTACCAGATGAACTATCATCAACAATTTTGGGCGATGAAGCAAGTCAACAAATCTTGTTGAAGTTTCAGTAGTTTCTTTGGAAAGCTCACTTAACATGACTTTACTACGTGGATTGTGGTCCCTGATATGATCCTCCTCTAGGAAAGTAGCATTCGTGGAAACAAATACCTTGTTTTCAGACGAATCATAAAAGTAACCTCCTCTTGTACCTTTAAGGTAGCCTACAAAGAGGCACAACCTCGATCATGATTCCAACTTCTTGGGATTTGCCTCAAGCACATGTGTTGGGAAACCCCATATGCGGAAATGATGTAAACTAGCTTTACGCCCGTTCCACAACTCCAGAGGTGTTCTTGAAACACTTTTAGAAGGAACACAGTTGAGAATGTATACCGCAGTCTCCACTGCAAAACCCCAAAACGAGTCGGTAAGGAAGCGTAACTCATCAACGAACGAACCATGTCTAACAAGGTTCTGTTTCTCCTCTCTGCTACATCATTTTGCTGAGGTGTACCCAGTGTCGAGAGTTGGGAAATGTTCCATGTTCTAATAAATAGTCCTGGAACTCAGAATCCAAAAAACTCTCCACCTTGATCTGATCGAAGTGTTTTTATTCGTCCATCCAAAGCATTCTCAACTTCGACCTTAAATAATTTGAACTTTTCAAAAGATTCAGACTTTTGTTGCATCAGATAGACATACCTATATTTCGAGTAATCATCAGTAAAACTGATAAAGTACTCATAGCCTCCTCGAGCTCGCACATTCATAAGACCACAAAGGTCAGAACGTACTAATTAAAAGGCTCTTTGGCTCGATAACCTTTTCCAGTAAAAGGTCGTTTAGTCATTTTACCTTCAAGGAAAGATTCGCTCACTGGTAAAGAATTTTCCTCTAACTCGCTTAGAAGGCCATTCTTCACCAATCTCTCAATCCTATTAAGATTGATGTGCCCTAATCGGAGGTGCCAAAATCGGGCATTTTCTTTTGGAGAAACTCATTGGTGTTTAGATTGAGTTACGACAAATTTAAACATCTCTATGTTATAGAGGGAACTTAAGGCTAAAGGTCTTAGCACATACAAGTTATTTTCCAGTTTAGCTGTACAAATTTCAACACCATCCTTACGAATAAACGCTTTAATCAATCTAAAAGAAATAGTGTAATTGTATTGTAACAGACACTTTACAGAAATAAGGTTCCTTTTTAGTTCAGGAACTACAAAGACATCTTTTAATATAAGAAACCTATTCTGTAAAGTAAACTGGACGTCTCCTACTACCATAGCTGAGACGACATGTCCGGTGCCTACTCGCAACGTCATCTCACCAGCCTCCAACTGTCGCCAGGATCTAATTCCTTTTGTCTGCCTTGGCCTTAGCCTTGGCAACCTTATTTTCTTTCAGATAACGAAGACAATTCCTCTTCCAATGTCCGTCCAGGTTACAGTGGAAAAATTTTCCTTTTTCAATCGGTGGTGGAGGCTTCTTCTAGGTGACAGGTGGTGTGTTAGCAGGCACATTCCCTTTCCCTTTACCACTCTTCTTCTTCTTCCCTTTTTCAGAGTTAGAAGTTGAAGGTGCAGACTTTGTTCCTGAGGTCGAACCTCGATAGAACTTTTTAGAGAACGAGACAACATTTGCCTCACCTTCCTTTTTCTTCTTACTTTTCAGCAAGGATTGGTAAGTCTACAACTCGTTGAGGAGAGTGGTAAGGGAGTTGTTTATTTTGTTAAGAATCGTATTACTAACAAAATGGAGGAAGCTCTCCGGCAATGAATGAAAGATAATGCTAACCTGACTTCCCTCATCGATTTTAGATACGTTCATCTCCGCCACGTTAAAGTGGACCATCATATTCAGCACGTGTTCAAAAATAGAGGTGCCTTCCTCTATTTTGGAGCTGAAAATGTGTTTCAGAGCCTTATGTTTGAGCTGTCCAGACGGTTTTCCAAACATTCCGCACAAGGACTCCATGATCTTACGAGCTAAGAGCATGGACTAAGTAAAAAAGCGGATTAGGATAAGAGACTAAGTAACCTTATCCTCTTATAGGAGATCAAATAAAGAAACACGCAAAACAACCATCCTATAGGGGGACACACCTAGGGTGCCACGAGGCGATGCACAGAAACTTTATTCAATGAACACTCTCTCCATCCACCTTGATATTGACCTACCCAAACACCATCCGTTAGGAGGAAACGCCAAAGGTACCTCGAGGCTGAGGGTAGATCTCACGGTGTGGACTATGAGGGAGAAACGCGAGAAGTGAAAATGAAGCATCAAATGCCCCAAGAACCTCCCACTGAATGTTCTACCTAGGGGTTTATTAACCTAGACAATCCGGCTACTGATTATGATCTAAGTCATTTGTTAAGTTTGCTCAAAAACAACTTTTGTCTTTGAAATTAAAAAAATAAATCCAAGTAGTCACATTAAACTCTTTAATGGACTGGCCTTAATTTGCATGCAAGCATCAAATCTATCTAAATACCTTTCTAGGTAAGTTCCCAAATCTATGATGGAATATAAGACATACGCAACAGAATTGGGACCTAATTACACTCTAATTGCTTCTAAATTAAAGGAAAATAGCATGCAATTGACGGAAAAACAGTGAATTAAAAGTGTAGAGATGCTACCTTTGAAGCTCCCGAAAGCCGCTTCTCCTCCTTGAATCTCAACGCGAACTCTTTTGGACCACCACTAGAGTTGACCTACTATCCTCTAGACTCAGAACCGAGTTATGGGACCCGGTGGATGAAGACAACCGAGAGAGAGAAAAGAGATGAAAATAAGGAATGGAATTTTGAGTAGGTTTGGGTGTTTCCTTTGTTTTTCACAAAGTTGTAATTTTCCAGCTCAAATATCAAAAAAATAATTTTCAAAATGGCAAAAGTGTTTTAACTAAATTGAAAAGCCTAATTTATAGAAAAAAGGCATGCAACAATTGCATGAAAAAAACTTCACAAAAACCCAACACCTAGAATCCACTCACTTAGTGGGCTTAATGTCTCCACTATAAGCCAACACCTAGCCCACTATTTTGTTAGTGGAATTATCCAACAAAAGTTTGGATTTTCCCACTAACTATAGTCAAAGGGCAAAATAGTCATTTGGTC
>NC_052351.1:6139081-6141363 GCF_009727055.1 Benincasa hispida | reverse complement strand
ATCAGGGGATGAATACACAACATCTGCAAAAGCAGTACACATTTAAACCTCCCTTAGCTGAATAACTCATATGCTCAGAGCATACCAACAAGATCCAAAATGCACTCCGAACCCGTTATAAAGGACATGTAGATAGGTTGATTCCCTTTATACTAGAAAATTCAGGTCTTTACAAGGGCCCACACCCCTCCTGGCCCGAGAGGGAATTCGTTTAATAAAGGTTAATGGACCTTAAAAAACAATTGTTCATTAGAGATCAGTGGAAACTTAAAGAACAACAATGTGGTCGGGCTGGAGGTAAACGGTTTTTATGACCCAGCCGGATTAACACTAACCTGTGAAGAAATTAAACTTACTAAATCGATGGTTATCGGAAATGGACCACAATATAAGTCTATGTGCGGGGAGTGCAACTACAGGACTGTATTAGTGAATGACCCGTTAGATTAACGAATGTTGATTAGCTTCGTCTAAAGAGTTTAGCTAGCTAATCTCGGACGTTGATTGACCCATTATATCTATAGGGTCCATTAGGTTCCCCTACTAGCTCATATGGAATATAACTTAGAACAAGTATGTGTAGAATAATTCGAATTGTTCCGAATTAGGTGTAGAGAGGAGAGAAACCGACAAAGATATATGTAATATAGTGGTCGGCTTTTTCAGCTTAGAAATCACGCTTTGATATTTAATATGATTTAAATATCAAGAATAAGAATTATGTTCAGTAATTCGAGAAGCTCAGAAAAATAATGGGGAAATGGTCAAAGTTGTAAAAAGGTCAAAGAGTTGTTTTTTTGACTTTGAAAAGTAAAAACTTTGAGCCAACTTATAGTTCAATTGATTGAAATTTCGAAAAAATGATATGCGGATTCTGGTTCAGCGGAGGTCAAAATAGTTCAACAACGGATACAATTTATTCATAAAAAGTCAAAAGTGTTGACTTTTGGTCAAAGGTTTTGACTTTTGACAAATTTGTTTATAACGGGTAGGAGTGAATTTTGTCTTGCACCCTATGTTCCCAGCTATCCACCTGATCTTACCCCTGAAATGGGAGGTTTATTGGGCCAATGATATTGAGCTGCCCTCACCTATGCAGATCTAAGGATAATTCTGAGTGAACAGGAGTTCATAGTTAGCTCAGGATTAAGATTAAGTTACCTAGGTCATCAATTAACGAAATAGTCAGTTTTATACATAAAACAATATTTAGAATGTAAAAAGCGACTATTTCATGGTTCAATCTTATGTAAACTCTTTACATAGGATGCCCCCACTCACATATCTCTATATGAACGATTCAGGATCACACCATTTGTACTAACTACAAAGTGGGCCGCATCCATAATGTCCCCAGAATAAGGCGCCCAACCTTATTCATGTACTATAGACCATTTTGGCTATATATTTGTACTTGATCCACCTTTATGTCACTACATAAAATTCAAACTACATTAAATAGCCTCAGGACCTTAATTTATAGGATTCAAGATTACATTTTCAATAACAAATTTATCGAAAAACAAAACAGAATATATTTATTAATTTACAAACTACGAGTTTTAGGACATAAAATCCAACAAACTCCCACTTAGACTAAAACTCCTAGTGGAGTATCAAAATGTTGAATTTAAATGAGAAATATATGAGTACAATAAACATATGAATACAATAAACTAGGGCATATACCCAAAAATTCTCCCACTTGTCCTAGTTTATAAACTTCGTAGATCTAGACTCCTTCAAACACTTTATTCGTGAGGGCCTTTTTAAAAGGATCAGCAATGTTTTGCTCAGAAGATATCTGGGTCACTACAACGTCTCCACGATGTACAATCTCCCAAATCAGATGGTAGTTGCGCTCAATATGCTTGTCGTGCTTGTGGCTTCTTGGTTCTCTTGAGTTTGCAACTGCACCACTATTATCACAATATAGGGTGATAGGCAGATGCATATTTAGAACCACTTCCAAATCTGTCAAGAATTTCCTCAACCATACTGCTTCCTTTGCTGCTTCACAAGCAGCTACGTATTCGGCTTCCATTGTGCAGTCCGCAATACAGTTTTGCTTTACACTTCTCCACATTACTGCTTCTCCATTAAGATTGAACACTGAACCAGATGTAGACTTTCTAGCATCTTTATCAGTTTGAAAATCAGAGTCAGTGTATCCAGTAAGGATCAAATCCTTAGTACCATACACGAGCATGTAGTTCCTCGTTCTCCTAAGATACTTGAGGATATTTTTAATGGCAGTTCAATGATCAATCCAGGATTGGACT
>NC_052351.1:6136821-6138151 GCF_009727055.1 Benincasa hispida | reverse complement strand
TATGCAATAAACCCCTCTGGTTGAGCCATATAGATACTCTCCTCAAGATCGCCGTTTAGAAAGGCTGTCTTGACATCCATCTGCCAAATTTCATAGTCATAAAAGGTGGCAATGGATAAGAGTATTCTAATCGACTTAAGCATGGCAACGGGAGAGAAAGTTTCTCCATAGTCCACTCCCTCTCTCTGGGTATAACCCTTTGCCACAAGTTAAGCCTTAAAAGTTTGTACTTTACCAGCTTGGTCTCATTTTCTCTTGTAGATCCACTTGCAACCAATTGGTGTTACATCATTTGGTTGATCTACAAGTTTCTAGACAGAATTGAAGTATATAGACTCCATTTCGAGGTCCATGGCTTTGACCCACTAATCATAGTCCACATCTTTTATCACCTGTTTATAGGTCGATGGATCCTCTATGTCGTCATCAGATATGACGACTTGTGTTTCTGTAAAACCCAAGTAACGATTAGGCTGATGAACAACCCTCCCACTACGTTGAGGCATTCTCAACTCGTGAGAAGAATGTGACTGACCAGATGTACTAGTTTTATCTACTACTTTAGTAGATGAACTAGCTCTATCTGTAGCGTCTGTGGAAATTTCATTCAATACTAGTCTACTGCGAGGTTGATGACTTCTTATGTGGTCTTCCTCTAAGAATGTGGCATTTTTCGATACAAATACCTTATTCTCTTGAGGATCATAAAATAGACCACCTTTTGTTTCTTTTGGATAACCTACAAATAGGCATAGTTTTGAACGACGTTCCAATTTTTTAGGATTTTGCACGTACACGTGTGCCGAGCATCCCCAAATCCTAAAGTGATGTAAACTGCTTTTACGTCGTTTTCATAGCTCATAAGGTGTTTCTGAAACACTTTTAGAGGGAACGTTATTCAAAATATAAACAGCAGTCTCTAATGCATGTCCCCAAAAGGAATTAGGTAACTCAGCAAAGCTCATCATTGAGCGAACCATGTCTAACAAGGTTCTGTTTCTTCTTTTAGATACACCATTCTGCTGAGGCATATTAAGTGCAGAGAGTTGTGACTTGATTCTGTGTTCTATCATATAGTTCTGGAATCTTAAGTCCACGTACTCCCCACCTCGATCTGATCGTAGTGTCTTTATTATTTTACCTAACTAGTTCTCAACCTCAGCCTTATATTCTTTGAACTTTTCAAAAGAATCAGACTTGTGATGCATTAGGTAAATATGACCATACCTTGAATAATCATCAATAAAACTGATGAAATATTCATACACACCTCGAGCTTTGACATTCATCGGTCCACAAAGGTCCGAATGTACGAGCTCTAATTGTATTG
>NC_052351.1:6131766-6133041 GCF_009727055.1 Benincasa hispida | reverse complement strand
AGAATAACTCTTATTCCTATAGTAACTCAGTTATCACTACTTTGGTCAAGAATTTACTAACACTTAGTAATTCTCGTAAGTGTGACCTTCCATTTTCAGACCTCAAAGATTGGAATCATTATGCTCCTGAAGTTGGAAAGACAAGAATGAAAACAAACCTGAGAGACCCTATCTATTTCTAGAGTTCGTGGAGTTCCGAATCCTATAATACATCCTTCCGATTGGTAAGGTCGCTCTAGGGCAGACATGCAGGCGTATTATAGGAATCTCACGGTGCGACCTAATGGAAGAGACCGTAGGATGTGTTGACACACTTCTTTCTCCCACTTACTATGAACAACTTCCCTTATTCACCTTGGTATTGACTCATGAAAACACTCTTCGAATGGAGTCTGCTCCTAGGGTGGCCCAAAGTCAAGCATGAATCTCACGGTATGAACTCTTAGGGACGCTAGAGCTAAAAGTACATTACTTCTCTCTAGTTGAAGTGTTCTAGATGGTCAGGGTATAAAATACTTAGCGATATATTTCGGCTAACTAAAACATATCCTAAGTCTAGGTGATTTATCCGAGTATATCTTTTATACTGGATTTTTAACCTACTATGTCTAGGTGATAAACAATTTTTTTTACCTCACACCACTCACGCATGCTCATAAAACTGGTTTAACCTAACTTAGACGTCGGCTCGATCTCCAGGTAGTAGGTGTTCCGTGAACCGTCAACTTAAAAACCTTTAACCTTAGTCATCTTATCTGACTTTTTGCCAAGATCTTGCCGAGTGAGTTTTTTTGTAACTTCGGTTTTACAAGATATCGACCTATTTTCTATGAAAATTGGGATTGCTCGATGGTTAACCCTAAATGAGCATGCATCTTATATTTGTTATAGATTTTAGAAGTCTAGGTTATTTTATTACAATTATAAAATAAATTATAACAATTATAACCCTAGAGCATTCATCTATAACATGCTTCCTTCAATCAAACATGCTTTAATAAAATATTTATATTAAAACTAAGCATACATAGTATATATTTTATAACACTTATAAGATATAACAAATGCATGTCACATGCTTTTTCTATGGTGGGATTTTAAAACTATATAGCATACTATATGCACACATAATCAAAGAACATTAGACATCACATGCATAATAGGTAAACAACACTAAAGTGGACCGATTTTGGCATTAAATACAAATAAATAACTAATTTATTACAAAATTCAGCAACCAGCTTCCCTGAACTGGCTTCAAACACTTTGAACCAT
>NC_052351.1:6051457-6128249 GCF_009727055.1 Benincasa hispida | reverse complement strand
ACTATATCACATATACTTGTCGGTTTCTCTCTCTCTACCTAATTCGAACAATTCGAATTATTCTATCATATTGTTCTAAGTTTATTCCATATGAGCTAGTAGGGGAACCTAATGGGCCTATAGATCATGGGCTCTAGAACTCCGAGATTAGCTAGCTAAACTCTTTAGACGAAGTTAATCAACACTCGTTAACTAACGGGTCATTCCACTAAAGTCCTGTAGTTGCACTCCCCTCACTATAGATATATTTGTGTCCATTTGATATAACCATGATTAGTAAGTTAATTCTTCACAGGTTGTTCGTAATCTCGGCTGGGTCATAAAAACCGTTTTACCTCCAAGACCACATGTTGTTCCTTAAGTTCCACTGATCCTCTAATGAACAATTGGTTTAAGGTCCAACTTATAAACCGAATCCCTCTCGGGCCAAGGAGAGGGTGGGGCCCCTTGTTCAAGACTTGGATTCAGTATTAAAGGGAACAACCTATCTACTGTCCTTATAACGGGTAGGAGTGAATTCCGTCTTGCACTCTATGTTCCTAGCTATCCACCCGATCTTACCCCTGACATGGGAGGCTTATTGGGCCAATGATATTGAGCTGCCCTCACCTATGCAGATCTAAGGATAATTCTGAGTGAACAGGAGTTCATAATTAGCTCAGGATTAAGATTAAGTTACCTGGGTCATCAATTAACAAAATAGTCAGTTTTATACATAAAACGGTATTAAGAACGTAAAAAGTGACTATTTCTTGGTTCAGTCTTATGCAAACTCATTGCATAGGATGCCCCCACTCACATATCTCCATATGAACGATCCAGGATCACATCGTTTGTACTAACTACAAAGTGGGCTGTATCCATAATGTCCCCAGAATAAGGCGTCCAACCTTATCCCTATACTATAGATCATTTTGGCTATATATTTGAACTTGATCCACCTTTATGTCACTACATAAAGTTCAAACTACATTAAATAGCCTCAGGACCTTAGTTTATAGGATTCAAGATTACAATTTCAATAACAAATTTATCGAAAAACAAAACAGAATATATTTATTAATTTACAAACTACGAGTTTTAGGACATAAAATCCAATAGTAGGGGTGTTCCCTTGCCGTCATCTTATATACCCCGCCTTCGACAATAGGTTTACCATCATGTGCGTGAAAAGCAAAGGTCATGAAACGGAGATAACTAGCTTCATTTATACACGATCGGATTATATTTGTTTGATACACTGTTGTATAGATAAACTGGCTACATATTAATCTTTTACTAATTATTTTAGTTCTAATTTTATTTTATAACCATTTATAAAATAAACAACTAAAACACTTATCCCACATAACGAAGTATTTATAACGCTTATAAATATAACGTTAAATAAATAAAGCATACATAAATATAACCCTTATATTATATGATGCATGAGCATGCACTTATGTAAATTAAAACATGCTTCTCTAAATTATAACAATTATAATAAAGAGATGATGCATGACCAATGCATAACCTAAGGTGGGATTTACTATATGTGCATACTATATGACATATTAAAAAAACATACATCGCATGTAATAAATAAAGGATTAATGGATCGGGATAAGCCTTTACAAAACAACGGGAATGAAATAACCCTATCTATTATATTTTTCATCGAGCAAACCAGTTCATAGGCGAACCAGGTTTTGAATCGCCAGGAGGACTCCATCGTGTAGTAAACATCATAGGTAGACGATCGTCCAATGCGCACTAGACGATAGAAGCTAAATTAAACGACCACATAGACGACAACAAGGCTGTGATTATAAGATGAGCTATGTGATCGCTTTAAGTCAGCGACAGGTAACGAGTTTACCTTTGAGTTTACTAAGCGATCATTTAGTTTAGTTACTAAGCGATTGATAGCTTGCTGACCAAACGATCATCCATTACTGACACTTAAGCCGGGCGACAAGTAAACGATTTACCTTTTCTAACTCTAAGTGATCGTTTAGTCATTACTAAGCGTGAAGCTTGCTGTGACTAAAACGATCGTCCTGCGATCATCTTAATGTGACGATAAGGTAAACGATTTACCTTGCGTAATAAAGCGATCTGTAGGCATTATACTAATAACGTTGAAGCTTAGTATGATGCCTCAAAACGATATAATAATCGACTTTGCACTGCGCGTGTTTAAATGTATGTGAGCATCCCATCGTCTACACGACCTGATACTCAGCCATCAACTACATCGATATGTCAACACCAATGCGATAACCTTTGATCGCATCCCTATTTTCTAACCGATCCGTTCAACAGTGATGCATTACCCCAACGTTTGCATGATACGATACCTTTGATCGCGTAACCCCATCGTCTAACGCTGCAATCAACAGCGATTCGCGTTTCCCTATTGTATGCACGATGCGGTCAACCCTTGATTCGTCTCTCTTTCGAAAGATATCACAACGCAAGATAGAATTCACCCCTCCAGAAACAGGGGTCAGTAGATAAGATAGATTGTTCCCTTAAGATTGATTCCCGGCTTGAACATGTTGCCAACGCTTCTCTTTGGAAGAGAAGAACTTAGTCATGAATGTAGGAAGGATTAATTGTGAGGGGATTATTGGAATTAATTATTGGAAGGGTTGACTTATTGTCAGCTTTTCTTTGGAAGGGTTTACTTATTGGATAATTATCTCTTTTTCTCTAATAACCAATTGAGTGAGAGATTATTGGTGGTTTCATGGTAACCATGAGATAAAAGGAAAAATGTTTTCCTAAATTTAGTAGTTGTTAATTTGAGATTTCCATTCTTGGAAATTACTCATGGAAAGTCTGTCAAGTAAATTAGATTTACTAAACGATAGTTGAAGAGAGACTAGACGATCGTGGAGTGTTTTTATATGATACATCACTCAGCTAGCCGATTAGCTCAACGATCGCATAGCTTTTATTAAACGATTGGGTATCGTCCTATTACAGTAGGCTTTGACATCTCCCACTTGCTCAATCGTTTACACGATTGTTCCTTCAGTCTCTTCCTCTAACCAAGTCCATATAGAGCCCACACTTCTGGATTCTCATACCGAGAATACAAAGGTAGGCATTATGGTGGTGTCATACTCAACTCGAAATAGTCGAGGTTATTTGGAGGCCGTTCGTGGTGTTCGTGTGGAGTCAGCTATGTTCGTGATCTTGGAGATCACAGTGTTCGAGTTCATTGTTGATCGTGCTGTGTTACGGTTGTGGTGGATGAGCATTCATGTGTGGCAGCCTAGAAGTCTGTTCGAGCATTCGTGATCAAGGGTGTTGAATATGAGTCTTCAAAGGTATGTGTAATTCTTCCCTTGATCGTTTAGAAAAGCATGTTGTAATTTTGATTAGTGCATATCCTGTTGTTTTCGTTTGTGTACTATGTTCATATATGATTGAAATTTGGAACGATCATTCCACTACTGATGGAAATTCTCATGTCTGATTTCCTTCAAATTGCATGACATGTGTTGGCTTCATCAAGATATTCCATCACTTTGAGAATGTTAAACTGCATCTTCTGGCCATTACCTACATGGTGATTTCTCCTTTGTACACATCGATTTACGTCCTTCCTGTGGATAGAAAAGGTTTTCGCAAAATGATGAGTAGATACTTGTCACCATATGGGTAGGTAAAGGTTATTTTTTCTTAATCCTTTGCCGCAATCATGATTTAATTGTACCCTTCATAGCCATCCAGAAAGAAGAAGAAGTCATTCTCTGCTAATCTATCTAGCATTTAATCAATAAAAGGTAAGGGGAAGTGGTCATTCTTTGTCATTGCACTAAGATTTTAGAGTCCATACAAATCCTCCATCCCGTGACCATGCGTGTAGAGATAAGTTCGTTGTTTTGATTAGGGATTACAGTGATACCACCTTTTTTAGGAACGCATTGTACGAGGCTTACCCATTTAATGTCTACAATGGGAAAGATAACCCTGCGTCCAAGCACTTAATGATTTCCTTCTTTTAACTTTTTTCATTGCAGGATTGAACCTGCGTTGATGTTCAATAGAGCCTTGCTTTCCATCTTTGAGTCGAATTTTATGCATGCAATAAGAGGGACTAATTTTCTTGATATCTGTTGTGGTCCATCCTATTGCCTTAATATACTTCTTCAAAATCTTTAAAAGAGTATCTTCGTTTTCTTCAGAGAGGGTTACTGAGATGATGACAGGTAGAGTGTCATGTTCACCGAGAAACCCAATGAGCAGGAAGCACTTTTAATTCCAATACAGATGATTGCTCAAGTTCACAAAAGCAAAAATTCGGGACAAATAGGAACCGTTAACTTTAACTGAAAAACTTGATATTGCTTTCTTGAATTTCCAAGCTTAGAGGCTCAAAATTCCTACGAATTTCTTTTATCGCATAACATGGTTCAAGCTGCTGAGTGTTCATCTCATCTTTCTCTTCTTCCATTGCCTTATTGATTTCAAATTCAAGCTTGTAAGGCCGGTTTTCTTCCAATTCAATTGTATGACTGGTAGGGTCGAACTTACCATTGCCTGTAAACCCACCTACGTAATTAATATTTATAAATCACCGAACGACCTACTTATACTAACTGGTAATATAAGGGGCAAGTCCAGGGTCGAACCTCAGGGAAGCGAAAAAGATTAGTTCATCAAAACTTGTTTTCAGTTAAAGTGGTAAATGAGGGAGGGCTGTCTCTTATACACATCTAGATGTGTATAAGAGACAGGGGGGGTTTAGTGTGGATGGATAATTGTAATTGCATAAAAATAAAATGCGAGAAAAGTAAAGATAGAAGCGCAATTAATCGAGATGTCTTAGCTTAGAGGAATGGATTTGCCCAATGTAATTTAGATCATCGACCCAATTTATGATTTAAATTTCTTATTTATGCTTAGCTCAATTGATTGGAATCCCAACCAATGGTTCTAATTATCTAATTAATCAAAATGCATAGAAAACGAATCCGCTCCATACAAATTAATAAGTCACATTAAGTTCTAGGGATTACACTAAGATGAGTGTTTAATTTTCAACATCTAATTAAACAATCAATACGGTTTTTCTCTAGGTTGCTAGGAATAGTCCTTTTTGCCTAACTGACCTATTACTTCCAATAGGATTATCCTATAAATATTTTTCAAATATTATAAGGTAATCTCAAATCGTTAGAATCACACGAGAAAATTATTAGGCGTCAATCAACAATTAAAATCATGCAATTCATACATATAGATTCAGATCAAAACCCAACGCATGGTCCAACGCTCACTTGCTCATGCGCCTCGTTGCTTGTCCGTCAATCGTCACAACACTTTATATAAGCGTTGCAACGCTGTGCTTCTGTCTTTCAACGTTGAGATGCATTGGAATGTTGGCAATGATTTAACTCCGGAGCGTTATGACGCTTGGGGCAGCATTGCAATGCTCCCCTGTACTCCAAGCTTATGCCTTTAAGCGTCAGGCTTATACCAATTATGAGCGTTGTGACGCTCCG
Organism: Benincasa hispida; assembly: GCF_009727055.1. Taxonomy (NCBI): domain Eukaryota; kingdom Viridiplantae; phylum Streptophyta; class Magnoliopsida; order Cucurbitales; family Cucurbitaceae; genus Benincasa; species Benincasa hispida. The sequence goes on along the minus strand of NC_052351.1, from coordinate 6,122,748 downwards.
GTATGGGCATTTTGGTTATTTTGATTCCTTTGAAACCCAAATACTCAAATTAACTCCAAATTGCTTTAAATTAACCCTATTCTTCACCAAATAATTAATTCTACATCTTGGATACTTGATACCTACAAAATAAGGGAATAAACATGTAAAATTCAATAATAAGCCCAAATTAATGTAGGAATAGTAGCTATTTTTTAGAGCTATCAAACAACCCCAACTTAACTCTTGCTCGTTCCGAGCAAGGTAGAAACACACAATCAAGTAGAAAATAATTAAAACATGCTAGCTTAATTTGCAACATTGTTACTCCAGTCTCAACAGTCAATTAGAATGAATTTTGTAATCAAGAACGAAATTCAATTACAATCAATCATTGAAGCACAAGTTAAAGAATGATTCTCAATCTGTTCATGCATGAGTGAGCCTAGAGTTTTTCTAGTTAAGCTTGCACAGTCCGGAAAGGTTTTATAATGTCCTTATTCCGTTTTCCCTCTACTCTGGTTCGATTATCGGCCTCGGACATACCAAACTTCCAAAACAAAAGGGCAACACTAAGACAGGTGTCTAAACACACATACACAAAACATAAAGGGCATTTATTTTACCTAGAGGACTAACTTTCACACCCTTTCTCGCGGGCCCTAACTAGACACGACGGAGGTAGTTCTTTTCACCTCTATCCATGCATATACACAAACTATTTTTTGCAGGCACGCTAGCAAATTCCTCATTTTTTATTTTTTCTATTTTTTTTTAGAATTGCAACTAATTTGATTTTCTTTATTTTTTCTTTCTCTTTTTTATTCATAGTAGGCTCTATTTTATCCACTTTTTCTAATTTTACTCTAAAACAAGCATAGTTACTCCTAAGTCAAAGGTGAACCTTTCAGGGTGACAACAGAAGTACAAACTAGATAACCCAATAACTTAAAGATGCATGAGGGACAAGAAGTTATTTTTAAAATTGGGCTAAAATCATGATCATGCTTTCCTAACGTTTTTTCATGCAAATTTTATCACAAGAAGAGTGTGTCATAAAACTATCATGATAACAACAGACAAACAGTGAGTAAGGCAATCAAGCACATAGCATAGTCTGAGCACAGCGCTCAAGGACCCCAAGCTAACAAAAACTACCCAATAGGTACCCCACCCCTAACTTATAATAATACATTGTCCCCAATGTATCTCAAGTAAAGCTCAATAATAAAATAAAGACAAGGAAACAGAAAACCTCCCCTGATAACAATGTCGCACATGGGATGGTGGTGGTAGTAGGCTCGCCTTCCAAAAAGATGTTCTCCTCTCTTCTAGGTCGTCCCTATAAAAAAAAAAAAAACAAAAAGAAACCTAATCTAGCGTGAAAACAAACTAAGAAAGCAGTAATTGGTTTTTCACCTGGCTCTCTCCAAGAAGGGTAAATTTTTAATGTCGATTGCTCAATGTAACTTGTCCCCTGTCAAGGCACAAAGAAATTCTCGTATTTCTCTAGTTCTTTCTTGGATGAGTCAATATAGCTTAGTAAGGCTATAAAGCTTCTCATCTTCTGAAGAGAACCAGACTTGTCAAATTTTGATTTTTTGGAATGCGATTAAAAATGTAAATAGAAAGAATTGAAAGACTCAAGTGACTCAAAAGAGCCGAAAGAAAGAAAAGTCACAACAGACTCGTGAGGACTAGGGAAACAAAACTCGAATATATACGAAATACCAAAAGTTAGGACAGGGCGAGGTCTTTTGACCTCTAATTCTATCGCCTAGATCTCGTCAGATTTAGGCTCTGAATCCTTCTTAACCTCATAAACCGGCAAACATGGAATCACGTCCTCCTCATCACTAGAGTAGTAGCGCTCTGCAAAGAACTCGACCTCTGAGGTATAAACGATGGATTGCTCTGGTGTGCTCTCTAGTTCTTGTGTGGTCTCCATTAGCTAGGTAACATGGGTGAATAATCCTTTCCATTGAACTTGAAGATCCTACTGAGACTGAAAAGAACTATTAGCAAGTTCAAAAATTGAAAATTTCAAATTCATACCTAGGCACGAATCTCTAGGAAGCGGTTTCTATTCCTCCACCGTGTCAACATGGACTATCTAATGCTTCTGAGTCTCTGAAAAATCAAAGGAATGGTCTGGCAACGACTCGTCCGGCCTTCTAGCTGAAGTTGCAAGTCGAGCAACAAGGTCACTCAAACTTTGCAAGTCAGTCCTAGCCTCTGCCTTAGGGCAAAGACTCTTCTGCTGGATGTGATCAAACTCTTACTGCCTATAGAGGTTGTCCTGCTCAAACTTAAAAGTTTTATTAGCAAGCACCATAGCCAAAGCCTCTAAAGACATACCCGACCTTGAAGACTGAGAGTGAGTCGACTGGTGTGGTGCTGTGAAATTGTGGCCGCCAAAGCTCTATTGCCATCTTGACTATCCATGGTCAAAGGACTCCGCCCGCCAAGAATGGTAAGAATCGTAGTCCTAAGGACCATAATACCCCTCCTTGGTGAATCCACATGGTACTGGTCTCCACTGCAACCTTGGGCATGCTTGCGTGGGATGCCCCTTGAGTATGCAACTCCTGCACACCTCTACTTGCTGCGATCTCCTTTTCACCAAGTGGCCAACCAAGTAAGTCAACTCGGTAAGCTCTTGGCAAAGACTACTTACCTCGTCATCATAATTTTCAACTCGACCTTTGAACGTCGAAGATTGATTAAGAAATTCTGCCAGCTTAACTGACACAAAAAGAAAACAAATCAAAGCAAAAGAAGTTTTAACTAAAAACTGACTAAGAAAAACTAATTGGCTCCCCCGGCAACGGCGCCAATTTGGCAGGGTCGAATTTATCGTTGCCCATAAACCCAGCCTACACAAATAATATTTATAAATCACCGAACGACCTACTTATACTAACTGGCAGTACAAGTGGCAAGCCCGGGGTTGAATCTCAAGGAAGCGAGGAAGATTAGTTCATCAAAGCTCCGTTTTAGTTAAAAGGATAAATGGGGGGTTTGGTGTGGATGGATAATTAGAATTGCATAAAAATAAAATACGAGAAATGTAAAGATAGAAGTGCAATTAATCGAGATGTCTTAGTTTAGAAGAATGGATTTACCCAATGTAACTTAGATCATTGTCCCAATTTATGACTTAAATTTTTTTGTTTATGCTTAGCCCAGTTGATTAGAATCCCAACTAATGGTCCTAATAATCTAATTAATCAAAATGCACAGAAAATGAATCCGCTCCATACAAATTTATAAATTGCATTAAGTTCTAGGGATTATGCTAAGATGAGTGTTTAATTTTCAACGTCTAACTAAACAATCAATATGATTTTTCTCTAGGTTGCTAAGAAAAATTCTTTTTGCCTAACCACCTCCTATTGCTTCCAATGGGATTATCCTATAAATATTTGTCAAATATTACAAGGTAATTACAAGCGTTAGAATCACATGAAAAAATTATTGGGCGTCAATCAACAATTAAAATCATGCAATTCATACATATAGATTTAGATCAAAACCCATCAACAAGTTCGAATAAATCATTAAATTGAAATCTTACAAATTATAGCGAGTTCCTCCAAGTCCCTAAACTAAGAAACCAAAATCTTACTTTCCCATGGGGGATGAGAAGTTACAATCTGGCATTACTCGAAAAATTACTAAAGATACTAAAAATTGAAGAAAAAGGAAGAATGATGAAGTTTAACTTCAGTCTCCATCAATTTGGCCTCCCAAATTCAGCATAATTCGACCTAGGGCCAAGGAGAAGTATATATAGAGATCAACGTAGCGTTGCAACGCTTGGAATACCGTTGCAACATTGATGCGGCCAAAAGGAAGCGTCAGACAAGAAGTCCAACATATGGTCCAACGCTCACTCGCGCCGGCCTCGTTGTTGGTCCGTCAATCGTGGCAGCGTCGCAATGCTCTAGAGAAGCATTGCAACGTTGATGCTTCTGTCTTTCAGCATTGAAGTTCAAGTGTTGAGATGTGTTGGAATGCTGGCGATGATTCAACTCCGGAGCATTGTGACGTTTGGGGCAGCGTTGCAATGCTCCTCTGCATTTCAAGCTTCAAGCGTTGAACGAGCGTCAGGCTTAGGCTAATTATTTGTGTTGTGATGCTCTGATAGGGGCATTATGATCATTTTAATTCCTTTGAAGCCCGGATGATCAAATTAAATCCAAATTGTTTCAAATTAACCCCATTCTTCACCAAATGATTAATTCTACCTCTTGGTTGCTCGATACCTACAAAATAGGAAAATAAACACGTAAAATCCAATAACGAGCCTGAATGAAGCTAGGAATAATAGCTGTTTTTTAGAGCTATCAATGACATGCGTTGACTTCGTTAGGATATTCCATCGCTTTGACAATGTTAAACTTCATCATCTGGCTATTTACCTGTATGGTGATTTCTCCTTTCTACACATTGATTTGCATCCTTCCCGTGGATAGATAAGGTCTTTCCAAAATGATGGGATCATCCTTGTCAACTTTGTAATCCAATATTATGAAGTCGGCAGGTAGAATAAAGTTATCCACTTTCATCAGCACATCTTCCAATTTTCCTTTTGGATGCACTAATGAACGATCTGCCAATTGCAGAGTGACCGTTGTGGATGCAAGCTATTCTATTTCCAATCGCTTGAACACCGATAATGGTATGAGATTGATACTAGATCCCAAGTCATATAGGGCTTGCCCTATGTGGACTCCTCTGATTGAACAAGGAATAGTAAAACTTCCAAGATCTTTCATCTTAGATGGAAAATTCTCTTATATAATGGCACTACACTCCTACGTCAATGCTACTGTTTCATGGCTACCCATCTCTATTTTTTTTATGGAGAATTTATTTAGAAAATTTTGTATAAGATGGCATTTGTTCCAATGCCTACATTAGTGGAATTTTGTTTCACCACTTCAAGGAAACGTTGAAATCGCCCTTCATCATTCTTTCCTCAACCATTGCGTATAGTAGGGTTATCTACTTCTGACGCATTCAAAGTTGAAGTTTCCTCAGCTAAATCTCTGCTTCCTCTAGAGTTTCATCAGATGAAGTTCGTGTAATTGAAGTTTGTGCTGGTTGTCTGATAGGCTATCCATGCACCTCGTGGATAAATTTGTTGATTGAATTTTCTCTTTTCTGATCTTTATTCATTGCCCAACCGCTTCTCAATGTCACCGCATGACATTATTCTTTACTTGAACGTCCTACCTTCCGAGGAACTTCAGTGTTGTTTGATAGTGATCCTTGTGGTCTGCTTTTCAATTCTCGGTGATTTTCCCCATTTGAAGTTCAAAATTTTGAATGGAGGACACTTAACTTTACAGAACTGCCTCATTTTTCTGTATGTATTCTTTTAACAGATTTTTTAGAGGTGGAGTTGCTGGTTGTTGCAATGAGCTTGACGCCTGTTGGTGTTCATTCTATCCTTGATGGAACCCAGATGGTCCATCTCTAGAGACACCATGATGGTTGGTGTATACTTGCTATTTCCACCCCAAGAGAAATTTGGGCGGTTTCGTCAACCAGGATTGTAGATGTTTGAAAATGGGTTATTCTTGACAAAGAAGACAGATTGTAGGTTATGCGGCCATACCTCTAGTGAGTGGGCTTATTCGCATAAAACATAACTCTCGTTAGCCACCTGAATAACTGTATTCACTTGCTCATTTCTGATTCCAGTTTTTTTCATTGCCATTGCTTGCAACAAATTGGTCATTGCATTCACTTGCATCTATAATGATGCGATGACATCATTACTATGTAAACTTTCTTTTCTTCCTTTATAGTTCGATCTTGAGCCATATTTGTTATCCTTCTAGTCCTTATGGTTCCTTGAAAGACAATCAAGGATGTTTTTGGCTTCAACATAAGTTTTATCCAATAAACCGCCTAAGCAATTTGAGATGCTTCATTCAGGCCATCATAAAAAATCTCCATTTGTAAATAGTCAGGGAGTCCATTATGTGGAATATTTCTCACGCCTTTTGAGCCCATACGTCGCTTAATGTTTCATTCTCTCCTTGTTAAAAATTTGAGATTACCCTTCTCCTTTTTGCATTTTCTGTACGTGGAAAATATTTCTTCATAAATTTTTCCACGACTTGCTCCCATGATGTGATTTCACCGGGTTCAAGTGAATAGGCTCACTTCCTGGCATCTTCACATAGTGAAAATGGAAATAAAGTGAACCTAATTTCTTTAGAATTAATGTTGAGGAATACGAACGTGTTGCATATTTCGATGAAACTTCTCAAGTGAGCATGAGAGTCTTCACCTGGTCTCCCTCCAAATTGTCCAAATGTTTGGATCTTCTGAAATATGATAGGTTTTATTTAAAATCTGGAACCATCTAATGCTGGATGCATAATTTGAAGTGAGAAATCATATAAGATAGGCGAAGCATAGTCTCTGAGTGGTCTATTGCAATCATTAGCTAGGAGAATGAGGTTAGCGAGAGCAACCATATTGTCATCTCCATTGTCTCCTACGTTGATTACTGCATTTGGCTCTTCAAGATTGTTTTGTTGATCTGTCATCTTCCTAGCCCTGTTCTTTTGTCTTCTTTCCTTATTTGTTCTTCTTCTTCTGTGAAAAGTTCTTTCGATTTCTGAGACATATAAAGGCTCAAGCGTTGATCCTTTGTTCATAGAACGTTTGTACCTTTTTCATAGATAGAGATAAAATACGCCAGCTTAGGCACTGATCCTTTGCTTATAGAACGAACTGTAAGTTTAACTAGAGTTCTTGTGAGTCTAGAGTCGAACTCAAGGATTGCTTTCTAAAGATGCGATGAAGTGCTTGTTTTGATCTTAATGCACCGTTTTGTCAATAACGTAGATGTGAATGGTTCTATTCTACCAATATTACTAAAATGCGTGAAAGAGTGTGATGAATACCAAAATTTAAGTGAAGCAAGATGCGGAGAAAAATGTAAGATTCCAATAAAAGGAATAGGGTTAAGAAGAATATCTACTAACACTTCGTACGCAATGCATATACCATGCGTTTAAGCAACTTACTCATAATCACAAGTCGCTTCTCAGTGTGTTTAACCACAATATCCTATTTCTAGGATGCATGCAATGAGTATTTAATGCAAAATACATATCTTTATGTCTAAAGTTATTTCTATCCTTGTTTGAGATCTAAAATCTCTTGCATTTTCAAACAGTGATCAGTTTTATTTAGAGCAATCTGTCGATTTGCTCGAAATAGTTTATGAAGTATACATTAAACAAGTTGTACACTAGTATATGATTTACTTAGTACATGTTAGTTTCATTTTCCTCAACCCATTATGAAATTAGTTGCTCATACTTGGTAAAAAGAAGATGGATAGACAAGAAAAAGTGATGGCATTCATATTGGAAATGCAAGTTTCTTAACGTTACACAACAACACAAATGCTAACTAAAATATAAAACGAAAGATATGGATAGAGATCTAAGCCGTCAAATGCAATTTCTTGCGCCTTCTAGCTCTTTTGAATGACTACTTCACGTTGGTTGTGATGGAGTTGATGTTCTTATTCCTTTCTACAAGTGGAAATCTTGAGCTCTCACTCAAGATTTCTCAAATGGAAAGCCGGAGAGGAAGTTATCCAGGGGAAGGAATGGAGAATTTTTGCAGACTTTCACCAATTTCTTGGGTGTATTTTGGAAAGGAATCTTGTAGCTATTTATAAGCATCGATGAGGAGTTTTTGTGTCTCTCACTAATAATTGTGTTGACGCTAGGCATTAATTTCGATACCCTGTCGCGCCACCTTCCTCGCATCAGTAGTGCATTGACTCTGTCACGAACCTTTCATGTAAGCTACCAACTTGATTTGACCTCTACCGCCCATGCATCAATTGTATTTACTGTTTTCTCCTTTGATTGCATTGAACTTATGCGATTTTATTTTGGGCGTCAGGATTTTCCATGCACTCTGGCGGCAACAATTGCTTCATCATTTTAAATAGATTTCTGCATTCAAAAAGCTCAAATTTTATAATTTACAAGGATTATGAATATTTGCATGCTAGTGATCGAGTAATGTAATTAATTGCATGATTTCCTTGTTAAGATAACACATTTTCTATTATTTTTCCTAATTTTTTTAGATTAAAAAAGTAAAATAACTTGCATTTCTAGAATTTATTATTTATTCATGTTGATATAATTCTTAATTGTCGAATAAAGATGTAATGGAACCTCAAAAAAAGTTGTAGTGTTATCCATGGTTGAACTATATAGAATAGGCAGTATGCTCTAGTGAAAAGAAGTTAGCCTAAATAAGAGTCAAATGGATGGATGGCTACTTCAGGGGAAACTCAGTTGGTCCTTTGTTTGAAGGGGGGATTATTGGAATACGACCAAAGTCCTACATTGGTTAGATAAAATCATGGGTACATAGGTGTACATATATATAATTTCAATTAATTGAAAGTCTTTATTGAGCATTTCTAAGATCTTGAAAAGAGAAAATGAAGATTGATGATTTATGGTTGTTATATGATTTAGCAACTTTTGAAAAGACATTATGAATTAAACATGGATTTTCAAATTCTGAAAGGAAACAAACCAATTAGGTTTAAATGAATCTTCAAATATTTTGATGTATATTCTTATATGACTAAAATATTTGAAATAGCCATTATAAACCATTGATAGCATTTGTATAATACATCACATGGATGTAAAGTAGTATTTATTCAAGTTGTTTGAGCTGATTATGTGAATATTTGTTAGTATCCTTTGATCCATGTGTTTGCTCAAATTTATTTAAGCTGATTGTGTGATTATCAATTTGTTTGTTGATGGTATACTGATCTTTAATACGAACATAGATGTAAGTAATAATACTATGTTATTTATGTCCTCACAATTTGAAATGAAAGATCTAGGTGAAGATGATGTGACATTTGGTGTTAAGATAAGGAAAACTGAAAATGGATTTTCTTTATATCAATCACACATTGGAAAATGCTCCTATAAGAACACCTTATGATGCTAGTATGAATCTTAAGAAAAATAAGGAAGATAGTGTTTCTCGATCTAAATATGCAAAGACCATAGGAAATGTTATGTTTTTATAAACTATAATAGACCTATGATTAAAGATCATTTGATTTCTCTTTGTCGTTTATTAAGGTAACTTAGAATGACGAAATAAGCTTTACTAGTGGATGTGTTCTTATTGGGGTAGAGGAGCTATTTCATGGATGTCTGCAAAACAGACTTGTATAGCAAGGTCCACCATTGAGTCTGAATTTATTGCTCTAGAATTAGAAGGAAAAGAAGTTGAGTGGCTTAGAAGCCTACTGGGAGATGAACCGTTGTGGGGGGCATCAACATGAGTGCCTTAGAAGTCTATTTGGAGATGCACCATTGTGGGGGGTAGTATCAATCTCTTTACATTGTGATTCACAGGGTGCCATAAAAATTGTCAAGAATGGTGTATATGATGGCAAGAGGAGGCATATACATCTCAGCATGGAGCCATGAAACAATTATTGCAAGGAGAATTATTTTATTGTAAAGTTTGAGAGAAATTTTGCAGATCCTCTCACTAAATGCCTAACAAGGAGAATAATTCTAGAATTTTCAACAAGTATGAGACTTAAATCATTATAGTAGTCCATAGCCCTTTATGTGGGTGGTCTATTGCGATAGAATTGATGGTCCATAACTCTTCATTTGGGTGGTCCTAGTACAGACTTGATGGACATAACTAAAACCTTTAAAAATTCCATAGTCCTTCCTTTGGGTGGTCCTGGTATGGACTAGATGGATAATTGTAAAATGTTCATAGCTCAATTTTTAAGTGGTTTGTCTTTGATAGACTTGATGAAGCAATTAACGTGATTGTGAAGGCATGATTGCTTTTTATAGAAAAGTTTAAGAGTCTTTTTCTATAGCTTTCACATTGACCCAAGGTTCCATGTGCATGGCCTTAAATATCATGTTTTTATCACGGAATCAATGGAAATTTAAGGAGTAAAATATGTTGGGGGTCTCAACCGTAGTTATTGAAATTTTAAGAGGTAACTCACTTTCTCTAATAAAGTTATTGCACTATTTCACCATGCACCAATTCAAATAGTAAGATATTGATACTTAAATTTGTTCTCCTATCTTTGCTCAGAAACATTTTTAAAGTTTTGAAGTTTTGAAGTTTTCAAGGTTTTTAAGTTTTTTCTTTTGTAGCTTTGTTATACAAGTCATTTGTGGGAAATCATTGGAAATGAATTTGGACCAAGGCCCATAGCAAATATAAAAGTGAAAAAAAAAAAAAACTAACCATTTATAGTTGGAAACTAACCATTTATAGTTGGAAACTAGCCATTTACAACCGTTGGAAACTAGTCATTAATAGTAGTTGAGAACTAGCCGTTTTCTTGTCCTTTTCTTCTTCCTTATCTTCTTTATAAAGAAGAAAGTTTTGCAAGATGAGGGTAGAAAATTCTTTGTTTTCAAGATTTCCAACCTTTACTTCTTCTCTCTACTATTTTTTGAGTAATTTTTCACCAATTCCAACCCAGTTTCGACGAGTTTACGTCAAAGATCGGGAGTAGTTGTGTTAATCTTGGGGAGCATCCGGCTTTGACGATTGAGTATCGAGGTCGCGCCGATCTTGCTTTTAAGGTATTGGGTTTATCCATGACACAACGATCGACATTCAGTTCCAACAATAACAACATTGTCTTTAAAATAAATTGTATCCTTCTACCTCAAGATTTTAATTTTCAAATATATGGCTTTTAATGCTTTGTACTAACAAAATTGGACGCTCTCAACACAGTCAAACATACAAATGAACTTTGAGGACATGGCTATATGAGCCTATCCAAGAGAAAATTAACTTACTTTTACAGTTACCAGCCTTTAATTACTCTATTATTTAATATATCAAAATCAAATGATTTCCATTACTTTTGACTTCTATCTTTTATAACAATTAAATAGTGAGACTGACCCTAATACTTCATTTGAATTAAAACAGTCAAGTACGATTTTTGTATATTGCTTTTTATGTTGGAGATAATTTGCTATAAAAAGAAAAGAAAAAGAAATTGAAGGACAAATTTATGGATTGGCGTTTTAAGAGACTGGATTCTAACAGCTGTAGTGGAGCGGAAGAAGGGAAGAACAGAGAGACTAATAGTATTAAATATTAATTAGGACTACCTTAGATTTTTTTTTTAGGTTAAATCCCGAATTTGGTATTTATAGTTCGGATAAAATCACAATTTAGTTTATGATTTACCATTAGAATTTAATTTCAATGATTCGATAAAATCATCGTAAATAATTTTAACATCATTGACTATTTATGAGAATTTTATCAAAATTATAGAAAGTATTTCCAAGGATTTATAAAACTACATAAAGACTAAAATCTAATTTTTAAATTATAATGACTAAATTATAATTTTCTCCAAACTATAGAGATTAAATTTATAATTTAAACAATTTTTTATCTAATAAAAAATACTTTTAGTCTCTTCGGGGACATCCAATAAAATTAAAACGATATAGAGAAAATTAGTATATGATTCCGACACGTACAAATTGAAGGATAGACTAAAATTTTAAAATAAAAAATATTTTTGATTCTTAAATTTTTACAAAATTTTAATTAATTTACTTCTAAATTTAATCAAGTAACAATTTAGTCTCATTCTCTTTTTTTACATATACTTGAGTGGGGTATATATTGATAAATTCAAATCTTTTAACTTTATGATATGGATTACATGATAATTATCAGACTACATTCATTTTGTTACAATCAAACAATTTAGTATGTTCCTTTAAAGTTTAGCCTCAGTATTACAAATTTTAAATGAAAAAAATCAAATCAGTACAAAATTGAAATTGAAATTGAAATTAAAGTACAAGACTGTACACATGGCTATGGACCAAATTCTAAGGACTAAATGTGGTTTTATAAAATTACTAGAATTATTTTTTAAATAACTTTTTTTTTGTATATTATTCCACCATCTCTGCATCCGAGTCGCCACGTGTGATTGTGAAACATTACAGGAGAAAGTGGAAAAAAAGTTGTCCCATTGTACATCCTGGACGTATACTTACATAATAGCTCTCCACACGGTTTACATGTTAATTATTATTAATTAGATGATCTTGTTACATTGGAAAAAGAATTATTATTTTATTTATTTATTAGAAAGACAATACTTTGCTAATAAATGAGAGAAACAAGATTACAAGAGAGCAAGCCAATTTAGACCTAAATTAGAAAGGTTAGAGCGATAATATCCATCTGACCTTGAGAACGAGGCTCTAGTTAAAGTTTCCCTCATTTCTCTCTATTTAATAAACCAAAAGTTAACAAAATTATATTGAACCAAATTATACCCTTTAGAGATAATTAAATTCACAAAAAAAAAAAGGAAAATATAAAAAAATCGCTTTTTAGCTAGATACAAAACTTAGGCCCTGTTCCGTAACTATTTCGTTTTTTGTTTTTAAAATTAAGTCTATTTCCTCCATATTTCTTATAATGATTTGCATATTTATTAAATACAATAGTTAAATTCTTAGCTAAATTCGAAAAACAAAAACAACTTTTTAAAAGTTATTTTTTTATTTTTCAAAATTTGACTTGATTTTTTAGTTATGGATAAAAAATAGATAAAAAAAAATTGAAAATAAAAATAATATTTATAGACTTAATTTAAAAAAAATAAAATAAAATAATTATTCAATGGAGCTTAACCATTCACTACAGCATTAAGGAAGAAATTATGAAACAGAATTGAGTCCATGCTGGTGTGTTCTTTAAACTAGTAAGTAGAGTTAATTAATTATTAACCAAAATGGTGAGTGGGGATTGTGCTTTTACAAGTGCCAAAATTTAGTGTTGTAATGTAACCCAGCTTTCCATTTATGAACCAGACATATTTTCTTCCCCCCTTTTCCCAGTGCCAAAGTTTTAAATCAACAAATTATTTCTTATATTTCTACATATAACCCTTCTTTTTTTAGAACAAAATCTTAAATAAATTGTCAACAATCTTCCACATAAAATAAATCCAACTTATTTTATTATATAATACAAGATTAAATTTCTTTTGTATCTCATCCTTTTGAAAAAAAAAATAAATAATAATAATAAATAAAAAGAAAAAAGAAAAGAAAAGAAAAGAGTAGACTGTTAATATCAAGATGTCCCAGAAAAGGATTACTTAACTCGCATATCTAATTATGACAAACAAAATCCACATATATTTAGGTTCTTTTTAGTAATTATTTGATTTTTAAATTTTTTTTCTTTAAAATTTAAATTGATTTCATCCACATTTCTTATAATAATTTGCATTTTTTCTAAGTACAATAATTGAATTCTTAGCCAAATTGTAAAAACAAAAACAACTCTATGAAAACTATTTTTCTTAGTTCTCAAAATTTGATTTGGTTTATTAGACTTTAATAATTTATGATTTTTTATATAAAATTTAATCATGATTAATTTTAAATACAGTAAAAAATAATAAACTACATATTATAAGTATCAGTGATGGAAACTGATATAAGTCTATTTTATTGATAGAGATTGATCAAAGTTTATCAATATTTTTTTTACTACTATAAATAATTTGACATTTTTTCTATACGTAAAAATTTCTCTAATATCTTCTCCACATATATATATTTTTTAAAATAACACATAGGTAATGTTCCTTGACAACAATTAAAGTCTCAGTCTCAAATTGACAACGCTTTTGGTCTGAGATTTATAATCCTATAAACTATTACTTATAATTTATTACCCAAATCATTAACAAAAATATTAAGTGGGTAATTGACGACCTAAGCAATTTTTTTTTTTTTAAAAAAAAAGAAATATATATTTAGAAAAACAATAAATAGATGGGACGTAGGTAATTTATATTCCTCCATTCATAATGCCATTATTGGTTGCTGGGGAGCTTAAATTCCAATTATTCCAAGATGTGTGAGGTTGAAGATAGATCCATTTGCTTTAGCTACTTAGAATCCACATCTGAATTAGCATATATATATATAATATATATATATATTATATATATATATATATATAATTAATCATCACAAAAAAGAAAAGAAAAAAGAAAAAAGAAAAAAAAGGCAGAGAGTTGTATCTTCCAAACAAGCACTTAATTGCGTCGTGGACATAACCCTAAGGTTCGGACCCAATGTCACAGAGATATGTCTCTCAGTTTTGCTCCCCATTCCTCTTTTCTGTCTCTCCTATTCTTTTTTATTCAATAATTCAATTTACATTTCACTTCCCACTTTCAACTTTCACATCCATAAAATCAAACCCAAAACTTTTACTATACTTGGTCAATACTTTCTTCTTCTTTACTACTTACTGCAACTCCTCTCTTTATATTTTCATTATTAAACCCAATCATTTTCCCCTTATTTTTGGTCAAGTGAATTCCTTCATCTAATTATTGGTGAAACTGAAGACAATACTTTTCAAAAGGATAGTTATACGTCAGTTTAGAGCAATGTATCAAAAATAATATAATATAGCAACCTCCGTTGAAGGGGGAAGATCATACCTATCCATAAATCTTTCAAACAAAATTGAAACTTGGATATTAATTTCACCCCGTTTTCTTATCATTTTATTATTTTTTTCTTTTTTAAGTTAAGTCTATAAATACTATTTTTACCTCTAAATTTTTCATTTATTTTCTATTTTTTATCCATGGTTTAAAAAACCAAATCAAAATTAAAAAATTAAAAAAAAAAAAAAAGTAGATTTTAAAAAGTTGTTTTTGTTGTCAGAAATTGACTAAGAATTCAATCATTATACTTAAGAAACGTGCAAATTATTGTAAGAAATGGGATGTAAATAGACTTAATTTTCAAAAGTAAAATAAAAAAAACGAAATTGTTACTAAACGGGCCTAAATTTTTAATTGCACTAGATTCCATTACAAGCTTGGGCAAAAGTACTAGAAAAGGAATCTTTTAGTTCGACCATTGTAAAAGTGGAAATCAAACTGTTAGATGAGATATAATTGATTTTACATTCACAAATTAACTTAAACTTTTGGGTCAATTGGTGATTTAAGATGATATCAAAGTAGATTGGTTCAGGAGGCTTTGTATATTCAAACCTTTGCATTGTTGTTCTTTCCCAATTAATATTCATTACCACTTGTTGGATCTTCTTACATATTTCAAGCTCATAAGTGAAAAGAAATGTCATATATAATTAAATTTACCTTCATCCACTAACTTAAATTTTTGGGTCAATTAATGATTTAAGACAAACCAACAACTTTTTAGATGATAATCGGTGTTTTATCCACTTTCCTATACTCATTCAAGTTAAGATTCCTTTCTTGTATTAAGTACAATAACAGAATATCAAAATTTTCACGTGAATTGATGAACTACTACCTTATTAATTTAATGATTGTACTTAACGTAAAAATAATGAACCAAATAATTGAAAATTTGACACACTAACCGATCAAAAGAAGCTCTCCACAATTAGTCATAAACTCCTCCATAAATTAAATGTAAACTTATATACAGAGTACTCATTTATACAAATCAAGTTGCATGAGAAAGTATTCCTGAAAAATGACACGCATTAATTAAGAGTGATTAAAACCAAATTGAGTCCATTAATTGCACAAATTGAGTGAATAGTAAAAATGATACATATAGTAATTAGTCAAATCAGCTCCCTTGATTACAACGGTATTAGAACCCTAATACTGGTTAAGAATTCTTTTAAGTACTAAAAATCTTATTAGGTTGAAAGAGTAACGGCAATGAGCACAAATTTCGAGTAACAAATCTATATCAAATAATTTGAAAATGAAGAAAATAAAATATATATTAAAAAAATGATTAAATTGGTGAATGATTATTTGGTATAGGTGTTAGACCCACTGTGATCATCTCCACTCACTCGAGGCAGCTAACATATATTAAATTTTATTTTATTATATAATATTGGTGCATCGGTATATAAAATATAATTGTCTCCGTCCATAATAATTATACGAGATCAATCTTTATAAAAGTTGACAAGGAATATAAACTTTTTTTTCCCCTCGATGATAATTAATAAACAAAAGTTCATTGATTATTAAATTTAAGTGAATTATACACGTATTATTAGATTGAGGTTGAAATTTAAATATTCATCATCACATTTGCTAAAATTAAAAAAAAAAAATTAGGAAAAATGCATTTTTCTCCCTAAGTTTTATCTAATTCCATCTACCCAGTACTTAAATTTTAGGTTTGATTTAAATTTAGTCTCTCAATTTTGAAATGTAATAATTTTACTCTTATGATTTGAGTTTTATTTCAATTTGGTCCTTAGATGTCAAAATTTACAATTTTATCTCGATTTTTCCCTATATATTCACTTCCACTCTTTAATGTCGATGTCTATTAGTTATTTTTGAAAAATTAAAAAAAAAAATAGAATGGATTAAGTTTCAGTATTCTTTCTTTACTATTAAAATTAAAAACAAAATTTCATTTCATAATTATTTTAAATTAAGTAATAGATATTAACACCAAAAATTGAAGTGATATTTGATAAAAAAAAATTGAGATTAAAAGTGTAAATCTTGAAAATTAAATACCAAAATGAAACTTTAATATGTGTAAAATTTTAATATTTTGAAACCTAATAACTAAATTGAAATCGAACTTAAAACTTGATGAGTAAAATTATAACATTTCAGAATCTAACAAAGGCTAAAATGGAATAAAAAAAAAACTATCATCAAACTAATAAAATTCATAGTTTTGAGGCTATACTATATAATTTTGGATTGTTTTAATAGAACAACAAGATAATAAAAAAATTGAATAAAGAAAGAAAAATCCCAAAAAAGAACATGTTTTTAAATGGATAACACATAAAAAATAATAATAAAATAAATAATTTTTTTAAAAAAAAAAAAGTGAAGGGGAATAAATTCACCACAACTAAATTTGGTACCAGATTTTCAATGAGAAAGAATCTATTACCAAAACAAGATGTATATATATACATCTTTTGTACGGTAGATGAATAGAAAATTCGTAAATAATATATACAATTAATTTCTATTGTTTTATTTTAAAAAGTGCCTGTCATGACTTTTGAATCAAGGACATAAAGAATTGGAGCAATCGAAATAAAAGATTAGGGTAGGTAGGTGTTTTTGAAATTATGATGTCATTGGATGTCATAAATCATTAATATAAATACGAAAAGTGAGAGAAAAAAAAAAAACATGAAAAAGTGAGAATTTAGGGGATATGAAATTGAGAAGGGAGCACAGTGTTAATTGTACAGCTACTATTCCCGTTTTAGTAAAAATTGAAAGAGACAGAAAGCCGATGATGTCGATCGAAACAAATAGAAAGAAATTTGCCACATTGCCTTGTCCAACCAAAACATTATATTTCTGGAAAAAGTATAAAGTAATTAAAAAAGAAAGTGAGAGTTTTATTAATTAATTGAGCTTGGCTAGTAATTGAGCGGTGGAAATTAAAATTCAGCTAAAAAAGAGAGAAAAAATTCAAATCCCATGGCAGCTTCTCTATCACATCTTCTCAGGTTGTAATTAATGAATACAAATTTGAAAGTTGAGTTGAAAAACCGTAATACTTGAAAAAAAAAATAAATATTACGTAATCATTGAATTACAGAAAATAAAGAAAAGGAGGAAACTTTATAAAGTTAGTGCAAATTATTCATGTTAATGGCGAATGAAAGAAAAATAAAATTTAAAAAAAAAAGGAAGAAAAGCAGCTTGAAGGGGCCCATGAAATGTCCTCTCAAAAGAACCCCAGATGTGATTTTAATCTTTCCTCTACTGAAGTAACATAATTTTTCAATTTATTATTTTTTTAGTGTGTCATTTCATTTTTATTTGGTTGCCAAATCTGCCCCAAAATTCCTCCTCCATAATCATGTTAGGCGAAAGACCAATTTGTGAAGGGTCGTCATCTGGGTTGGCCATCACCGCCGATCAGCAACAGGCGGCGCAGCCGCAGACGCAGACGCAGACGCAGGTGGGGGCGGGCGTTCCGTTGAGCCGTTACGAGTCGCAAAAGCGGCGAGATTGGAACACTTTTGGGCAATATCTAAAAAACCAAACACCGCCAGTATCGTTATCCAACTGTAACTGTAACCATGTACTCGAATTTCTTCGATACCTTGATCAGTTCGGGAAAACAAGGGTTCATTCACATGGGTGTGTGTTTTTCGGGCAACCTGAGCCCCCTGCCCCCTGCCCTTGCCCTTTGAAACAGGCTTGGGGTAGCCTTGACGCGCTCATCGGTCGCCTACGCGCAGCCTACGAGGAGCACGGTGGCTCGCCGGAGGGAAACCCTTTTGGAAATGGAGCTATTAGAACGTATTTAAGAGAGGTGAAGGAGAGTCAAGCAAAGGCCAGAGGAATTCCGTACAAGAAGAAGAAGAAGAAGAGAAATAATCAGATGATGATGAATAAGCAGCAACTCCCCAACAACAATAGTAATAATAATGATACCAACGCTCCTTTGACCACTCACATCCCTTGATTTTTCATTCCATTTTCCATGGTGATTATAATTCCTTTCCTTTCTTTATTTCTTCTTCTTCTCCTCCTCTTATTACTTATGCATATTAATTATTATTTTTTATTTAATTTTTGTCTTGTTTGAAACTGGAAATTTTATTACTGTCATGTCATCCCATACTGTCTTTGGAACTTGAAATTGGAATTATGAGTAGTAAAATATTATTATATATTAAGAAGATGGGTTGATTGGGAAATTATGAGGGGGGACTGGGAATTCCAGTGATTAAAAGAAAACCCTAGACCACAAAACCCTAATTTCCATTATACATATAATTTTTTGTAAAAAAGGAAAGAAAACTTGGTATGAGAAATATAGAAAGAATGTGTGAGGAGTGTGGTGAAGAGATTGAGAGAAATAATGTGGTAATGTTTTTACCCTTTTTGTGAAGTATCAGAAAAATAGGCTTTGATTGGTGTGCCATTCAGTGTCTCGGCAAAACACTGTTGTTGGCTTGATGTCCTTAATTTAATAATTAATAATATATAGGTAACCAAAATGTTTACTTTTCAATAGATTTGGCCCTTTTTCGATTCTATACGATTTTTTTGCTCCCCATGCATGGACATTCCACATCCCCATATATATATCCCACCATCTATATATCATCATCATCTATATATAATATTTATATATATCATATTCAACATAAATACTATATTATTTTTCGATTTTATTAGTTTATTTTCTGATTGTACTGCTTTTCCTACTCCATCTACTTCTTTGGTTTGGCACTTTATTATGAATTTTATCCTATTTTTTCTTCATCAATTCTCATATAAGCAACATTATTGTGTCTCGATCCCCCTTCATAAAACTTTGTTAGGATTTTGAACTTCATAATATGTTGCCAAATTTCTTATTTAATTAAATCCCATTTATCTCATGAAACAAGCATTCATCAATGTCTTGTTACATTTATATTATAAGCATGTAAAGTAATTAACTAGCTAATGCTTCCAATAAGTTATAAATGTTTGTGTGTGTAGAGATACTATTAGACAATAATAATCATTCCTACCACAGGTCTGTTTTAGATTTAAGTAATGGACTATTGGTATAATTGAGATTTTTCTTTAAAAAAAATAATATTAATTGATATATATCTAATATTATTAAAAAAAAATTGTACTTCTGAGATTTCTTAAATACCTAGTTAATTCATAAAGTCGATAAATTAGAGTAAACCTCATCATTTAAGGTAGGAAAATTATTTTAAATGATAAAATTATTTAAAATATTTATAAATAATAACAAAATATTATAGTATATAGCGGTCTATCGTAGATATACAGTGAAATTTTATTATCTATGTAAATATTTCGATTCATTTTCCTATATTTGAAAACAATTCTTTAATATATTTTCAAATTCCTGATCCATAGACAAAAATTAATTCTTATGGTTCCGTAATTATTTGATTTTTATTTTTTATTTTAAACAATTGAACTTATAGTTAGTACTTCATTGTCTGAATTTCTTTGTTTTAATTTGTTGTCAAACTTTAAGAGTGTTTTCAAAATTTAAACCAAGCTATATGACAGTTTTTTAAAAATAACTTGTTTCTTTTTCATTTTGACAATGAATTCAAATGTTTCTTTAAGGACATTGTCAAAAAATTGTAAAGAAATGATAAGAAAAACAAACCCAATTTTCAAAGACAAAAACTAAAAAACTAAAAAAACTAAATAGGTATTAAACTAGACCCATATGTATTAGAAAATTACATTGAGTTGATTTTGTTCACCCTTTTTCTCTTGTTCAATTTTTTTGTTTTATAAAATATATTAAATCTGAAAAATATTGTAGGTATTTTTTGGTAATTGTATAGTGATCAATATATTAGTGTGCCAGGTCAAAGTTGATTACACAATTTAATTGTTCTGTTTGATTTTAACCTAATTAATTATTAATGTACTTACTCACTAATCTTCAAATTTCAAATGAAGTTCAAATTTCTATCTCTAGCTCTTCATTTATGGTAGGAGAGAGTACACACTCCTGTACTATTTCTCTCCATTTGTTGTATTCACTGGAACAAGGAATCCAAAATAAATTATTCAAAAGATTTTTCCTTCTTAAGAGTTTTTTTCCTCTCTCTCTTGCTTCTTTTAAAGAAAAAAAAAATGTGATTGTTTGTTTAATTTGATAATGATTGTGTCTCTAGTTTTCTGTTTTAAAAACTTCTTCAATGCTTTTTTTTTTTTTTTTTTTTTTTTTTTTTTNTTTTTAACTCTTGCTTGAATCATATATATATATATATATATATGAACAACTACTTGCAAAGATTCTTCTTTTAGCTTTCAAAAATTGGATAGTATTTTGAAAACATATTTAAAATCTAAATTATATAATGTAGAAATTGCAAGTAAATATATTTGTTTTTCCTTATGTAAACTTTTCATTACTTGAATATTAACTCCCAATGTCTCTCTTTTGATTATCATTTATGTCTTTAACCTTTTTATGCTTATTAATTTTTCTTCTAAATTTTATATTCCAGGGTTTCATGTTGGTCGTAATAGGAAAAAACATTATTGTCTTTGATACTAAACCTCTAATTTACTTCCCCATAATCATGACAATATTGTTTGATATATAGCTTGTTTAGTATGCGATAGTTAAACATATATAGTTTTCTTTTTTCCTTTGGTGTTCAACAATGGCAGAGTGGAGAAACAAACTACCTACCATTTGAATTCCTTACACCCAAGGTCAAATATATAGGAAAAGGTTATCGTATCTAGCTTGTTCCTTTTAATGTTTTAATATAATTATCTCTAATAAGTTAGGTAAACTATTAGAGATTACACATTCCCACGTACTCTTTCAAGACATCAAACCATCCGGAAAAAAAAATGTATGAATATTAAACTACATAACTCTTGTCAAATATAAAGTTTTATCATAATATATAACAAAAGATCATAACACAAGAGTTGATAATCTAGTTCAGTACAATATTACCTACGTCTAGGACAATCTTTGCCCTGTAGAAAGAAACTTCACTAATATAAAGATTACTTCTTATATGTTAGACACACTATCTAACATTGACTCACACAAAAGCAAACTCTTATAGTTTCAACTTTCGGCCCCTCCTATATGTGAGATCCCTCAATTCCACCAATGCTCTAGATCAAGCAAGCTTTTGAGATCCCCTTAGACTAGAACATTTAGGCTCCCCTAAATGTATCCTCAACAATACATAAAATGCCTCAACATGTCACTACTCTCTTTCTTCAAATACATAAACTTACAGTCTATATAACTATCTTCTTTAGACTCTCAGTACACAGTATACAACAGAGAGATTACATCAGAATATTGGAATTAACTGCAACCATACAAAAACGAAAACATCACCTCTGTGTTCTTTGAAAAACTGGCGTCGTAGACATTTCAAATCACTTGCTTAACCTAAACACAAACCTTTAGCATTATATCCAACAAAAATAAGGAATGATAGTTTCCAGATAGAAAACAACTTAGCCAAACACATGATGTTTGACATTTAGGAACACGTTTTGCCTGATGAAGAAAATATAGCTAACCAACACTGCAGTAACATATCACTACACCTAAGCTTATCATTTGTTATATTTCTATATGATCTTCAAAGACTAATTCTATTATATATAATGCGCCATACTGAGATTTTGACAAATCATATAGAGTTATTATATAAATATAATCTTTTTTGCTGTCACAAATCCACCAATATCAGCACCAAACTTATTTTGTGCTTGTGTATCAAATGGTATAAAGTGGCCATTTGAAGTTGTTTGCCACTTTGCCATGCTATATTTGCAATTATATTAAATGAAAATATTTGTCATCAGCTCCCAGTTGCTGCTGAATATTGCCTTAATTAGTGCGATGGAAGCACTAATTGAATTTGCTATTATTTTAAACTAAAACTATATAGTCCACTCTTCACATTTCTAGTAAAATTAGTTATTTGATTTTTCTTATCTTTGTTCGGTAATGGCTAATATTTTTAAGATGATCATGTTAATTAGTATTGAAATTAAAGTCTGAATTGAGTGATATTTTTGGCAGGAATTGAAGAAAGGAAGATGTGGAATTAATGGAAGGGACGAGGTGGAGAATATTGGCGCAATTAAAAAAGTGTGGGATATTGCTTTCTGAAATATACGGTGTTGGCAGTTGTGCAGAGGATTTAATTTATATGGGTAGGTAGCTAGAATTCTGGTTATGAATAATCTATATATATTGAGGCAGCATAATTATTAGGGGTATTAGAAGGCCCTTATTAAATTCTATATATAATTATATATATTGTAGCATTGTCTCTCAATCTTAGGTACCTTCTTTTCATTAGGCCAAAACAACAATTTCTATTGTCTTTTACTGTTTTAAATTTTCCAACCAGAAGAAGGAAAGAGCATCAAGATTTTATCTTTTCATTGCGCATATATATGATTATAGATAAAGACAAATGAGACGATCTATGTGCAGACATAACAGCCTATGAATATTGTCTCCTAGTCATTGTCTTTGTCCCAGGTTGCTTTGACAAGCTTGTGTGTTTCTAATGTAAAGTAAAGTATTTAAAAATTTCACGCATTGCAAAAATTATATACTTTTAGGGGTGTATATAGATTGAGTTGAATCAGATTAGGATAGTTTTTTGGACCAACTTGAATTTACATAGGTCGGGTTGGACCAGATTAGGATAGTTTTTTGGACCAACCCGAAAATTCAGGTTGGCCTTGCACTCAACCTTATCTGTTCTATTTTGAAGGGTCACCCAATCCAATTTTTTCAAGTTAGGTCATCAGGTTGGGATAGTTTGTTTTTCTTTTCTTTTTTTCTTCTTATTCTTCTTCTTCGCTTCCTTCCCTTCTACATTGAAAGAATTTGATACTTGTTGCTCCTTGTTCAATAAATTTTCATATTTTATACAAATGAACGTATAGTACATTAATAATTAAAAATTTCATAATCAAACCACAAACCTTCCATGCAAACATCTTTAGCATTTACCTTAAAATACAAGCATTGAATATTTCAATTAGAATCACCATAAATTCACTACAAATTTCAAAAGAAACTAGTTTAGATCATTCAAATGTTGAAGTTTAAAGTCAACATTCAAAATATTGAAAATCTACATTCAAATTTATTAAAAAAAAAAAAAAAAAAAAAAAAAAAAAAAAAACAAAACAAAACAAAAAAGCCCATGTTCAATAATACAACTATTAGCCTATTACAAGAAAAGTCTAAGCACCATTATGACATCGAGTGAATTTTATTCTTCATTTTTTGTCTTTTCACTCTTGAATGCCTGAAAAAAAAAAGAATATAAATACAAATATAATTATACAAATACAACTAACAAAATTAAGTAATAATATATTATGTTATGGTAGAAGAACTTACAATTAAAATCATCAATTTACTCAAAATTCAATCCATCATTTCAAAATTTGAGTCTTTTTTTTCTTCTTCTAAAATTCTAAAAGCTTTCTCAAACTTAATTGCATGTTCAAACATTAGATAAGTAGAATTCCATATATTGGACACATCTAAACAAACAAGAGCCTTACACTCAATTTTTTCTTGTTTCACACAAGCTTTAGATTTGGCCATTCTCTTAGGTGATTATTGAGAATGACCCACACTTACCCTTCTCTTGTTCAACATTGGAGAGTTAAGAGTGATTAGAGGGTATAAGTAGGAGAGCATCTCTAGAGACTTACAAAAGTGGGTAGAGGGATAGTAAAGAGTTTGTTCTCACACATGTGTCACTATTGTTGCTTGTTTGGTCAAATGGGCTCAGCTTGGGCTTGGGTGAAAAAAAGAAATAGTTTTATTTCTTTTTCTTTTTTAAACCCTCAAACTGTATTAAAATTTAAAAAAAAACGTTAAGGTTTTAATTTTTATTTTTTTCCAACGTTCTTCCTTCAATAGTCCATATCTGAAAATTATACACTCTTCATTTGCTTTCTTGATTTCGAATCTAAGCAAACTCTTTTCTCTCTTCTGATTCCAACTCTCTATCCAACGAGTGCACATTTGAAGTGGGACTTATATTAACCTTGGGGAGCAACTGGCAACAACAATTCGTACCATGGTCGTGTCGCATTTGCTTTCAAGGAGTGCTTTCCACGATACAACGAATAACCTCCATAATTGATGACGAACTACAATTTGAAAGCAAACTTACCAATCTCGATCAAATTCGAAAAAGTTCTTCTAGGCCTGTCTAAATTGAAGCCACTCGATGGAGCAATTATCGTCGTTGGTCCCAAAAGCTGTTGATCTTCTTCGAACAACTTGAGGTAGATTATGTTCTAACCATGTAGTGCCCTGCAAAATCCAAATCTGATGTCGATTCCTCCAAGGATGTCATAGATTCGGCTACCTTAAAGATGCTTCTACCGATCTAGGTCCAACTATGGACACTGAAAATTTCAAGAAGGATAATAAAACTGTCTGTGATCACCTGCTCAACCACATGACAGATTCATTGTTCAACTTGTTCATTGTCCATAAATCTGCAAAGGTGATCTAGAATACCCTAGAATCCAAATATGGAAGCAATGATGCTGGTAGAAAGAAATACGTGGTGCGCAAGTGGTTACAATTCTAGATGGCCGACGATAAACCAATCATGGAGCAAGTTCATGAATACGAAATTTAGTGGCCGATGTACTCTCTGAAGGCATGAAGAGGTGCAAGGTTCTTCAAGCAAATATGTTGCTTGAAAAGTTTCCATCCTCTTGGAGTGACTACTGTAATCACTTGAAGCACAAAAAAAAAGGATCTAATGCTGCAAGAGCTTATCGATCACATGCGTGCCGAAGAGGCGAACAAATAGAAAATAAGATGAACTATTTATCAATGAGTTTGGTTAATGCTACCCTTGTTGAATCTTCCAATGTGAAAGATAGATTCAAAGACAAAGGGAAACAAACAGCAAAGACATCGCAGAAGAAGGATCAATACAAGGGCGTTAGTTGACGAATTAAGAAGTCTAAAGTGATCTGTTATGTCTTTGGTGATGGAATGTACAAGCAAGCAATGGAAGCAATTAGAATTAATAAGCACTCTAATTACACTTAATTTGAGTTCTAAAAGCATGTAAACATGGTTTTATCAAAGAAGAGGGTTTCCAGAATAGTCACCTTTGAAGAATCTATCAAATCCAAGCTTCTCTCCACAAATTTGAACTTCAAATTGACAGTAGACCACCAAAAGTGTCTTCTCTACTATTCTCAGCCTTAAATTTGAGTAGTGCAACTCTAATTTAAACTAAAATGAGAAGGGAGATGGAGAAAGTTTGAGTAGAAATGTTTTCTACATAAAATTATCAAGTTCATCCAACATCCACACCTAACAAATCAAAATTGAAGAGTTTTATGCATCTGATACATGCATGATGAAGTATTCAGCTATCATACTGATAGCCATTTTAATTAGCATTATAAAAGTGGTATAGGTGTTTTTTTTAGATCAAGCCACAAAACCATGGAAATTTCCACTATTGAAAGTGGATTTTTCCAATAAAATTGATTTTCGATTTGTTTGATTTAATTCAAAATTAATCAAAACTTCTAAAATTGAAAAATAAAATCAATTTTTGATGTTAATTTAATATCAAATATTAAATTAATCAAACACCTAGGTTAAATCATGAATACAATTCATGTAATATTTAAATCAATATTTAAATACGTTTGACCTCTCTAATTTCGTTTAATTTCAACAAAATCAAATGTTGATTACATTGGATAAAAATTCAAACCCTAATTTGAATTTGAACATTTCAAATTCAACCCCTAATTTTCAATTTGAACACTTCAAATTGAAACCCTAATATTAGGGGTGTTCAAAAAAATTGAAGACCCGAAAAAATAGAGCAACCCAACCCAACCTAGCTGGTTTGGGTTGGTTCAAAAAAATGGTTTGGTTTGGGTTTTTTTCTAATAAACCCGAGTAGGTCGGTTTGATTCGCAGGTTTATAGGATAGAAATTCGGTTCGAACCAAACTGACCAAGAACCACAAGGCCCAGCCCACTCCCAGCCTAAATATATTCAGTATTAAATTCACGCTTCATTTCCATTCCAGCCTTTCAGCAATCAGTATCAACGCGCCATTTCCTTTTCGACACGTGGCCCTTGAAAATCGGAGGTTGTTTAACGTTTTGGTTTCCTTTCTTTACACATTTCAACTTCTAACTTCCCAGAAACTCAAATCTTGGTAGGTCAGTGACTTAGCAGTCACTCATCAGCCGTCACGTTTCAACTTCCCATTGATGTTTTGGTTTCCTCTTCGTCCGACTTCCAAGTCCGACTCTCTAATCCCATTGGGTTTCAGTTTCAACTTCCCACTGACATTTTGGTTTTCTCTCTGTCTGACTTCCGAGTTTAACTCTCGAATCCCATTGGGTTTCAGTTTCATATCCCGTTAGGTGTCAGACGTTAGCCACAGCCATTATCTCCCTCTCCGAGCCTCTTCCTCTTCGTTTCATATTTCCGAATCCCAGTCTCACAGACTCACACCTGTCTAGTTGCCACTGCATTTCCTGTCTCTTATACACATCTAGATGTGTATAAGAGACAGTATATATTCCTCGCTGGTTTATGGTTCACTTATGCTCACAATTTATTTTGTTTTCCTTTATTTGTTAATATTGTAGATGGAAGATAGTGAGTTGATCGACAATGAATCACCACCTATAAATATTCCCCATGCATATTCTAAACCATCGTAAATGACAGTCATTGGCAAGAGAAAATCAACTAGGCCATCATCTCCAGTGTGGGATCACTTTACAAAGATGGAAAGATCTAACACCGAAGGCATAAGATGCAAATGTAATTATTGTGATAAAGATTACGTTTGTGACACTTCTTCATGTGGAACTAGTACCTTATAGAAGCATTTGCGAAAACAATGCAAAAATTATCCATTTAGAGAGCAACCTAAAGGGCAAACCATACTAAAATTTCAACCGAATGAAACTGATGCTGAAGGTGCTATCAATATGAATTTTTTGTCTACTGCCTTTAGTCAACAAAGAGTTAGAAATGCATGTGCTAAGATGCTGGTATTGTCTGAGGTACCATGAGAGGTTTAAAGAATTGTGTAATATTGCATGTCCTAAATGTTGGGATTGGTGTCCTAATTCTCCTGAAGTCTCGTAGTTTGTAAACTGTACACATTGTTATGAATAAAATAAGAGTTATTTTATTTGGCATTTACTCATATCCAATAAATAAAGCTCCATGGTTATTGTATGTAAACTTAAGCATGTATATGAGATATACAAGTGAATCATGCCTTAAGTGATAACCTAAAAACGTCTGTAGTATAAGGATTAAGGAGTGATACTTGATCTTGGTGACACTACGGATATGACCCGCTTTGTAGAGGTTTGCAAGTGTTGTGAACTACTACAGATGGTATATCCTGACCATTTATGTGGAGACATGCGAGCGGGCATGTCCTATACAAAGAATTTGTATAAGACCGGACCACGAGATGACTAGTCTCTGTATATAATGTTGTTGATGCTTGAGACTTACATCTCACCTAAATGACCATAGGTGACATGACCTCAATCCTGAGTGTTTTTGGAACTCCTGCCTTTGAGAGCGGTTCTTTGATTAGTATGGGTGAGAGTGGCCAGATTGCCAACTCAACATGCTTACCTTTTTAGAGATTTGTCTGATTTGGGAGCTGGGAACTCAGTTACACAAGATGAAATTCACTCTTTCCCTGAAGCAAGGATAAGTAGATAAATTACTCCCTTAAAGGATGATTCCGGGTCTTGAACATAGTGACCACAACTTCTCTTTGGAAGAGAGGACTCAGTCATAGTAGGACTATGACTTATGTTCATTAGAGGGATCAGTGGTACTTAAAAAGTTAGATGTAACTATAGAGGCATGACGGTTATTAGTCCAACTGCATTTACAAGCGATCTGTGAAGGGTTATCGCACTATTGATTGGTTGATATGGACACAAAATATATCTGTAGTAAGAAGAGTACAGCTGTCGGTCTTTAGTGAAGTGTCTGACAGTTAAAAAATGGTGGATCTTGTGACTAAAGAGTTTAGTCAGTTATTCACGTACCGTTGGAGCTTCAAGCTACAGGTCCATATGGTCCACTTGGTAGCTCAATGGATTCAAGTTGAGAATCAATTCTTGGTGTTGATTTGAAATGTTCAAATTGACAAGCAGAAATTCGATTATATATGATATGATCGGTGTGATGTATGAGATACATCAAGTGGAGGATTAATATAAATGAGATTTACATTAAGTACCATAAATAGAACAAGAGCTAGGTTTATATGTTTCATGAGATGAAATATTAAAACTATAGGTTATAAATATAATATGGTAAGTTGGTTATCATATATATTTATAATAATATTCATTATTAGATAATTATCTCTTTTTCTCTAACCGTGAGATGAAAGAAAAAAATATTTTCCTAATTTTAGTAGATGTGAGAGTTGCTATTCTCGGAAACTCACTCACAGATCCCTGTCAGGTGAATAGGATTCACTAAACGATAGCTGAAGAGACTAAACGATCGTAGAGTGACACTACTCAATAGTTCACTCAGCTGATTGTAGTTAAACGATCACGAAGCTTTTGCTATACGATTACGGAGCATTTGCTAAAAGTTTAGACATTCGTCTATACGATAGACTTCTGTCATCTCCCACTTGCTCAATCGTTTACATGATTGTCATTCCTCCAATCTCTTCGTCTAACCAAATCCACATGAGCCCACATTTCTGGATTCTCATACCAAGAATACCAAGGTAGCCATTGTGGTGGTGTCTTACTCAACTCGACGTATTCCAAGGTTTTTGGAGGCCGTTCGTTGGGTTCGTGATCTTGGAGATCGTTGTGTTCGAGTGGGCTATTGATTGTGTTGTGTTACGGTCCCTGTGTTCGAGCATTCGTGTGTTGCAGTCTTGGAGATTGAACAAGCATTCGTGATCGAGGGATTTCCCTTGATCTTATTGAAAGCATGCTATAATTTTGTATTGTGTATGATCGGTTAGTTTCCATTTCTTTATTGTAATTGTGTATGTTCAAATACGAATGGAATTTTGGAATGATCATTCCGTTGCTCATGGAAATCCTCATGTCTGATTTCCTTCACTAAGTTTGACATTCCTTCAAGAATCACAATTGTTAGGGATATTTATCAACTGTATGTAGATGATTTTTTTTTTAAATCAACTTTAATAAAAAATGGTCAAAGAGTGAGCCTAACAACAGATACTTGGACTTCCTTACAGAACATCAATTATATGATTCTTACAGCACATTTTGTTGATTCTGAATGGAATTTACAGAAAAGAATATTGAATTTTTGTCAAGTGCCTAATCATAAGGGAGAGACAATTGGTAAAGTAATTGAATGTTGTTTATAGGATTGGGGTATTGATAATGCAACTTTAAATGATTCAACAATCTCATATATGAAGAGAAAACTAAAGATTTGGAAGTCCCTTATTTTGGATGGTGAATTCTTGCATATGAGATGTTGTGCTCATATTATGAACTTGATTATCAATGATGGATTGAAAGAATTGCATGATTCGATAGTTAGTTACGAAATGTTGTAACATATGTTAGATATTCTCCTAAGTAATAAAAAAAATTTAGATTACTTTGGGCATGAAAAGATTGAATCTAAAGCCCTTGTTTGTCTGGATGTGTTTACAAGATGGAATTCAACATATTTGATGCTTGATCATGCTTTAAAATTTGAAAAGATGCTTAGAAGAAGAGGATGAAGATTTTGTACATCACTTTACTGAAGATGAGAATGAAAAGAAAAGAAAAGGGCCACCGGCCTTAGCCGATTGGAACCATGTTCGAACATTTGTCAAATTTTTGAAGATGTTTTACGATCTTACATTGAAGGTTTGTGGCTCAACTTGTATCACCTCTAGTACATTTTTTCATGAACTTTGTGAGATTCAATGATGTTTAATAGGTTGGAGCCAAAATGTGAAAAATGTGATATATACTATGGCTTCCAATATGAGAATGAAATTTGATAAGTATTGGGAATCTCTTGACAAGATGAACAAAGTGTTGTTTATAGCTATTGTGCTTGATCCACGATAAAAGTTGGTCCTTTTGTTTCATAAGTATCTATGGGGATGGAGTTGTTAGAACAATGACTAATGAGGTGAAGAAATATATCTTTAGTGAGAAGAGTGCAGCTGTCGGTCTTTAGTGGAATGCTTGACAGTTAACAGATGATGGATCTCATGACTAAAGAGTTTAATCAGCTATTCATATACCATTAGAGCTTCAAGCCATAGGTCCATAAGGTCTCCTTGGTAGCTCAATGAATTCAAGTTGAGAATCTGTAACGCCCGGATCCTTAAACCTTATGATCCGACTGCTACGACATGCATACTTAGACTTTTCTATCATGAGATGAGTTTTGGTTGAAATTTCAAAGAACATATCTAAATTTTATTAATTAGATAGAAAAACTATCTAGAAATTTATTTATCAAAACACCAGGATCCATAAAACATTAGCGTGGTGGTACAAAATGCATGTGCCTATAATAGTGAGTTTGATGGTTGGCCATTTGAGCGACGTCCAACTCTGCCCTCTACGCTGTGTTCTTACCTACAAAGTCTGTAAAAATATAGGATGAGTACATAATATACCCAGTAAGTAGTTCTCACGTAGGGTAGTGACCAAATGCACAATCACAAGCAACATGTCATGAAAACATATGATTGGGACCGAAAACGTATAATAACATAGATCAAATCCTTATCTCCACACACGAGCATGTAGTCCCTTGTTCTTCAAAGACACTTGAAGATCGTCTTGACCACCATCCAGTGATCTAATCCTGGATTGGACTGGTAACGACTAACAATCCCTACTGCATAGCAAATGTTGGGTCTGATACACAATATTGCATACATTAAGCTTCCAACAGCTAAAGCATAGGGAATCCTTCTCATCTCCTCAACCTCTTGAGGTGTCTTAGGACATTGATCCTTAAACAAAATGATTCCATGCCTGAAAGGTAACAAACCCCTCTTGGAATCCTGCATCCTGTACCTGATTAACATTTGATCAATGTATGATGTCGAGACAAGGCTAACCTCTTATTCTTACGATCCCGAATAATCTCGATCCCTAGAACATAATGTGCCTCACACAAATCTTTCATTTTGAATTGGGCGGCTAGCCATTTCTTAATGTTAGTAAAAAAAAACCCTACGTCATTCCTAATGAGTAGAATATCATCCACATACAGTACCAGGAAAACTACTAAGTTGTTTATGATCTTCTTGTAAACACAAGCTCATCAACGTTCTGATCAAAGCCAAATGATTTGACCGCACTGGCAAATCTAATCTTCCACGATTGAGACGCTTGTTTTAGCCCATAAATGGACCTATTAACCTTGTAAACACTTTGCTCTTGATCTGGAACTATGAACCCCTCTGGTTGAGCCATGTAGATGGTCTCCACAAGATTACCATTAAGAAAGGCAATCTTGACGTCCATTTGCCATGTCTCATAATCATAAAATGTGGCTATTGTCAGAAGTATTATGATAGACTTCAACATGACAACAGGTGAGAAAGTTTCCTCATAGTCCACTCCCTCAACCTGGGTATAACCCTTTGCCACAAGTCTAACCTTAAAAGTTTGCACCTTTCCATCTACACCTTGTTTTTCCTTGTAGATCCACTTACACTCAATAGGTTTTACCCCATCAGGCTGATCCACAAGTTCCCAGACATTATTGAAGTACATAGACTCCATTTTTTGGTTCATGGTTTTAATCCTCTCATCCTTGTCAACATCCTCCATTGCTTGCTTATAAGACAATGAATCCTCGACCCCATCATTAGAAATGACGTTCTAGGCTTCAATTAAGCCTATGTAGCATTCCGATGAGTTTATAACCCTCCCACTACGTCGAGGCAATCTCAACTCTTGAGATGGTTGACTAGATGAACCAACCTCAACAACTCTTGTTGATTTGTCAGTCTGTTCAACAACATTTGTTGTACCCTCAGTAGTCTTAATCTTACTAGAAGTCTCACGTAAAACAAGCTTACTTCATGGTTTATGATCCTTGATGTGGTTTTCTTCTAAGAAGATAGTTTTTTTAGAAACAAACACTTTGTTTTCACTTGGATCATAGAAGTCTCCACCCCTCATTTCCCTAGGGCAGTCTACAAAAAGGAAAACTTTCGAACGTGGTTCCAACTTCTTTGGGTTAGTCACAAGCACGTGGGCTTGACACCCTCCAAATCCTAAAGTGGCATAAACTACCTTTACGGCCTCTCCACAACTCAAAAGGTGTTTCAGATGAAACACCTTTTGAGGGAATGTTGTTCATAATATAACATATAGTCTCCACTACAAAACTCTAAAACGAGTCTGGAAGATGAGCATAACTCATCATAGACCGAAACATGTCTAACAAGGTTCTGTTTCTTTTTTTTTTTGATACACCATTCTGTTGAGGTGTACTTGGGGCCAAGAGTTGGGACGTAATTCCATGTTCTATCATATAGTTTTTGAATTGGAGGTCCATATACTTTCCACCACGATTAGATCGTAGTATTTTTATCTTCTTACCGAAAAACTTTTCAACTTCAGCTTTATACTCCTTGAACTTGTCAAAGGCTTCAGACTTACATTGCATTAGGTATAGATACCCGTACCTTGAATAATCATCTATGAAAAAGATGAAATATTCATACCCACCTCGAGCTCTAACACTCATCGGACCACAAAGGTTTGAATGTACAAGCTCCAAGGCTTCCTTGGCTCTGTAACTTTTCCAGTAAAAGGTCGTTTAGTCATCTTGCCTTCGAGGCATGATTCACACACTAACAATGAGTTTTCTTCTAAACTCTTTAGAAGTCTACATTTCATCAATTGCTCAATCCTATTGAGGTTGATGTGACCTAACCTTAGATACCAAAGGTGAGTGTTTTCCTTAGAAGAAACCTTTGGTCTTTTAGCTGTTGTCGCTGTACTGAACATTTTAGTATTAAACAAGGCTTTTATAACTAACGACCTTACTACATACAAGTTATTTTCCATTGAACCAAAACCAATCTCCATCCCATTCTTAAAAATAAATACTTTACTCTTAGAAAAAGAGACGATATAACCTTGTTCAATGAGACAAGAAATCGAGATTAAGTTTCATATAAGGAACTACAAAAACATGATCCAGTAACAAATAACATTTCTTGTCCAAAAATAACTTCAGCCTGCCTATAGCAGCAGCTGAAACAACCTCACTAGTAGATTCGAAGAGTCATCACTCCTTGCGGCATGTTTGCCAGGAACTGAATCTTTAGTAAGAGAAACTGACGTGATTAATAGTACCGAAATCAAGGATCTAGGCAGAATCATCATTCTCTACCAAACACGTTTCCAAGACCAATAAATCATATTTACTATTTTTAGACTTTCTCCTCTTTTGGAGAGTAGTGGGACCAGCATCAAAACCTAAATAAGCACCAAGTTCCATTTCAGAGAACAGTTCTTGTCGATAAACTTTAACAGAGTCAGCAACACTTGCTTTCTCTTCCTGAAGGTTAACTTGGGAACTGTACTACTGGTTTTGTCATCTATCCCTTTGTGCTAGAAAGGTAAGAACTGATGTTCAAACAATTCTTACAACAAGTCCATGATCTCACGTGCAATGACCATGTTCTCAACCCTTTTGGCCAAAGCATCAGGTATGCTAGCTAATATGTGAAGTCGGGCCAATGAATTATCCTTCATCCATACCTCATATGCATTATGAACACTTTGCAATGCATCAAGGGTCAGGACTTGAGAAAACTCCTCAACCATGACAAACTCGAGGTCGTTTACCATAAAATACGTTTTACAAGACTCTTTCCACTGTATTAAATCAGTCAAACTAGAGGCATTGAACGGAAAATCAAATATGTTGCTGAAAAAACAAATACATTGACCTACATTAGGATTTAAAGAAATACTCGTTGAAAAACATACAACCTCCAATACGATTTAGCAAAACTAACATGAACCACATGTGACATCTAGTTTCCAATGATGCTTCAAAGGTTTAGGACAAAAGTCGTCGAAGGGTGGTCAATTTATCCCTCCTCTGAATTGATACATTCTCAACCAACCATTAATACGAGGATAAATTTTGCTCCTATAACGACTAACCATCATTGATTTGGTCAAGAAATCATTAACTTACTTAACAATTTCTCGTAAATGTGACCCGTCATTTTAGGCCCTAGAGTTCCATCCCAAGTAGCCAATCTGAAGGGAAAAAAACTGATTGGGGCAAAAACTAAAGTGACCCTATCCATTTCTGGAGTTCACTGATGCGTTGTGAAAGTGATGAAATAATGGTGTATAATTGCGATGGTGGTTTATGTGCTGCACATGCAAGTTTTCCTAGTAAAACCCAAGTATAAATCTTACTAGGTTTCCCAGTAAGTCTAGGGTCGAACAGAGGGACTATTGAGATACTTATGCGTTAGTAAATTTTAATTCCTTTGCGGTGACAAAAACAAATAAGTTGGGTTGGTGTGTTGTTTTAAGTATAGATCCTATGCGGCAGAATTGAGTAAAGAGTTGATGATAGTGAAAGTTACAATGAGTATGTGGGGAACGATTTGAGAAGGGATTTAGCTAATACTTCCTAAGATTGCATTCAAGTTATGTGATCATGCTACACACACATAACAACATGTCATCTCTCAATGCAAATGCCATAGTTCTTAACTCTAGGACGCATGTGATGTATATGATAATGTTGATAGGACTTATGTCTAAGCCTTTATTCTTGTCTATGTGATGATGAATGACACACACATACATAAGGTGACCGCATACTATCATATACTATTTCTAGGGTGAATGCGATGCATAATAGAAAACAGAACTTATCTCTAAGTCTCTATCTCTTGCTTATGTGGTTCTAATCTGACTCTCTCAAGCCTAGATTCTAACTTGACCCTCTCAAGTCTAGGTTCTTTCTTTAGACTACTCTCTCAAGTATCTCTAAAGGGTGAAGGACGCATACTTAAGACAAGATGATCGCATAAAGTGAAGATCTTAGGTCATGCTAGCTAAATGATTCTCAACCCATTCAGAAATTTAGCTACTCATGCGAAATATGAAGAGATTGAACAGATGTTGAGATGCAAGTTCCATTTTTTAAATAAAGTCAGAATACAAAAAACAATGGAAAGTAGGGATAAGAAGCCCGGTAGCAATGTCTTGCTTCCCAAGGCTTTTATACTGTCTTTTTACTCTACTTTGTCCAGAAGAATATCCTTGCTCTTGCAAGTGTCAGCCCTCTCTCCATTTGTAGCGCCTCCTAACAGTCTTTCGAGCTATCCAAAAGTGATTTCTACTGTGTCCACTCGATATAATCATGATTGGTAAGTTAACCCTTTATAGGTTGTCCGTAATAACGGCTGGGTCAATTGTTTTGTGATCTGATCATCAAACTGTGTCCCTCTTGAGCCAATGAGAGGGCAGGCCCCCTTGTTCAAGACCCAGAGTTGATACATAAGGGAACAACCTCTCTACTATACCTGAAAGTGGGTAGGAGATAATTCCATCGTGCACCTTATGTCCCTAGCCATCTACCCAGTTTTACCCTTGAAATGAGAGGTTTATTGAGTCAGCGTTGTTGAGCCAACCCTCACCTACGCAAATCTAAGGATAATCCCGAATAAACAGGAGTTCATAGTTAGCTCTGGATTAAGGTCAAGTTACCTAGGTCATCGCTTTGAAATAATCAGTCTTAAACAGTAAACAGTGTTAGAAAGTAAGAGTGACTTATTTTGTGGTCCAATCTTGTGCAAACTCATTGCACATGACGCCCCCACTTTTCATGTCATAACATGTATGAATTAGGATCACTTCGTTTGTAGTACTTACAACTTTTTGTAACAATTACAGAGTGGGCTGCATCCAATAGTGTTACCAAAATAAGACACCCAACCTTATCAATATACTATAGACCATTTTGACTATTTACTCAAACCTGGTCCATTTTTATGTCTCTACATAAAGTTCAAGTACTCATGTAATAGTCATGGATCTTTTAGTTTATTGGATTTATTTCTAAAATGAAATAAGAAATTCATATACTCAATAACAACTTATTGAATTTTTAGAAATAAGTTTATTCTTTACAAACCACGAGTTTTTAGGACATAAAACCTAACAAAAATCTCATCTATCTTAAAGGAAAACACATGGAATTCTTAAAAAATTACTAACCTTTACAAAAACATTCTTTTTGATAAAAATACGTCACTAACGCATCCCATCATAGGATTTCAATAAATTTCACTAAGTGTCACAGGCTCACTAATGCAAAGGCATGCGTCTGAAGGACTCCACGCATAGCAGATACATTGGTTCGAGCTGTTCCTATTAAATCACCACTTACAAGTATGGGTATCTAAATGTCGGTGTCTGAAAAGCAACTGAAATGGCAGGTGGCTGACCAGGACATGGAAATTAATGTTGTCATATCACAAGTGCTGAGGGGAAACACCTATAAATAGAAGACTTGCAATCGGAAAAAGCAACATAACATAGATAGAGCATCTTAGAGCTTAGGTTATAGTAGTTTTGCTGCTGCAAGAAGATCACGGGAGGAAAAGAACCATCACCATTGTTGATCAAGGAGAATTGAAGAGAACCAAGATCAAAAGAGAACTTTTCTTCATTTCTTTAACAAGTTGGTTGTACACACATTAAGATCAAGCCAAAGAGGATAAGAAATTAAACTCTGTGGCTTGACTCTTTTCTTTTTACTTTATTTCCATTCATCATTCCATGCGATTAAGTGTGTTATTGTAAAGACAATTTCGATCTTTAACAAATCATGCATTTGATCCATTCACATTTGCCTCGGCTTACAATCTCCGTGTTAAATGCGTTTGTGACTTTGTACATGCTAAAATTCTAAAAGCTTTAATCATTTTGATCATTTGGTTGAATTTACCTCAGCTAAACCATTCGAGAGAATAATATAGCTAGAAACGCATCAAGTCAGAACGAATAGTAGCTTTAGAGATAAAGATACTTGTACTTTATTGTTTTCTATAACCAATGCATGCACCCTAGAAATAAGAACATGTGGCATTTGCATTGAGAAATGTTGAATGATTAGATAAACAAAAACCCAACTCATTGACATACATTTGATTGTAAACACACATCTTTCATCTTCATTCCTACCCACGCTCTTTCGTTTTCATCTTACTTGGATCAACACATTCACTTATCACTTAGCACCATTCCTTCATTGAACCTTATATTTCACTTGAACTCTTGTTTCTTCTTGTACGCATGCAGTAAATTAGTGTAGATAACTTTGCCAGTATTGATTTAGAACCTTTCTATATCAGTGCAACATAAGGCTTGCGTTAGTCTAACCTAAATCCCTGTGTTCGAACCTGTACTTATCGAGAACCTGAATTAGATTTATACTTGGATCTAGCTCAAGGTAAAGCTTGTATGCATTAGCGAGAGAGTGTAAAACATCACCCATTCTTCTCACCTAGAGAAGTCAGTTACCATTTATCTTCATTTAGATCAATCTTATCTTCCATTTACACTTATAATACACTCTTAGCGCACATCAAGAAACCACGAACACCTACCCATGCTAAGTTCCTAAAGGACATTATGTCCAAGAAAAGGAACATAGGTAAATATGAGATGGTGGCCCTAACACAAGACAACAAAACGATAATTCCTCCAAAGATGCAAGACCCTGGGAGCTTTACAATACCTTATTCAATTGACGGAATTTATAATGGACACGCTTTATGCGACCTAGGAGCAATCATAAATTTGATGCCCTTGTCAATTTTTAAACGATTAGAGATTGGAAAAATTACTCCCAACACAGTTACCCTTCAGTTAACGGATTGATCCCTCGTGCAATCGGAGGGGAAGCTAGAAGATGTGTTAGTTAAGGTGGATAAATTTATCCTCTCTGTGGACTTCATTATACTTGATTACGAGATAGATAAAGATGTCCTCATTATCTTGGGATGGTCATTTCTCTCCATTGGAAGAGCCCAAATCGATGTACATAAGGGAGAAATCACAATGCATGTCAATGGCCAAAAGCTAAAGTTCAACATCATTAAGGTTGATGAACTATCCAGACGAATTAAGTTCATATGATATAGATGAAGAGGGCCCTGCAGCTTTGATTGGGGAACTGATGAAGAAATAGGATCGAAGGAAAAACCTATTGCTTCAGTTGAATCATGTTATGCGATGATAGAAATCTAGAAAAATTGTGAATCGTTGAATATAGATGAGAGAAAAAGCACGAACTCGTCCTTACTTGAACAACCTCCAATTTTGGAATTGAAAGTTTTGCCTGTCCATTTGAAGTATGCATTCCTTGGGCAGCATAAGACCTTACCATTTATTATATCAGCCACATTTTCCAAAGAAAAAGAAGCAGCCCTACTAGAGGTATTGAAGAAGTACATTAAGGCAATAGGGTGGCTCTTATTGACATTAAAGGTGTAAGTCCATCCTACTGCATACATAAAATCAGGCTTGAAGAAGGACAGAAAGGCTCTATTGAACCTCAACGCAGGTTGAACTCTGCGATGAAAGAAATCGTTAAAAAGAAAATCATTAGGAGGTTAGATGCAGAAATTATTTTCCCCATTTCAGATGGTACATGGGTTAGCCCAGTGCAATGTATTCTAAAGAAAAGGGGGATGAAAATTGTACCCAATAAGAAAACTGAATTAATACCAAGGCGCACATTCACTGGTTGGAAGATTTGCAATGATTACCGAAAACTCAATGCAGCGACCAAAAAGGATCACTTCCCCTTGCCCTTCATTGACCAAATGTTGGACAGGTTAGCAGGGAATGACTACCTTTTCTTTTTGGATGGATACGTGGGGTATAATCAAATAATAATTGTACCTGAGGATCAAGAAAAATCAACTTTCACATGTTCGAATGGGACATTTGCCTTTCGACGCATGCCTGTTTGACTATGCAACGCCCTTAGCACCTTTCAAAGGTGCATGATGATTATCTTTTCAGATTACCTTGAGGAGTCTGTAGAAATATTCGTGGATGATTTTTCAGTCTACAAAAGGACGTACAAAGTATGTCTAGAAAATATGGAAAAAAATCCTAGAGAAGTGTGAGGACGCGAATTTGGTTTTGAATTGGGAGAAGTGTCATTTCATGGTAACTGAGGGAATTTTTCTTGGACACAAAGTTTCCAAATCCAGCCTAGAAGTTGATAGAGCAAAAATTGAGGCCATTAAAAAGTTACCACCACCTACAAATGTGAAGACTCTGAGAAGTTTCCTAGGACATGTTGGTTCTTTTGAAGATTGGTCAAAGATTTTTCAAAGATTGCTAGACCGATGAACATGTTGGTAGAAGCTGATAGACCTTTTGATTTTGACGCCAGTTGCCTTAACACAATTGAAAAATTAAAGAATGCGCTAGTCTCAGCTCTAGTTCTGATTACACCCGATTGGATAAAACCATTCAAGCTAATATGCAATGCCAGTGTATATGCGATGGGTGTAGTTTTAGCTCAACGAATAGGAAAGGTTCTTCATCCCATCACATACGCAAGTAAAACTCTTCATAGCACTCAGGAGAATTACACTACTATTGAAAAAGAGCTGCTGGCGGTGGTCTTCACCATGGAAAAATTTAGACCTTTTCTGTTGCGGTCGAGGGTTATCATCCACATAGACCATTCAGCTATCAAATACTTGATGACAAAGAAAGATGCGAAGCCAAGACTGATCAGATGGGTTCGACTACTTCAAGAGTTTAGTATAGAAATAATAAATAGAAAAGGGTCAGAGAATAAAGTCATAGATCATCTGTTGCGACTTGAAAATCATGAAAATGATTGCATCCAACCCACTGTAAACGCCTCCTTCCCTAATAAACTGCTATTAAAGATCGATGATTACTTGCCCTGGTATACAGACATCGTCAATTTCCTTGTCTAAAAAAATTTCCTATACATCACGACAAAAGAAAAGGCTCATGCACGACTGTAAATTCTATTATTGGGACGAGCCTAACCTGTACAAAAAAAGCCCTCACCAAATTTTGAGGCAATGCATTCTCGAAACAGCATTTCAACGCATCATATATCAATGCCATGAATCTCCCTACGGTGGGCATTTTGGAAGTCAACATACGACTTCAAACGTGTTGCAAAGTGGATATTGTTGACCCACCTTATTCAATGATGCACGCGAATATATCATGAAGTGTGATAGGTGCCAGCGCATCGGGAACATTTCAGAAAATAATGAAATGTCGATGAATGTTATTTTGGAAATGGAATTACTTGATGTTTGGGGGATCAATTTTATAGGTCCATTTTTGCCATCCAATGGCCACAACTACATCTTGTTAGCTATTGACTATGTATCTAAGTGGATAGTGGCGATCTCATGTGCTTCAAACGAGGCGATCACTGTCTCAAAATTTTTACAGAGAAACATCTTTACTCACTTTGCACTCCGCGTGCTATTTCAAGGGATGAAGGCACACATTTCATCAATTGCATTATTGATAAGCCTCTGGTCAAATACAACGTTCATCACAGAATAGCCACAGCTTACCACCCCCAGACAAATGGCCAAGCTGAAATATCCAATAGGAAAATTAAGACAATACTTGAGAAAGTTGTCAATCCGATGCATAAAGATTGGGCACAAAGACTAGACGAAGCGTTTGTTGGGATTGGTGTCCTAATTATCCTGGTAGTCTCGTAGTTTGTGAACACTTTGTGAACATATTGTTATTAATAAAATAACTGTTATTTTATAAGCATTTACTCAATCTAATAAACTAAGATCCATAGTTATTTTATGTAACTTAAGCATGTATGTAAAGACATACAAGTGGATCATGTCTTAAGTAATAACCTAAATGGTATGTAGTATAAGGATAAAGGAGGGATATCTTATCCTGGTTACACTACGGATACGACCCGCTATGTAGATGTTACAAGTGTTGTAAAGTGCTACAAATGGTCTGATCCTGACCATTCATGTGGAGACATGCAAGCGGGGATATCCTATACAAAGAGTTTGTATAAGACCGGACCACGAAATGATTAGTCTCGTTACATAACGCCGTTGATAATTGAGACTTACATTTCACTAGGAGATCATAGGTGACATGACCTTAATCATGAGTGAGTTGGGAACTCCTGCTCATGAGGGCAGTCCTTTGATTTGTATGGGTGAGAGTGGCCAGATTGCCAACTCAACAAGCCTACCATTTTGGGGATTTGTCTGATTGGGGAGCTGAGAACTCAGCTACACAAGATGGAATTCACTCCTTCCACGAAGCAGGGGTAAGTAGATAAATTTCTCCCTTAAGGGCTGATTTGGGTCTTGAACATAGTGGTCACACCCTCTCTTTGGAAGAGAGAACTCAACCATAGTAGGACTATGACTTATTGTTCATTAGAGGAATCAGTGGTCTTAATTAGTTAGATGTAACTACAGGGGAAAAACGGTAAATTGGCCCAGTTGTACTTACGAGCGATTTTTGAAGGGTCATCACACTGTTGACTGGTTATACTCAATGGACACAGAAATATATCTGTAGTGCGAAGAGTGCAGCTGTCGATCTTTAGTGGAGTGACCAACAGTTAACGGATGGTGGATCTCATGATTAAAGAGTTTAGTCAGTTATTTATGTATTGTTGGAGCTTGAAGCTATAGGTCAATAAGGACCCCTTGGTAACTCAATGGGTTCAAGTTGAGAATCAGATTTTGGGTTAGTTTGAATTGTTTAAATTAACGAGAGGAAATTTAATTATATGTAATATAATTCAATTAATTCAATTATATGTGATATAATTGGTATGATGTATTAGATACATTAATTGGAGGAATTAATATAAATATGATTTATATTAAATACCATAAAATAAAAAAAGAACTATAGTTTATATGTTTCATATGATGGAATATTAAAACTATAGGTTATAAATATAATATAATAAGTTGGTTATCATATTTATTTATAATATATTAATTATATGATAATTAATTTTTTTCTTTAATAACCGATTGAGTGGGAGGTTATTGAAAGTTATGGTAAATGTGAGATAAAAGGAAAATCATTTTCCAAAATCAATTGAAGAATTATTCATTTCGGATTTGATCTCACAAAGGCTATCGAGTAAAATAGTTTTACTAAACGATAGTATATACGATTGAGTACTGAGTTTACTATACGATAATTACTTGATTACTTGTTACTACACGATCGAGTAGCAAAGTCTATACAATAGGCTTCCTTTTACTAAACGATCAAGTATCTAGTCTATGCGATAGACTTCATCCATCTCCCACTTACTCGATCGTTTGCTTGATTGTCTATCTCCTCCTTTCCTTTATCCAAAGTCACAAAGAGCCCACAACTCCTGGATTCTCTCATCGAGAATACTAAGGTAACTCTTGTGGTGGTGTTCATGTTCAGTTCGAGGGTCAAGGATCAAGTTGGACTCAATAGTGATCGAGGATTCTTCAGTTCATGCTGTTTGCGTTCGAGTATTTCTTTGGACTCGTTGGAGTTCAATTGAGGGATACTTGAAGAAAGGTTCTTCAAAGGTTTGCATACTCGATCCTTGTATTTTCATTTATAAGTAGCAGGCTTGTAATTTACTCATTAAGCATAATCGTTTCTCGTTGGACAGTAATTGTTGTATTCTTTCTCAATGGGATTTGGAACGATCCGCTTTCGCTCACTGGAATGTTTTAGATTTCCTTCAATTGGTATCAAAGCCAAGTTGTTATGATATTCCAAATTGCATTGTTATATTGAACTTATTTTACAGTCGTGGTGGGTTTTAAGTTTATTCTACAATGCATTTAAGCATTAAGTGTGTTTTTGGACGGTTTGATGGATGTTTCGGGATAATAGCCTCTGTTTTAAAGCTTTATTTTACATTTTAAAGTTAATTTGTAAGGGCCCTTGCATTTTTTGGCATAATTAATTTGCTATCGAGTCTATATTCAAAGATCTTAAAGTGTCTTGAGTTGTTCGTGGTGAAGTTTCAAAGAAGCATGGAGATGCTGTTCTCATCGAGGAAAAAGAAGACCAAGTGTTGGTCGTATCGTGTAGCCCAGGCTAAACGATCATTTAGATTTGGCTAAACGATCGAATAGAAAAGTTATAACTTAATCGTGTAGAATTTACTAAACGATCATATGGCTGATGCTAAACGAACGAGTAAAGTGTTTACTCGATCGGTTTGTGTTGGCTACTTGATCGTGTAAACGATGGAGGTAAACGATCGCATAGAGTATATGATACTCGTTTCATGGTAGGCGCATGCACTAAACGATCAAGTAGGTTAGCATGCTTCATCGTATAGTCACTGGCTACTCGATCACTCGGTAAGTATTACTCGGTGTTTGCTCCTCGATCGTCTAAATGATCATGCTTCATCGCATAGTTGTCGTCTACTCGATCGTTTAGGCTTGCGTTTAAACTC
Source organism: Benincasa hispida (assembly GCF_009727055.1). Classification (NCBI taxonomy): domain Eukaryota; kingdom Viridiplantae; phylum Streptophyta; class Magnoliopsida; order Cucurbitales; family Cucurbitaceae; genus Benincasa; species Benincasa hispida. Next base: position 6,078,571 of record NC_052351.1, on the reverse strand, counting down.
GGTGTGTTACATGATCGAGTGGCCTTCATGCTTCATCGCATAGTCAAAGGTACTTGATCATTGCTACACGATCGTGCTTACTCGACCAACGTTACTCGACAATCACATGAAGAAGCTACACCCGGTTCACTCGGGTGGTTCAAGACCTGGTTCACTTGTTTGAACTGATCGACTCGATGGTTCAATGTAATAGTTTGTTTTATTTTGGATTTTGAGGCATATTATTCCGGTCCATCATATCTTTTTTAATGTACATGAGATGTATGTTAGTTTATATGCCATAATGTATGACATATAGATTTAAAACCCACCTTAGGTTATGCATTTTTTTCATACATCATATATTATAATTGTTATGATATAGTAGATTGCTTGATTAAATTCCATTAATGCATGCTCATGCATCATATAATATAAGAGTTATATTTATGCATGCATTAAGCATATTCATGCATCATCTTTATATTATGTGTTATAGTATAAGGGTGTATGAGAGCATGTATGCTTGGTTCATTATAACAGTTATATAAAAGTAGTAATGAATGAACAATACATAGAGCATGACACTTAGGTTTATTTATAAGAGTTATAAAGGCTTTGAGAATGTGTTGCTTCACATTGTGGTTGGTTTTGATTGTTTCATTTTTTATAAGTGTTATAATTAATGAAATTAGAATTAAAATCAATAACCAAGAGTTGCATGCAAACTTAGGTAAAATCATGTTTTAAAAGGGTTTTAAAATTTGATTGAGATAGACCTAAGTTCATGGTTCTAATGAGATTAGAAACCTAAGTTTAATCTTTTAAATCGATTTAATAGGATTAAATTGATTTCCATAAGAGATTAAATTTGTAATAAATCTATCTATAAGGGACCTTTTGTCAAAGGCGGGTTCTGGCTAGGCTGGGGTATTTAAGCTGACGGAAACAGAACACCCCTACCTGGGAACCTATCTGAAAAGGTGCATTAGATAGATTTGCTACAAACATGCAACAATTGATTATATGTTCGTTAAAATGTTTAATGAATGATGATAAAAAGTTATTTAACCAAGTAAGAGTTACTTTTGAGCAAACCTAAACAATCACTTAGTTAAAATAATTAGCCATGTTCTTTCTATGTAAACTAAACCCTAGGTTCTTAAAATACTCAGTGGGAGAAAAAGATGTATGTGATATGTCAATTCCACTCATGTTTCTCCCTGAATGTTCATGCCGTGAGATTCATGCTTGGCCTCGTGGCGCCCTGTGAGCATCCCCCTTCGGATGGTGTTTGTATGGGTCAATATCAAAGTGAACAGAGAGAGTACTTATAGTAAATGGGTGAAGGATGTATGTCAACATGTCCTGTCATCTCCTTCATTGGTTTGCACCGTATCTTCTTGCACGACCTCGTGGCACCCTAGGAGTATCCCCCTTTGGATGGTTTGTGTGGTTGGTTAATATTAAGGTGAACTCCAGAAATGGATAGGGTCGCTTTAGTTTTTGACCCAATCGGATTTTTCCCTTCGGATTGGCTGCTTGGGGCAAAACTCTAGGATCTAAAATAAAGGGTCACACTTACGTGAAATTGTTAAACAAGTTAATGATTTCTTAACCAAATCAATGATGGCTAATCAATATAGAAACAAGAATATTTCTGGTGTAATGATTGGTTGAGAGTGTCTCAATTCAGAAAAGGGATAAATTGACTATTCTTTGGTGGCTTTTGTCTTAAACCACTGAAGTGTCATTGCAAAACTAGATGTATTACGGGGTTCATTTAGTTTTTGCTAAACCAGATTGGATTTGTTTTCAAGAGTATTTGCTAAAATCTAACGTAGATCAATATGTTTGTTTTTTCAGCAACATGTCATTGTATGCTTTTTCGTTAGTTGCCTTTTCTAATTTCACCAATTACATACATTGGAAAAAATCTATTAAAACGTATTTTGTGGTAAACGACCTTGATTTTGTCATAGTTGAGGAGTGTCCTCAAGTCCCGACCTCTGATGCATCGCGAAATGTTCGTAATGCATATAATGTGGATGAAGGTTAATTCGTTGGCTCTACTTCACATTTTGGCTAGCATACCTGTTGCATTGGCCAAAAGGGTTGAAAACATGGTTATTGCACGTCAGATCATGGACTTGTTGTAAGAATTGTTTGAATGTCAGTTCTCACTTTTTGAGCAAAATGGGATTGATTACAAAAAAAACCAGTAGTGTCAGTTCAAAGATAATCTTCAGTCTTTCTTGAATGTCAAGGGACTAAAAGTGAAAACAATTGTTGCTGACTCTAATGAAGTTCATTGACGAGAATTGTTCTTTGAAATGGTACTTGGAGCATATATAGGTTCTAATACTAATCCCACTACTCTGCAGAAAAAGAAGAAATCTAAAGACGATAAATGTGATTTATTTGTCTTAGAGACGTGTTTGATAGAGAATGATGATTATGCCTAGATACTTGATTCTAGTGCTACTAATCATGTATGTTCTTCCCATCAAGGATTTAGTTCCTGAAAAAAGTTGGAAGATGGAGAGATGACTCTTTGAGTCGGTACTGGTGAGGTTATTTCAGTTGATGTTGTAGGCAAGTTTAAGTTTTTTTGGACAAGAAATGTTATCTGTTACTGGATAATGTTTATGTAGTTCCTCATATCAAGAGGAACTTAATTTCAATTTCTTGTCTGATTGAACAAGGTTATACCATCTACTTTTCTGAGAATAAAGTGTTTATTTTTAAGAATGGTATGGAGATTGGTTTTGGTTCAATGGAAAATAACTTATATGTACTAAGGCTGTTAATCATAAAAGCCTTGTTTAATATTGAATTGTTCAAAACAACAACAACAGTAAAAAGACCAAAGGTTTCTCCTAAGAAAAATGCCCATCTTTGGCATCTAAGGTTACGTAACATCAATCTCAATACGATTGAGAACTTGGTGAAATATGGACTTCTAAATCATTTAGAAGAAAACTCTTTTCTAGTATGTGAATATTGGCTTGAAGGCAAAATGACCAAACGACCTTTTACTGTAAAAGGTTATAGAACCAAGGAAACCTTGGAGCTTATACATTTAGACCTCTGCGGTCCGATGAGTGTTAGAGCACGAAGTGGGTATGAATATATCATCTCTTTCATAGATGATTATTCAAGATATGGGCATCTATACCTAATGCAACATAAGTCTGACGCTCTTGAAAAGTTCAAAGAGTATAAGGCTGAAGTTGAAAACTTGTTAGGTAAAAAGATAAAAATACTACGATCTGATCGTGGTGGAGAGTATATGGACTTAGATTTTCAGAACTATATGATAGAACATGGAATCACATCCCAACTCTCGGTCTCAGGTACACTTTAGAAAAATGATGTATCAGAAAGAAGAAACAAAACCCTGTTGGACATGGTCCGATCTATGATGAGTTATGCTCATCTTCCAGACTCGTTTTGGGGATTTGCAGTGGAGATTGCAGTTTATATTTGAATAATGCTCCCCCAAAGAGTGTTTCTGAAACGCCTTTTGAGTTATGGAGACGTCGTAAAGCTAGTTTACGCCACTTCAAGATTTGGGGATGTCCAGCTCACGTGCTAATGGCTAACCCTAAAACGTTGGAACATCGTTCGAAATTTTTCCTATTTGTAGGCTACCCCAAAGAAACGAGGGGTGGATACTTCTATGATCCAAGTGAGAACAAGGTGTTTGTGTCGATAAATGCTATCTTCTTGGAAGAAGACCACATAAGTGATCATAAACCACGAAGTAAGCTTGTTTTAAATGAGATTTCTTGTGAGACTATTGAGAGTTCAACAAGAGTTGTTGAATAGGCTGATAGATTAACAAGAGTTGTTAATGTCAGTTCATCTTGGCAACCATCTCAAGAGTTGAGTCTGTCTTAACATAGTGGAAGGGTTGTGAACCCACCAGAATGCTACATGTGTTTGACTGAAGACCAAAACATCATATCTAATGATGGAGTTTAGGATCCATAGTCTTATAAGCATGCAATGGAGGATGTTGACAAAGATGAGTGGATTAAAGCCATGAATCAGGAATGGAGTCTATGTACTTCAATTCCGTCTGGGAACTTGTGGATCAGCTTAATGGGGTAAAACCTAGGTAATAAGTGGATCTACAAGAGGAAAAAAGGTGTAGATGCAAAGGTGCAAACCTTTAAGGCTAGACTTGTGGCAATGGGTTATACCCAGGTCGAGGGAGTGGACTATAAGGAAACTTTCTCACATGTTATCATGTTGAAGTCTATAAAGATTCTTCTATCCATAGCCACATTTTATGATCAGAAGATATGACAAATAGACGTCAAGATTGCCTTTTTGAATGGTAATCTTGAGGAGACCATCTACATGACTCAACCAGAAGGATTCATTGATCCAGATCAATAACAAAAGATTTTCAAGCTTAATAGGTCCATTTATGGGTTGAAACAAGCATCTAGATCTTGAAACATTAGATTGATAGTGCAATCAAGTTATTTAGCTTTGATCAGAATGTTGATGAGCCTTGTGTTTACAAGAAAATCATCAACAACTCAGTAGATTTCCTAGTATTGTATGTGGATGATATCCTACTCATTGGGAATGATGTAGGTTTTCTAGCTGACATTAAAAAGTGGCTAGCTGCCCATTTTCAAATGAAAGATTTGGGAGTGGCATAGTTTGTTCTAGGGATCCAAATCATAAGGGGTCGTAAGAACAAAAGATTGGCCTTGTCTCAGGCATCGTACATTGACAAGATGTTGATCAGGTACTCGATGCAGAATTCGAAGAGAAGTTTATTATCTTTCAGGCCTGGAATTGTTTTGTCTAAGAAACAGTGTCCTAAGACACCTCAAGAGGTTGAGGAAAAGAGACGGATTCCCTATGCATCGGCTGTTGGTAGCCTTATGTATCAATGTATCGTACTAGACCTGACATTTGCTATGCAGTAGGGATTGTTAGTCGTTATCAGTCCAATCCAGGATTAGATCACTGAACGGTGATCAAAATGATCCTCAAGTATCTATGGAGAACGAGAGACTATATACTCGTGTATAGAGATAAGGATTTGATCCTTACAGTATACGCAGACTCTGACATTCAGACTAATAAAGATTCTCGACAATCGACATCAGGTTAGTGTTCACTCTGAATGGACGGGTTGTAGTTCAGCGAAACATCAAGCAGGGATGCATCACGGACTCCATTATGAAAGCCAAATATGTAGCCGCTTGTGAAGCTACTAAAGAGGTTGTTTGGCTTAGGAAGTTCCTTACAGATTTGGAAGTTATTCCAAATATGTCTTTGCCGAACACACTCTATTGTGATAATAGCAGAGTTGTGGAAAATTCTAAGGAACCTCAGAGTCACCGAAGAGGAAATCATATCAAACAGAAGTATCATTTAATCAGGGAGATTGTGCATCACGACGTCATGAAGATCGCGTTGGAGCATAACGTTGTTGATTCGTTACAAAGGCTCTCATGGCTAAAGTATTTGAGAGTCATCTGGAGAGTCTGGGTCTACGGGACATGCAACACTTTGTCTAGGGCAAGTGGGAGACTAGGGTATAGAGTATGCCCTAGTTTATTATATATTGTATTATTTTTGTATTGTACATTAGTCTTCCGATGCATTAGAACAAGTGGGAGATTATTGGGATTGGTATCCTAATTCTCCCGGCAGTCTCATAGTTTGTAAACACTTTGTGAACATATTATTATTAATAAAATAAGTGTTATTTTATAAGCATTACTCAATCCAATAAACTAAGATCCTTGGTTATTTTATGTAACTTAAGCATATATGTGGAGACATACAAGTGGATCATGCCTAAAGTAATAACCTAAATGGTTTGTAGTATAAGAATAAAGAAGGGATATCTTATCCTGGTGAAACTATGGATACGGCTCGCTTTGTAGATGTTAAAAGTGTTGTAAAGTGCTACAAATGGTCTGATCCTGACTATTCATTTGGAGACATGCGAGCGGATGTATCTTATATAAAGAGTTTGTATAAGACCGAATCACGAAATGATTAGTCACTTTATATAACGCCATTGATAATTGAGACTTACATTTCACTAAGATGACCATAGGTGACATGACCTTAATCTTGAGTGAGTTTGAAACTCCTGCTCATGAGGGCGGTCCTTTGATTTGTGTAGGTGAGAGTGGCTAGATTTCCAGCTCAACAAGCCTACCATTTTGGCGATTCATCTGATTGGGGAGCTAAGAACTCAGCTACATAAGATGGAATTCACTCCTTCCCCGAAGTAGGGGTAAGTAGATAAATTACTCCCTTAAGGGTTGATTCCGGGTCTTGAACATAGTGGTCGCACCCTCTCTTTGGAAGAGAGGACTTAGTCATAGTAGGACTATGACTTATTGTTCATTAGAGGAATCAGTGGTACTTAAGGAGTTAGATGTAACTATAAGGGCAAAATAGTAAATTGGTCCAGCTGTACTTACAAGTGATTTGTGAAGGATCATCGCACTATTGACTAGTTATATCCAATGGACATAGAAATATATCTGTAGTGCGAAGAGTGTAACTGTCGATCTTTAGTGGAGTGACCAACAATTAATGGATGGTGGATCTCGTGATTAAAGAGTTTAGTTAGTTATTCACGTATCGTTGGAGCTTCAAGCTACAGGTTCATAAGGACCTTTTGGTAGCTCAATGGATTCAAGTTGAGAATCAAATTTTGGGTTAGTTTGAAGTGTTCAAATTAGCAAGAGAAAATTTAATTATATGTGATATAATTAAATTAATTAAATTATATTAAATTATATGTGATATAATTGATATGATGTATTAAATACATTAATTGGAGGAATTAATATAAATATGATTTATATTCAATACCATAAAATAGAAAAAGAACTATAGTTTATATGTTTCACATGATGAAATATTAAAACTATAGGTTATAAATATAATATGATAAGTTGGTTATTGTATTTATTTATAATATATTATATGATATATAATTATTTTTCTTTAATGACTGATTGAATGGGAGGTTATTGGAAGTTATGGTACTATGAGATAAAAGAAAAATCATTTTCCAAAATCAGTTGAAGAATTATTTATTTTAGATTTGATCTCACAGAGGCTATCGAGTAAAATACTTTTACTAAATGATAGCATATACGATTTGTTGGAGTTAATGCCCTAAACTCTTGTTGGGTCCTGTAGTTTGTAAACACCTATATGGAACAAACGCTTGTGATGTAATGATATGAGATATTTTCTTCACTGTTGATAACTGGTAGAAATACAAGTTATTACAGCTCAAATAAGTAAAACAATGAGAGAATGGGATGGTAAAATAGGCAATATCATATCTGAAAGCGCTAAACTAAAAGGAATTGCGATCGTGAGTGCTTATCGCATAAAAGCGGTTAATTTACCTATTTTGTGCAGGTACAATGCGATGGCACACATGAAATTGCAATCCAAAGGCACAATGCGGCAACACGCTTGAAGTTACAATCGCAAGTCATGCGACCGTGAGTAGAGTTCTCAAATGATGATCGCATAAAGACCTCGCATCAAGGCGACAACATAATATATCATGATGGGATGTAAAGCTGATAACTGTCGATTCCGAATTTAATTGACAAGGCCTTAAAAGCCACACGGTAGCAAGTACATTGAATTTTCGATGACTTTTAAACGACGCAACAGAGTAGGGAAATTAATGCCGCCCATCATTACAATCATTTGTAAGAAAAGTTGCTTCACCTTGAAATCTATAAATATCAAAGGCCACCAGAAAGATCGAGAGTTAGTTAGTCGATTCCCACACATACTTATACATATACATAGAGGACGGAAGAGAGCAAGGAGATGAGGAAAAAGACGAGGAAAAGCCGAGAGAAATTGCTCCCAGAAAGATCGAGAGATTGCCGGAAAGAAATACAAAGAAGAGAGGGTTAACCCTTGCAGAGTAAGAATCCACAACTAGAACAGAGTTGAAGTGACAAAGAGCAGTGTAAAAGGCCACAGGAAGCAAGACATTGCTTACCAGGCTTGTTATCTCTCAAATCCATTTGTTATTTTGTATTTAGTACTTTATTTGTAGAAAATTGAAACTTCATTTCAATCTATGTTCAATCTATCCACACCATGTATGAGTAGCTAAATTTCTGAATGGGTTGAGAAGTACTTAGCTAGCATGACTTAAGATTTACATTTTATGCGATCATCTTGTCTTATGTATGCATCATTCACCTTTGGACATACTTGAGAGAGTAGTCTAATGATAAAATCTAGGCTTGAGAGGGTCATATTAGAATCTAGGCTTGAGAGAGTCAGATTAGATCGCATAAGCAAGAGTAGAAACTTAGACATAAGTTCTATCTGCTATTTACACATCGCATGTGCCCTAGAAATAGGATTGGTGGTATGCGGTCACCTTGTCTTATGAGTGCATCATTCATCATTTGGACATACTTGGGAGAGTAGTCTAAAGACAAAATCTAGACTTGGGAGAGTCGGATTAGATCGCATAAATAAGAGTAGAAACTTAGGAATAAGTTCTATTGACAATTTCGCATATGCATCACATGCGTCCTAGAAATAGGAATTATGGCATTCTGCATTGAGAAATGTAGTACTAATATTTGTGTGTAGCATGATCGCATAACTTGTGCACAATCTTAGGAAATTTTAGCTAAACCCCTTCTCAACCCCTTCATCACATACTTATTGTAACTCTATGCTTTCATCACTCTGCGTTTAACTCCTTCGCATAGGAAAAATCTCAATCAAAACACTATCCACTTCATTTATTTACCACTGCAATAGAATTGAAGAGTCTATTGCATATCTACTTAGTAGTCTTTGTGTTCGACCCTGGACTTACCAGGAAACCTAAGAAGGCTTATACTTGGGCTTTGTTAGGAAAACTTGCATGATCATTGCACAACACACATCACCGCATAACTCACGCCATCGTATCACAATTTTACTCATCAACTATTTTCTATGAAACATGAGATGTTTTATTTGCATTTACCACAATCCAATAAACTAAGATCCCTGGATATAGGAGGTAAACCTTATCCTGGTGACACTATGGATGCCACCAACTTTGTAGATAGTTACAAGTGTTGTGACGTGCTACAGATGGTCTGATCTTGATCATTCATATGGAGACGTGCAAGCGGGGGTGTCCTATACAAAGGAGTTTGTATAAGATCGAACCACGAAGTGTTTAGTCTCGTTATATAATGTCGTTCATGACAGAGACTTCACTTCACTAGGATGACCATAAGTAACATGACCTTAATCCTGAGTGAGTTAGGAACTTCTGCCTTTGAGAGCAGTCCTTTGATTTGCATGAGTGTGACTGGCCAGATTGCCGACTCAAACCTACCATTTCAAGGATTCGTCTAATTGGGGAGCTGGGAACTCAGCTACACAAGATGAAATTCACTTCTTCTCCTAAGTAGGGGTAAGTAGATAGATTGCTCCCTTAAGGGCCAATTCTGGGCTTGAATGATGTGGCGCCACATACCTTCTCAAGGCTCAAGAGGTGACCACTCATAGTAGGACTATGATGTACTGTTCATTAGAGGGATCAATGGTACTTAAGAAGTTAGATGTAACTACGGGGGAAAAATGGTAAATTGGCCCATATGTACTTACGAGCATCTGTGAAGGGCTATCGTACTGTTGACTAGTTATATTCCATGGACACAGAAATATATTTGTAGTGAGAATAGTGCAGCTGTCGGTCTTTAGTGGAGTGCCCGACAGTTAACGGATAGTGGATCTCGTGACTAAAGGTTTAGTCAGCTATTCATGTACCGTTGGAGCTTCAAGCTACAGGTCCATAGGATCCCCTTGATAGCTCAATGGATTAAATTGAGAATCAGTTTTTTGGTCAGTTTGAACTGTTAAAATTGACAAGAGGGAGTTTGATTATATATGCTATGATTAAACTGGTTCAATTATATATGATATAGTTGTCATAGTATGAGATATATTAATTGGAGGAAAATGATATAAATATGATTTATATCAAATAAAGGAGAAAAGAACTATGGTTTAAATGTTACATATGATGTGATATTAAAAATATAGGTTATAAATATAATATGATAAATTAGTTATTATATTTATTTATAATTAAAATAATTATGAGATAATTGTAGGCGGTTTCTCCTTTAATCATGTGTGAAGTGGGAGGTTTTATTCAGTTTTCATAACTGAAGGATAAAATGAAAAATGTTTTCATTTTGTAAGGAATTGCTTCATTAAGTACACAGCCAATGGTTTAGCTCACGAGAGACTGTACGATAGCCTTCTAAGCTTTTTACTAAACGATCGTGTACACACGCCATTATCTAAATGATCATATAACATTTTACTAAATGATCGTGTGGCTAGAGAGTTTTACTAAACGATCATGTAAATGATCAAACCTTTTTTCCTAAATGATCGTATACCTGCTGAAATTTCACTAAAGATCAAGCACAAAGTCTATACGATAGACACTATACTCTTCCACTGACTTGGTCGTTGAGTTCGATCGTTGTTTCCTCTAAACCTCTACCAAATCCAATAGAGCCCACACCTTCTAGATTCTCACTTTGAGAATACCAAGGTTACTAAGTGGTGGTGTCCGAGAGGTTACTTGTTCATGGAGAAATTTGTTCGTGACTACTAGACGATGGGTAGACGATCTAAACGAGAGTGAGATTTTGCTGTCCAAAGTCTTCACGAAAGTGAGAGGTCCGTGGAAGAAAATTTGGAATGATCTTGCTTCCGCTTATAAGTTCTCTTTGATAAGAGTTTCTTCAATTGGTATCAGAGCTAGGTTCTAATATTCCAAATTCATTGATGTATAGAATAACATTTACATTCTTGGTGGGTAAAGCATGTTTGCATTCTGTTTAAGTGTTAAATAAGTTCGTGGATGTGGATTAATGGAGTTTCTGAGATGGCTGCCTCTGGTTATTGAGTTCTTTTTCATTCGAAGTTAATTGTAAGGGCCCATACATTTATGGGCATATTAACTTGCTATCGAGTTTGTAATTCAAAGTGCTTGAGTTAGTGTGAGTTGTTCGTGATGAAGCTTCAAAGTAAGGAGTTACGCATTACTTTGAGGAAGAAGAGGACCAAGCGTTGGACAGATCGTGTAAATGATGGGGGTAAGCGATCGTTGAGTATGGGATACTCGGCAACATTGTTGACGCATGTGCACTAAACGATCGTGTAGCTCAGCAAGCTTTATCGCTTAGTAAAAGTTACTTAGTGCTTGTTCTATGATCGTCTAGACGATCGTGCTTCACAGCAATGTAGTCGTCTATCCAATCATTTAGACTTGTGTTGTTTTAAATTAGTGCGCTAAACGATTGAGTGTTCTCATGCTCTATCGCATTATAAATGGTACTCGAAATTAGCTAAGCGATCGTGGTTACTTGCCCAATTTACTAAACGATCAGGGTAGACTTCGCCTAGACAGTTCAAGACTCGGTTCGCTTGTGAATCGATTTTCTCGATGATTTTATGTAATAGATAGAATTTAATTTTCGGTTTTTTAGGCTAATCATCCCGGTCCATTAATTTTTTGTGAATGTACATAAGGTGTATGTTTTATTATATGTCATATAGTATGCCATATAGTTGAAATCTCACCTTAGGTTATGCATTGGTCATGCATTATCTCTATATTGTAAGTGTTATGATATAGTAGTCTGTATGATTTAAATTACTTCAAGAGCATGCTCATGCATCATATAATATAATAGTTATATTTATGCATGCATTAAGCATATTCATGCATCATCTTTATATTATAAGTGTTATAGTATAAGGGTGTATGGAAGCATGTATGTTTTGTTCATTACAAGTATATAAGAGTTATATATATTAATGAATGGACATTGCATGAAGCATGACACATAGGTTAAATTATAAGATTTATAAACACCTAGTTATGCATAGCAATGGGAATGGTTTTGGTTGTTTCTTTTATAGATGTTATAAGGGAAATAGAACTAAAATCAATAAGAAAGACATGCATGCGAACTTAGGCTTGAATCATGGTTTTAAAAGAGTTTTAAAACTTGGTGGAGATAGACCTAAGATGACGATTCTAATGAGATTAGCATCCTAAGGTTTAATCTTTTAATCAGTTTAATAGGATTAAATTGACTAATAAAATATTAAATATGTAGCAAATCTCTCTATAAGGGACCTTTTGTCTAAGGCGGGTTCTGTCTAGGCTGGGGTACTTAAGCTAACAGAAACGGAATACCCTTACCTGGGAACCTATTTGGAAAGATGAATCAAATAGATTTGATGCATGCATGCAAATTTGAGGATAGTACATTAATAGGACTTGATTTGAACTTGTTTAATTCCAAAGACAATAGTTGTTTTTTAGCAAATTAAACCGACTTAGATAAAATCAGTAGCTGGATGGTCTAAGTTAATGAACCCCTAGGTAGAACATTCAGTGGGAGGTACTTGGGGTATATGATACTTCACTTAAACCTCTTCACGTTTCTCCCTTTATGTTCACACCGTGAGATCTATCCTCGACCTCGAGGCACCCTGGAAGTGTCCCCCTAAAGGATGGTGTTTGGGTAGGTCAATACTAAGGTGAATGGAAAGAATGTTCATAGTAAGTGGGAGCAGGACATGTGACAACATATCCCACGATCCCTCTCATTAGGTTGGATAACATTTCTGTGCATCGCCTCGAGGCACCCTGGGAGTGTCCCCCTATAGGATGGTAGTTTTGCACAACTCTTTATCTGATCTCCTGTATAGGATAAGTTTACTTTAGTCTCTTGTCCTAATATGCTTTTTCCCTACGATGGGAGCATTAAGGTGGGACTCTAGGGTAAAAAATGAGAGGTTACACTTACGCAGAATTGTTATAGGTTAACAGTTTTTGACCCAAAAATGGTGAATATTCGTGTCAGTTACAAGAGTTATTTCTGCCTAGTGGTTGAGAATGTCTCATCCCATACTCTATCCCTTGTATTTTCATTTATAACTAGCATGCTTGTAATTTACTTATTATGCATAATCTTTTCTCACTGGACTCTAATTGTTGTGTTCTTTCTCAATGGAATTTGGAATGATCTGCTTCCACTCACTGGATTTCTATGTTTTAGATTTATTTTAGTGTTATGGGCATATCGACTTGCATATAAAACTCCTATTGAAATGCCTCCATATTCTCTGGTCTTCGGTAAAGCTTGCCATTTTCCATTGGAGCTTGAACACAAAGCATTTTGGGCTATAAAAAGACTTAAATTTGACTTAAAAGCTATAGAGGAGGTGAGGAGGCTCCAGCTGTTGGAACTGGATGAATGAAGGCTACAGGCATACGAGAATGCCAAAATATACAAGGAACGAACAAAGCGTTGACATGATCAACACATTCATAAGAAAGATTTTGAAATTGGCCAAAAAGTACGATTGTTTAACTCTCGACTGCACCTTTTTCCAGGAAAGTTGAAATCATGTTGGTCAGGACCTTTCATTATTAAGGAAGTCTACTCACATGGAGCGGTAGAATTAGTTAGTGAAGATAGGACCACATTCAAGTTGAACGGACAAAGGATCAAGCCCTACTATGGAGGTGATTTCAATCACGAAAAGGCCTCTATAGACTTGGGAAAACCCGAGTAATGCGATACAAGAAGTCTGTACACCATAAAATATTTTTTTTTTCAGGGGCACATTGTAACCTTTTTTGTATCCTTTTATACTTTTGTTACCTATTCTTTTTAATTAATTGTTCATTTGTTTATGCTTTTCTTCATTCTTATTTTGTGATCAATGATTGCTAGACAAAGTTGAAAAATATTTGGGAAAGAGAAATTAGGGTTTCTGAGGCGAAGAGTGATGCGATGAGCTTGGTGATACGTGGGAATTGTAGCCCAACGCATCCCTAAAAAGACCATCACTTGTGAGGGAACGATACGTCATCCCACCAAAGGTCGGTGAAAGGACACGATGCCTGGTATTCCATCAGATCACCATTATTGAGTGAAGCGTTATGACTACCTCAAATCGCAAGGCGACCCATTGTTTCCTCTTTCATTCTTACTTGGCCCATTTAAACCCATCTTCTCAAACAACCCAAGCTCTTTACACTTTACCAAAACCCTAACCCTTTGAATTCTGGCAATTCTCCATCGAAGCTTCAAGCTCTTCGGTCTACCTTCCATTCGCATGCACTCTATTCGAATTCCAAATGGGCCACCAAAATACCTCTTCCCCCTCTTGTTCCTCCACTCCCACCTATTCCTATGAGGTGGTATCTGTTTGTTGCTATCGTGAGATGTTCTAGGAGTGTATTTGTATAAAATAAATTGGAGAAATAAGTTCTAGGTATAAGTGATGTGTTTATGCTTTGATGCGTTTAAATAATTGTAACGCGTTGGGGTGTTAGTAATAAGCACATAACGCATACAACTCCTAATGACGTTCAAGTTTTCCTAAACCAGACCCAAGTATAAATCTAATTTAGGTTCCTGGCAAGTCCAGGGTCGATCTCAGGAATTCAGTTAACCAAACGCAGATCTTACGTTGTATCTACTATAGGGGTCTTCCTAAATGAATATGAGAAATGTATTATTTACATTAACTTGTTGTGCCTGTGCAAGAAGATGCAAAAGAGTTGAGTAGTGAATGATGGATCATGTGAAAATGGAATTTAGGGTAGGTGGACGCGTCGTCTAAGATGAATATACACAACTAAGATGTGATATGGATGAGATAGGATGATTTGCTTATCTTTTTGTTTATGCGTTAGACCTTATTCAACACTTCTTAATGCGAATAACATACAAAGCCTATCTCTAGGGTGCATGCATCTAACACAGAATGCAAGAGACACCAGTAAGTCTATCTCTAGCTGTACTAGGCGTTCTACTTGATGTAGCTTAGTTATTCTTTCGAACAATCTAAGTGAAAAATGCTTTTACCAAGTTGTCAAGTTGGCTTAAGCATTAGAATAAAATTATGCATAAAGTATTAATGTGTTCAACATAAACAAGAGATAAACAATAGTAAGTATGAAGGATCAAATATATGAATTTTATAAAGAAACAAGGAGTCTTTACAAACACAATATTCAATCGAATGGAATGAAAACGATAAATAAGAGGGAAACTGAGTCAAGCCAAAGAATACAATCTCTTGTAGTTCTTTGGCTCAATCTCGTCGTGTACAATCACTTGTATAAGCAGCGGACAGAGTATCTTTCTCAAGAGTAGCTTCCTCTGCTCCCTGACCGGCGGTAGTGGTGGTTCTCAACCCTTTTGATCGTCTCACACCATAGCACAGCTTCTACAAAATTAAGACTATAACTACAATTTACAGAGAGTAAGGATCTTGATGATTCTTCGAACTCCTTAACTTTGGAGGGACTCCATCTATTTATAGGCGTTGGTCATGTCCACTTGGTGAATGGGCAGCATTAAAGTCCATGCCCTGGTCAGTCGCCTGACTCTCGGAAGCTTTTCAGACATCGCTTGTTGCTTGGAAGCTTTTCAAACGCCGCCTGCTGCTTTGAAGCTTTTCAGACGCTGCATGCTGCAGGTGCCCATACTTGCAAGTGGTGATGTGACACAATCAGCCTGGAGCAATGAATCTTCTCTGCATTGAACTCCCTCCGACGCATGGCCCATGCATTAGAGCTTTTCCTGCGGCACTTGTCTAATGCGTTAATGTTAATCCTTGCGTTGAAATCCTGAAATACAGTGCGTTAGTGCCGCGATATTTAGTAATAAAACTTCTTTTGCATGAGTTTGCTGATGTTTGAATAAATCGATACCTTTCTACTAAAAATGAGGAGAGTTAACATTAAAAACTTTAGTTGTTCCAACTTAGGAGCAAAAATAACTTGTATTTCTATAAGTTATCGCCACCCCCAAATTTGAAGAATGCTTGTCCTCGAGTATTCCAAAATAATTCTTTATTATCTCCTTTGTCTTAAATGTGCAGAGTTCACCTTTCATCATATTCAGTCATAAACAAAAAAAAAGTTTGGAAAATACAACTCAGATCGACTCTTTTCTTGAAAGAATTAATGTTTAATTTCCGATGCAGTAGGCCTTTTATCACAACTCCTTTCATTTCTCAAAACATTTCCATTTTTTCTAAACCAGCAATGCGTTAGATGCTCTTTGTAAAATAAATATCGGATAAAAAGAAAAAGAAAATTACCCATGCGTTGTTCCAGGTATCCCACTTTCGTTTTGGCTTACCCCCACGGGTGTCATGCGAGCATCCAACTACGAGTGAGAACCCTTCACAACTACACTCATATCTAATATTCATGCGTTTCAAGATATTTTTTTTTCTTCAGATTAGATAGAGGAGTTATATGGGACACGTTGGTCTAGGAAACTTAAATTCGTTTTGGCTTGCCCCCACGGGTGTCATGCGAGCATCCAACTACGGCTAAGTGCCTATTCCAATCTAAACTCATGTCATTTAAGGTTTTCTTTTTCTTTCGAAGTAATGACAGAGGAGTTACGTTTAACATTCTTCTTATTTTGTTCCCTTGTTCTTAATGATGTATTCGTTTGATGCGTCTTAACTTGGATTTCCCACATCCCCAAATTTGGAGATGAGCTATACTCATCCCAAATTTGGAGACGAGCTAAATCCTCATTGCTAAAAGAGAAACAAAATTTCAAAAGGCTTTGAAAATTTTAAAGGAGTTTAAGACTTAAAGCTTGCACGCGTTAGAAGGTAAACTTAATCTTTTTAGAGAAGTTCAGGCCTTGTTGATTTTCCTAACGCCCACTTTATGCTTATAGATTTCATATAGTTAATATCATTGAGGTTAGGCTAAGCACAAGACTTAGAAAATATTCAAAGAACAAAAATCAAGCATGCCAAGGTCAAACGCAAGGAGCAAAATGATAAGGAATTCTCATTCATTTTCATAATTTCACATGAATTGAACAAAAAAGGCTAGTAGATGCAAAAAAAAACAATTAAATCAAAATACAAAAAAAATAATCCAACACCCCAAAACTCTACTGTACTGGCGCATGTCTCTGCATTCTTCCTCAGGGTTTTCATCCATAAAGCGTAAGGGGTTCCTAAGATGAGCAGGTGGTAGAGGCAAAGCAAACATTCCAACCAAGACCTGATTGATGTATTGCGTTGTGTAAACAAACTGGTCTTGCATCCGTCTTGTTTTTGCCTTAAATAATCCCTTAGTACCCGATTCTGCTGCTAGAGACCTTCTATAGACACGGCTAGTGGTCTGAGTTGATCACTGATAAACGTTTTCAACTCTTCCAAATCTGCGCTGCGTTGAGGCGTTGGTTCATCTCTTCCAATTGGGTCTTCAAAAGTTGCTGCATTGCTAGACCCTAGCCAAGTTGGCTAAAAAATTATTGGAGGAGGCACGAACTTGGGAATTGGAATTGGTTGGGGCGAAGGAAGAGAATAAGGGATGTCCTGATCCATAAATGTTGGTTCTTGGTGCGTCTGATCAGGACTCTCTTCTGGCGGGGCCAATGGTGAGTCATGGGAAGTAAAATCAAGGGCTGGTTGCGCTTCTTCAGCCAAAAGTTCAAGCTTAGCTTCATATTCTTCATGCTCTAAAGCTTCATTGGTATGTTCAACAATCAGGATGCGTCTTCTTTTCGGGGCGCGTTTTGATGGTCGAGGCTTGGGTGCCACTTCTTTGGCAGGTAAGGCAAGTTGATATGGTGAGCCACGAAGTAGACGCCTTACTAACTTGATGTCTATTAAGCCATCGACATCTTCATGGTCATCCCCCAGAGGGATGCCTCCATGTTCGTATAATGCACAGATCAGCCATGGAAAGTAGAGTTGCCCTCGTGGCTTGGTCTTGATGGCTTTGATCTGATCCCTTATGATTCTTCCAACGTCCAGAGGGATGCACTGCATAACATAATAAGTAGCTAGGATGCGTTCCTTTGATAATGTCTCATTATGCATTGTAGGCATGATGCTACGTTTGATCAGGTAATACCATAAATTTGTGTCTGGAGTTAGATTCCTGGAAGCCAACATTTTTTTACCCATTTCTCGATGTTTGCCATTTGCTTCCACGCTTGGCTACTGTCCTTAATGCATCTTCTAACTGACTTGACGTAGGCTGCTCTAAGATGTGATTTCCCTCTGCGTCTGGGTTACTGTCGATGTTGAACACTTCGTTTATTTTATCAGCTGAGAAGCGCACTAACACCCCTTCAACAAAAGCTGCGTTCTTCTCCATATCGAACTCACTATTGTAGAATGTGCGGACAAGGTTGGGCCAGATACAGTGTGCCCAATGCAGAACTGGTTCCATCCTAATGCATTTATTGTCTCAGTTATGTAAATTGACAGTGGGTGGCGTTCGGGGAAGAAGCCCTTTTCTACAAGTATGTCATTAAACTAACGCTTTCTTCCCGAAGTCTTCTTAGGTAATGCCTCGGTTACCTTGCGTTTCCCTGCCGCATACTCTTTTGCTTCCCTTGCCAGTTTTCTCAGTTCCTTCTCCAATTCCCTTTGGAGATCAGTCTTTCTTCGCCCTTGCCTTGCGGGCTTGTAGTTTTCCAATTCTTGCTCTAATGCGTTGTGCCTTAAGCTATTTTCATGTGTTGCACCCTCAGGTCCGGATGCAACTTGCTCATCTTCTTCTTCCTTCAATATCAATCTTCTTTTTCTCGATACTCTTTTTGATTTTAAAGGCCTTTCATTCGCATCAGATGAGCGTGGTTGAGACGCATCAGGGCCAACTCTGCCTTCTCTATTTTTTTCTTCCCTTTCTTCTTCTTCCTCCCTTCCTTCTTCTTCTAGTTCCTTTTTAAGCATCATCGCATACCGCTCCATTTCGTCTAACTCAAGTGATGCGTTAGGTGGGTCTGAACGCATCACTTGTTCTTCCTCTTGGCCTTGATTGAGGGATGCCAAGATTGCACCAAAGACCTTTTGCTCGTCGAGTCGAGCCAACTTTACCAACTCTTCAAGATTGCGCTCTGATGCAGGACTATCAGAGGTTGGTGTATGGGTGGAGTGAATGGAGGGGTGCCCATTGGGGTGTGAGGCGTCCCAGGGAAGATATGAGGATGGGCGAAGGAGATGGTTGGCTCGACGTGTCCAATTCCACGGGATAGATGGTGGCCAAGGGTTTGATAGAAAGTGGAGGTGGTGGACGCACTACTGGTGATGGTGCGTTGTGGGCATAGGCTAGGAGTGGGTTGTGTGTTGCACCCACCATAGTGATGTTAGGGATAATTGGTGGTGGTGCAGGCTTGGTGTAGGGTTTGGATGCAACCATAGATGACGGACGCGTCCTAGGTCTTTCTAGTGTCTTGGCCCTTGGCTTGGGGGCAGATTTGGGTTTTTGTTAAGGGGTTTTAGGTTTAAGTTGAGGGATCTTGGCCAGAGGGGTAACGATGGTTTTGGAGGCTTTGGTAGGGAGTTTTGTGGGGGCTGAGGAAGGTTTAGAAACGGCCGGCCGCTGGGAAGAGGTAGTGCCGCCATGTATGGGTTTCGTTTGGGCAAGGGTTGTGGTAGTTTCCCTAGGGCTTGAGGGGGTGAAATCGACACAGAGGCAGAGGAGTAGAAGCTTACCGGAGAGTCGTTGCCAAAGTTAATGCTCTGATTCTGGCTATCTGAGGCAGATGACATGGTGGTCGGAGAATTCGAGCGTTGGAAGCGAGAGAAACGGAGGGGTTCGGCGTGCTTTTTTTCTTTTCTTCTTTTTTTGTTTCAGAGGGTTCGAAGGCGAAATGAAGAAGAAGAAGAAGAAGAAGACTTGGATTGTTGGGCCCTTTTATAGGCAGAGAGGTGATCGTGGCTGACGTCAGGCAGCGTCTGACGTCTGTAATAAATATGAAGTTGAAGGGTCATCTCGGTTATCTAAATACTCGAGTGCTTTTGTGTTCTCGAGACGCGTCTTTTCAACTGGGCCATGCGTTAGACTTGCGTCTAACGCGTCCGTTGTTTCAATTGCAATCATACACAAATTTTTAAAGATAAACAAATAAGTTTCCAATTTTTGTAAAAGCAAAAACAATCAGTTTAAAAAACATCCAAACAACTAAATCAACAAATTCAAACACATCATAGAATACAAAATGCAAAAAGATAAGGGTGAGAGAAGTGTCCCTGGAATATATGGCGTTGCAAACGCAGGGATACGTCGACGCGGGCCTCAACTGGCTTGTGTAATGCGAGAGATGACTTCTGGCGATCCATCCCATCTTCAAAGTAAGGCTTAACTCTTTGGGCGTTTACCTTGAACGCAATGGTGCCATCTTCTCGAGTTATTTCCATAGTTCCATATGGGAAGATTTCTTTAATGATAAAAGGCCCTGACCACCTGGATTTCAGCTTTCCTGGAAACAAACGCAGACGTGAGTTGAAAAATAAAACCTTTTGACCAACAACAAGTTCTTTCTTACTGATGCATTGATCATGCCAATGCTTTGTCTTTTCCTCGTACAGCTTGATGTTTTCATACGCGTTCAATCGCCACTCTTTGAGCTCGTTGAGCTGAAGTTTGCATTGAACGCCCGTGGCATCTAAGTTCATGTTCAACTTCTTCACTGCCCAAAACGCCTTGTGCTCCAACTCTACAGGTAAATGACAGGCTTTTCCAAATACGAGAGAGTATAGAGACATACCTATAGGAGTTTTGTAAGCAGTCCTGTAGGCCCAGAGCGCCTCATCCCTGTCTCTTATACACATCTAGATGTGTATAAGAGACAGCATCATTCCTAGCACAGGCCCACTGCTTCTACCCCTGTCTCTTATACACATCTAGATGTGTATAAGAGACAGCATCATTCCTAGCACAGGCCCACTGCTTCTACCCCTGTCTCTTATACACATCTAGATGTGTATAAGAGACAGACCTCATCCAGCCTCTGTGCCCAATCTTTCCGTGTTGCATTGACGACCTTTTCCAAGATGGACTTGATTCCTAGATTTGATACTTCCGCTTGACCGTTTGTTTGAGGATGGTAGGCAGTGGCAATCTTGTGCCTAACATTATATTTTTCAAGTAATTTGGAAATGATGTGATTAATAAAGTGCATACCTTCATCGCTCATCAGGGCTCTTGGCGTTCCATAACGTGTAAAGGTATTCCTGGTAAGAAACTTAGATACAGTGGACGCATCATTCCTAGCACAGGCCCACTGCTTCTACCCACTTAGATACATAATCTACTGCTAACAGGATGTACTGTTGGCTACAGGACAGGAGAAAAGGTCCCATAAAATCTATGCCCCAAACATCAAACAACTCAACTTCGAGAATATTATTCAAGGGCATTGCGTCCCATGAGGAAATATTCCCGGTGCATTGGCAGGGGTCACATTTTCGAACAAACTCCCTTCCGTCTTTAAAGAGGGTGGGCCAAAAGTATCCGCTTTGAAGAACTTTCGCTGCGGTTCTTTGCCCACTGAAATGCCCTCCGTAAGGAACACTTGGCTAAGATGCGTTGTGTCTCCTCCTCCGGAATGCATCGACGCAGTATGGAGTCAGGGCCTTGTTTATATAGAAATGGTTCATCCCAAAAATAAAACTTGCTGTCATGGATTAACCGTTTCTTCTGCTATTGAAGTTCCCAAGGAATTGCTTGGTGGTTAGAAAATTGACTATGTCTGTATACCAAGGTTCCCTGCCTTCAACTCTAAACAAGATTTCATCAGGAAATGCGTCATTGATTTCACTTTCTTGGGCTTGCATTTCTTGATTCTCTAGCCTGGACAGGTGGTCAACCACCTGATTTTCTATTCTCTTTCTGTCCTGCATATCAATGTAAAACTCCTGTAGTAGTAGCACCCATCTTATCAATATTGGCTTTGCATCCTTTTTGCTCATCAGGAATTTAATAGCCGAGTGGTCGGTGTATATGGAGGCTGACACACCAACTAAGTAAGATCGAAATTTTTCAATACCAAATACCACAGCCAACATCTCTTTTTCAGTAATGGTATAATGTTCCTGAGAGTCATTTAGTGTTTTGGACACGTAGGAGATGGGATGTATCAAGTTACCCTTCTTTTGCCCTAACATAGTTCCTACTACCACATCACTTGCGTTGCACATAAGAATAAAGTGTTGCGTCCAGTCCGGTGCTATCAGTACTGGAGCTGTCGTCAACGCGTACTTCAAAGTTTCAAACGCGTCAGTGCAATCTTCGTTAAAGTCATAGGGTCGGTTCACCTCTAGTAGTGCACTCAGAGGTCGCGCAATCTGAGAGAATCCTCTAACGAACTGTCTATAGAAGCCAACATGCCCTAGAAAACTTCGTAAAGTTTTAACATTTGCTGGTGGTGGAAGTTTTGCTATGACATCAATTTTGGCTTCATCTACTTCCAAGTCAGCCTTAGATACTTTGTGACCCAAGAAAATTCCTTTACTCACAAGAAGTGACATTTTTCCCAATTCAGCACCAAGTTTATCTCCTCGCATAGAGCGAGGACGGCCTCCAAATTATCTAGAAATGACTAGAATGAGTCTTCAAAGACTGAAAAATCGTCCATGAAGACTTCAACGGTCTTTTCTAGGAAGTCAAAGAAGATGGCCATCATACATCGTTGAAATGTCCCTGGTGCGTTACACAGCCCGAAGGGCATGCGTCTGAATGCAAATGTTCTAAAGGAACAATTAAACGTGGTCTTCTCTTGATCTTCAGGATCTTTCAGAATCTGGTTGTAACCAGAATAACCATTGAGAAAGCAATAAAATTCTTTACCTGCAATCCGTCAAGCATTTGATCAATGAAAGGAAGGGGGAAGTGGTCTTTCTTAGTTGCTGCGTTAAGCTTCCGATAATCCATACAGATGCGCCAGCCCGTGACAGTTCTCGAAGGTATGAGTTCATTATTATTGTTGACAATCACGGTCGTTCCCCCTTTCTTGGGAACGCATTGGACTAGACTTACCCAATTGCTGTCAGATATCAGATGAATAACTCCCGCGTCCAACCATTTTAAAATCTCTTTCTCGACCACTTCTTTCATTATGAGGTTCAGCCTGCTTTGAGGCTCGATTGACCTCGACTTCCCTTCTTCCAGCCTAATCTTGTGTATGCAATAAGATTGTCTTATCCCACGGATACCCGCAAGCGTCCAGCCTATTGCACGCTTGCGCTTCTTTTGCATCTGCAAGAGAGATTTCTCATTAGGCTCTGTAAGATTTGCGAAAATGATCACAGGTAAAGTGTTGTTGGTTCCAAGGAATGCATATTTCAAGTTCCAGGTAACTGTTTCAACTTGAGTTCTGGTGGTTCTTCAAGTGATGGACGCATTGGTTTTGTCTACCGCTCACTCAGACTTGGCGGCTCTGATTCCTTCAAGGTCTCCTCAATGCGAGGACCTCACATACATGAGTCTCTTCTTCAAGCAACTTAATACTGTTTAGTTGACAATCTTCACTGTCTGGGAACTTTAATGCATTAAGCACATTAAACTTCACCTCTTCATTGTCCACGCACATAATTAATTCACCTTTATGCACGTCAATCAAAACTTTTCCAATAGCTAAGAAGGGACGTCCAAGGATAATTGGTACCTCCCTATCTGCTTCATAGTCAATAAAGTCTGCTAGGAATATGAGATTGTCAACCTTCACCAAAATGTCTTCAATATTCCCTTCTGGGTACTTAATTGTCCTGTCAGTGAGCTGAATGGCGACAGAAGTTGGTTGTGCTTCGCTAATCCTCAATTTCTTAAAAATTGAAAGTGGCATGAGATTAATGCTAGCTCCTAGATCGCACAATGCATGACCCACATCTAATCCTCCTATCGAACAAGGAACTGTGAAGCTCCTGGGGTCCTTCTGCTTCTTTGGTAGATTGTTGCTTACTAACGCGTTACATTCCTGCGTTAGCGCTATCACTTCTTTCTCATTGACTCTTTTCTTCTTCGTTAAAATGTCCTTAAAAAATTTTACATATGTTGGCATCTGCTTCAGAGCCTCTGTAAGTGGAATGTTGATGTGTAGCTACTTTAGGAGCTCAAGAAAACGCTTGAATTAATGTTCATCATTCTTCTTCATCAAATGCCTAGGGAATGGTGCATTCAGCGACACCTCAGGCTTTCCCGCGGTAGATGTACTGGTTTCTGAATGGCTTGTAGTCTCGGACGTTCTTTCTTCCTGATCCATTGAACGTGTAATGCATTTTTTAGAAGGACTACTGTTTCTTGGATTCATTCTTCTGTCTTTAAGAGTTCTTCCGCTCTGCAACGTCACCGCATGACATTGTTCCTTCCCATTATTGTTCCCAGGTGTCTCGATATTGCTAGGTAGAACTCCAAGCTGCCTGTTTTTCAACTCGCTTGCTATCTGCCCTACCTGGATCTCCAGGTTTCTGATTGATAATGCCTGGCTTTTTAGCAATGCGTCGTTCTGGACTATGTATTCCTTCAATAGGTTCTCAAGCGGAGATCTTGAGCTCGATGCCTGTCCTCCTCTATTGAAGGGTTGTTGATGCTGTTGGTGCGTTTGTTGAAATGCAGGCGGCGGTCCATTCCTTTGCTGATGGTTCGCCCCTGGGTGGTGCTCCTGCTGATTTCCTCCTGTCCAAGAAAAATTCGGATGGTTTCTCCATCCAGGGTTATATGTATTAGAGAATGGGTTATTTTATATGAAGCATACTGACTGAAGGTTTTGTGGACACTCAGTATATGAGTGAAGATCTCCGCAACCCACACAGTTAAACATGGGCTACCCAAACGCCTCTACCTGATTCAACTTCTGCTAGTTTGATGCGTTACCCAACGTTATGTTTTGCAGAAGGCTGGTCATCGTAGCCACTTGAGCAGAAAGTGTGGCTATTGCGTTGGCATCAATAGAATTAACGTTATGAGATCTCATTCTTCTATCATTTCCTCCATCATATGTATCATCCACCCATTCCATATTGTGTTTAGCAATGCGGTCTAGTATTTCTTTAGCCTCAGTATAGGATTTATCCATAAGTCCACCAGCCGCTGCTGCGTCTGCTGCCATCTGTGATGCTCTATTCAGTCCTTCATAAAACATCTCCATTTGAATAGTCAGTGGTAGTCTATGGTTCGGGCAATTCTTGACCAAGCCCTTAAAACGCACCCATGCGACGCTTAAGGTCTCAGCATCTCCTTATTCAAAGTTCATAATTTCTCGACGCCTCCTCGCGTTGGTGGAAGATGGGAAATTTTTGCATAAATTTTTCCACCAACTTCTCCCAGGTGGTGATTTCACTAGGCTTCGGTGAACTCACCTATTGTTTTGCGTCATCACGCAAAGAATATGGGAACACGAATAGCCTGATCGACTCTGGGGTGATTTCAGGAATCACAAATGAATTACACATTTCCAGGAAACGTTTCATATGGGTGTGAGGATCTTCACCACGACCACCCCCAAATTTTCCAGTAGTCTGGAGCATTTGGAACATAATAGATTTCATTTCGAATCTGGTTCCATCTGGCATTGGGTATATGATTCCTAGAGAGAAATCATACAGTACAGGGGACGCGTATTCCCTCATAGAACGCATGCTACTATTCGCCATCAGGATTGGCTTCTGTGCAGCATGAGCTAGTTGCTGATTTGGTTGTTCTTCTGCTTGGCTCGTTGCCTGTTCTGTTGTCTGAGTAATTGTTGCCTCAACCTTCGACGACGGTTGGATCGGTTCCTACGCCGGAAGGTCCTTTCAATCTCGGGGTCGTATCTGAATTTAAGAGTGCTCTCCCTATTCATAAACGTTCACAAGCTTAGACGTAGCTTGTAATACTCCCTTGACTGAAGTGTTCTTACAACAGATACAAACGAAATTTTTGGTTAGTTCTTGTTTCTGAATCCCTGACAACGGTGCCAAAAACTTGTTCGTTGCTATCGTGAGATGTTCTAGGAGTGTATTTGTATAAAATAAATTGGAGAAATAAGTTCTAGGTATAAGTGATGCGTTTATGCTTTGATGCGTTTAAATAATTGTAATGCGTTGGGTCGTTAGTAATAAGCATAGAACACACACAACTTCTAATGATGTTCAAGTTTTCCTAAACCAGACCCAAGTATAAATCTAATTTAGGTTCCTGGCAAGTCCATGGTCGATCTCAGGGATTCAGTTAACCAAACGCAGATCTTACGTTGTATCTACTATAGGAGTTTTCCTAAATGAATATGAGAAATGTATTATTTACACTAACTTGTTGTGCCTGTGCAAGAAGATACAAAAGAGTTGAGTGGTGAATAATGGATCATGTGAAAATGGAATTTAAGGTAGGTGGACGTGTCGGTCTAAGATGAATATACACAACTAAGATGTGATATGGATGAGATGAGATGATTTGCTTATCTTTTTGTTTATGCGTTAGACCTTATTCAACACTTCTTAATGCGAATAACATATAAAGTCTATCTCTAGGGTGCATGCGTCTAACACAGAATGCAAGAAACACCAGTAAGTCTATCTCTAACTGTACTAGGCGTTCTACTTGATGCAGCTTAGTTATTCTTTCGAACAATCTAAGTGAAAGATGCTTTTACCAAGTTGTCAAGTTGGCTTAAGCGTTAGAATAAAATTATGCATAAAGTATTAATGCGTTCAACATAAACAAGAGATAAACAATAGTAAGTATGAAGGATCAAATATATGAATTTATAAAGAAACAAGGAGTCTTTACAAACACAATATTCAATCGAATGGAATGAAAGCGATAAATAAGAAGGAAACTGAGTCAAGCCAAAGAATACAATCTTTTGTAGTTCTTTGGCTCAATCTCGTTGTGTACAATCACTTGTATAGGCAGCGGACAGAGTATCTTTCTCAAGAGTAGCTTCCTCCGCTCCCTGACCGGCGGTGGTGGTGGTTCTCAACCCTTTTGATCGTCTCACACTACAGCACAACTTCTATAGAACTAAGACTATAACTACAATTTACAGAGAGTAAGGATCTTGATGATTCTTCAAACTCCTTAACTTTGTAGGGACTCCATCTATTTATAGGCGTTGATCACGTCCACTTGGTGAATGGGCAGCATTAAAGTCCATGCCCTGGTCAGCAGTCTGACTCTCGTAAGCTTTTAAGACGCCGCCTGCTGCTTGGAAGCTTTTCAGACGTCGTCTGCTGTTTGGAAGCTTTTCAGACGCCGCCTACTGCAGGTGCCCATACTTGCAAGTG